>NC_080572.1:127437963-127751614 GCF_030247185.1 Malaya genurostris
ATCATATTAGAATTTCAATCTGATGCTGTTATCATAATCAGATTTCAATTTGCTCTCATTTTGATGTTACTTGGGATCGCATTCGCATTACCTTGACAAAAAACTAAAACCGTCGGAGATAACTTCAACAATGCTGCTTGATATAGGTTTCTCTACAATTTCGCCAAATAGTGTTATCCTCTATATCAACTCATTCGGAAAATAATAAAAGCCACCCTATTATTTGGTATCACCTTAATAATAAGAGCCAACCTAATACAACCTTTATCCAAAGATGACTTCTTTGACACTGATATTTTGTTCTGAAGACGTCTCAGCTCTAAAATATAAGGGTAAGCCATAGATTGCGGATCCGAATGGCAAACGAAGCAGCTCGTCGAAATCGCGTATGTGTATAATAAAAATATTCTACCACTGGTTGTTGAAATGATTATTGATAAGGTATCGAGAAAATTCTAGAAATCTAATCGAGAAGGACAAATATAACGCATATATCAAACCGAAGTTCTTTTTGACTAAACAAAGGAACAAGGAAAATTTTGCAATGTTGTTACGTCTCTAACAATATAAATTAAAGTAAATATTCACTAAATTCTAAATATGTCTTCTTCTCTACATAACGTTCATTTCAAAATTTTTAATGATCTGAGCTATAAGTATCTGCACACTCGAAAAACTAACGCGTCGCCCGTATTTATTCAATTTTGAAGAAAGGAAAGGTCCATAATTAACAAACATGCGGCGAGTAAATAAATCATCCTGCCGCTTTTTGTTTTGCTGCGTTGCGTTGAAACAACAGAACCGAAATGTACACACATTCCATTCCTTCTTAGACGGTTCTTCGTTCAGCACCGGGTGAAGGGTATCAACATTTAACAAATTCTCGCATTAGAGTTTCACTTTCTTCATGAGTACACTTAGATTCAAATAAAATGCTATTGAATTTCATCCGGATCTAACTTTAAGTTTCGGAATTGTAGGGAAAAATGTGTATAAAAATGAAAATAATGTCACTCATTTTTCTCGGAAATGGCTAGTTCGTTTTCCACAAACTTAGAAAGAAAAAGTTTTCATAGTTCTATAAGCTGCTATTGAATTTCATTCGAATCCGATTTCCGGTTCCGAAATTATAGGGTAAAATGCGTAAAAGAAAGAAAATGATGTTTTCCAATTTTCTCGAAGAAGATTGAACCGATTTTATCAAACTTAGATTCACATGAAAGGTATTATAGTCCCATGGGTGGCAATTGAATTATATACAGATCTGGAATTACTGGGTGACGTTTGTTTAAAATTTCAATCCATTTGGAAAATTTATTCTAAACTAGCTGACCCGTCGAACTTCGTCTCGTCAGAAGAATTGTCAAAAGACTAAGTGGTCAACGTTTCTCCTTTTTTCTGATTACTTAACCTACAATCAACGGAATTCGACACACACTCGCTTCAGCTTCAAAAGAAGAAACATCACCAAAGATTAATGTGAAAATATGAAATACCTCTGTTAAGCGAAAATTGAACAAATGTACAGATTTCTATTCTGAACAGTCCGTTTTATGAAATTACTCATACGTTCACCCGACAGAACAAACTTTGAAGCAGTTTCTTATACACAAAAAATTATATTTTTGTGTTCGGTAATAATTTTTGCGGCAACGATCTGTAGAATATTATGTTTACTGAAAGATACGTAAAATTTATCCAACTCCTATGTAAAAGTTACGGTTATTTATTATTTATTGACACGATCTGTGAACTCTGAAATGTCATTTCTCTTGACGAGCTCCGTGAAAGTTCTACCAATATTCGGAAAATTAATAAAAAATAATGGAGAATTTCAGTGACAATCAATATAAATTCAGCAGAAATACAGATCTGTCAAATAACATAATTTTTGGGCGTAGAAAACTGAAAATTTCTAGATTTGCAGAGAAAAAATAGAGGTGCGAATTGATTGCTTACGAAAAATAGGTAATACTGATTCCTAGCGGTAATTTTTCATTTAGTTTTTTATTCAAAAAGGGTGATCCCATACTCTACTGAATTGCATCCGAAAGATATTTGATCATTTTGTTTGAATAAATTATTTCTGGAGAGCAAATGTAATTCAATTCATTCATCACCCGCAAATAAATTAATTAATCGGATGGAAAAATATTTTGAAAACTAAATTGCTCCTTCCTTTCCCAGATCTCTAATACAATTTACCAAAAAACAGTAATACTTTACGGGTTAAGACGTTTACATATTTTTAGACTTGTTTTGTAAATTTCGCCGAACGTCGGTATTGAATGATGAAGAAGTCATTAGAATTATGACAGATCGAAGCTCAGTGGAACTGTACCGATCATTCAGCAAATAAAACTTTGGGTTACCGAATATATATATATATATATATATATATATATATATATATATATTTATTTTATTTCGTCAAGCAAATGTAGACTACATATAAATTGTTTACAATGTTCACTTACATACTACGCATTATTTCTACGACAAAGCTGAGATTTGATTTGATTTTTAGACATAGTAAGGTCAAGATGTTCGCAGTATTGATTGTAATGGCGCATTATTCGATTGACTGGACTGAATTTTGCATAATTTGTTCTAGCTTGTTTTTCTAAAAATAATTTCCTGGAACGTAATTGACGGCTAGGTATATAAAAATTTAATTGCGATAATAATGGAGCTGATTGAATGCGTTGAGAAATAATGTCGCTGATAAAATAAAGCATTGCAAAGTCGCGGCGTTCTTTAAGTGTTTGAATATTGATGAGCATGCAGCGTGCTTCATATGATGGTAGAGGAAATGCTGTCCAGTTTAATTTACGAAGTGCATATAAAAGAAATTGTTTTTGAATAGATTCGATGCGTTCTTCGTGAATAATATTGTATGGATTCCATACTAGGCTGCAATATTCCAAAATAGGTCTGACATATGTAGTGTATAATAATTTAATTGTGTATGGGTCCTGAAAGTTATGACTGAAGCGTTTAATAAAGCCCAGCATGCTATTAGCTTTATTGATTATGGTATTGTAGTGTTCCACAAAAGTGAGCTTGGAGTCTAAGATTACGCCTAAATCTCTTACAATTTTACATTTTTCTACAAGTTGATTTCCTAGATGTATGTTTATAGGTATAGTTTCATTTTTCCTACTGAAAGTTATTGAGTTACATTTTTTTACATTGAGTTGGAGTAGACTTTTGCAGCACCAAATGTGGAATAGATTGATTTCGTTCTGGAATATTACAGCGTCGTTAATATTTTTAATTTCCATGAAGAGTTTCATGTCGTCTGCATATATAAGCACTTTCAGATTTTTGAGTATGAAGGAAATGTCGTTTATATGTAAAATGAAAAGGAGAGGCCCTAAGTGAGAACCCTGAGGTACACCAGAAGTTACATTAATTGGTTCAGACAGAATGTTTTGGAAGCGGACTACCTGTACACGATTCGTTAAGTATGATTTGAGCCATTCCAGAAGAGTATGTTTTATGCCATATTTTTGTAGTTTGTGTAGAAGTAATGGTATGTCAATACGGTCGAAGGCTTTGCTAAAGTCAGTGTAAAGAGTTTCTACGTAGTTTCCGGCGTCCATTGCATTCAGAGTGAATGTCATAAATTCTAAGAGATTTGTTGTAGTTGAGCGGCCTTTAAAAAAGCCATGTTGTTTGTTTGTTATTACATTTTTAAGTTGATGAAAAAGTTTTTCATTTACAATTTTTTCAAATAATTTTGGAATGCATGAGATAATGGCTATTCCACGGTAGTTCCGAATGTTAGATTTTGCACCAGATTTAAATATTGGTACAAGAAAGGAAGATTTCCATGCTTTAGGAAAAGTACATTTATTAAGTGATAGGTTAAAAAGTAGTTGTAGTGGTAGTGTAAGTTCTTCAGCAAGATTTTTTAAAAATATTGGTGGTATACTGTCAGGTCCAGGCCCTTTTGAGGCGTCTAAGTTTTTCAGTGCTGTCGAAATGTCATGTTCTGATAGATAGTTTACAGAGATGGAGTTGGAAAATGCAGGTATGAAAGAGAAGTATTCACGGTCACGGTCAGTTTCTGAATAAGATGTATATACTTCTTGGAAAAAATTTGCAAAGTGATTGCAGATTTCTGTAGTATTTTTCCCTACATGTTCGTCGAGGTGCATTTGAGATGGAAAATTGTTGCTTTTTAGTTTAGTTTTTGTGTAGTTAAAAAAGTTCTTAGGGCAAGTCTTTATTTCGTTTTCAATTTTGCGGTTATATTCTTCATGTGCTGTGTTAATGGCTATTTTAAGTTGATTGCATAGATTTAAGTAATTTTGAAGATGAGCGTCACTTTTTTCTTGTTTGTAAGTTTTGTGTGCTTTTTGTTTCCTATTTTTCAAATGGTTTAGTTGTGAATTGAACCATACAGGTAATTTGCTGTTATGATTTTTTCTTCTTCTTTTCATAGGCAAAGTTTCGGCTAATATTTTGTTTATAATGTGATAAAATTTGTTTACTTCGACGTCGACATTTCCTTCTGTACTCAGTATGTTCCGCCAATTTATTATACTTAGTCTACACTTGACTACTTCAAAGTCAATTTTATTGTATTCCGGCACTTCCTCATATTCCAAGTCGTAGGGAAGGGATGCATTGTGTGTAAATAATGAATATTCAATTGCGGTGTGAAATGCTTCATTTTTCCATAATGGCAGGTTTGATGCATTCACACAAAAGTCTTCTGTGCAATTTGTGAAAAGAAGGTCTAAATATGCGTTTTGTTGATTTTTTACGGAGTTTACTTGATGTAGGCCAAAATTAGAAATTTTGTCGAAAAAGTAGTGCAATGTTTCGTTTTCTCCTACGACTGGAAGTAAGATTGATTCATTTTCAATGTCAGAAATGAAGTCCGCATTACGTTGATTGAAGTCGCCAAAAATATGAAGCTTTACTTCAGGTTCCATATTCGAAATAATTGTGTCTAAAGATTGAAAGAATAATTCAAAAGAGAATTTGTTCGCATTTTCGGGTGGGAAGTAGACAGAGCAGTAAATATGTTCTTCTCCCAATATTGAGACTTTGGCCCATACATGCTCAAATTCTTTATATTTAGGAGTAATAATTTCTTCAGAAGTAAAGCAAGAGTTAATGGCTATAAGGACTCCACCTCCAGATTTTTTCTGACAGAGAGATAAATTTCGGTCGTGCCGAAATACGTTAAAATTATTTCCAAATACTTCTTCGCTTCTTACACTTTCATCCCAGCTGCTTTCAGTTCCAAGGATTACGTCGAAAGAGGAGGTTATTAAATTTTGGTGAATTTCTTTCATTTTGGCCGGGCTTTTCATGCGGTTGAAATTTTGGCAATAGACCAAAATTTCAGTCACATTTTGTCTGTGAAGCGAAGAAGTTTTTGAGAATTCTGGAATACTTACATTACTAATTCCTGTTTCTATTCCTTCGTCAAAGGGCGTCGATATTTCCGAAAATTCGGCCTTGTAAAATTGTGTTCGGCTTCCCGGATTAGTTGGAGTCGGCGGGTACGTTCACTTGTCAAAAATTTCCCATAAGAGTCCAGGTCGGCCAGCGCTTCCTTAGGTTTCATTCCATATTCCTGATGCACTTCGATGAAGATTCGTAGGAGGTGGTCAGGTGTTGTTGGAAGGCCTTCTGATGCTAATAGCATTTTTATACTAGTTGGTGTCATACCCTCGATGCATACTGTAGGTTGTTGATTTTTCATGTATGACAAATACAGACGGACGACGTGCATTATTTTCGGGTCACGAAGCCTTGCTTTTAAGAAGCGTTCGTCGCCATTTGCAGATTGTGAAGTAAGACGTACAATTGGAGGACGCATTGGATCAATTTCGAATTGGCTGTCTGTATTCATGTCCTGTGATATTGCAGACGTATTTATGTTCTGTGATATTGAAGATGTGTTCATATAGTTAGTGGATGGTGCAGCTTCGATGTCATTACTTCCTAAGACCGGAGTAGTGTTGTTTTGAATACTTCTTGTTCCTTTGTAAGGGTTGATTGTTTCACCTTTTTGAAAATTTATGAATTTTGAGGCAATATCTGCACCTGGATTCCCGGAGAATTGAACCCGTGCAGCTGCTAGTAAGTCTTTGTCCAAGGGTAAGGTATATTGTAATGACACATTATTGTTATTGTTGTGGCAGGTATTGTTACTATTAGTGTTCAAGTTGCTGTTGTAGTGCACATTATTGTCGTTGTTGTTGTTGTTGTTGTTGTTGTTGTTGTTGTTGCTGCTGCTGCTGCTGTTGTTGTTGTTGCTGCTGTTGTTGTTGTTGTTGTTGTTGTCGTGTTTGCTGTTGTTGGTGTAGTTGTTGTTTTTACTGCGTATACTGTAATTTTTATTATTTTGCTGTTTCCGCTTCCGATGTTTTCGTCTGAGGTTTGCTTTTTCTGCTTGTTTTTCTTGCAGTCGTCGAGTGCGCTGTTTTTTGTCATACTCGCTCCAGTCGCATTTCCATATTTTTTTGCTGCCGATGAAGCGCCAGCCTGACGTTACTTTCGAGTCAGCTTTTTCTTCCGAAGGTTTAGCATACTGGGCACTGATTCCCATTTCTTTAGCAATACATGGATGAGCTTGAGGGACTTGCTCTTTCTTCATTATTGCTTCATTGCACAGTGCTTTGATGTCGTCCAAAAATTCTTTCGATGATAAGCTGCATGGTGGGTCGATACTTTTTATTTCATTAATATTTGTTTGCACGCCGTCAATTTTGTTTTCGAAAAAAGTAAACACTTTTTCAAGGTTTACTTCTGTCTTAGTAGACAGTTGCTTGTTGGCGGTTTTTATGTCAGCTAAAAAAGTTTCGTCGCGTTCATTCAAAAGTGATGAAATGCGATTTATGACTTTACTGGCCGCGTTGCATGTATTAATGTTTACATTTTTTATGTCCGTTTCTAGCTTCAGCAAAAGAGATTCCATGCTGTCGAGAGCGTCATGTGATACTTTCATGCTTTTTATTTGTGCGAATAAAGCATGGTTTGCTTCAATTTGGGCACGGACTGTTTGGTTCAATTCCTGCTGTTGATGAATAAGTTTTTTCATTTGCAGTTCTTCGGCAAATTCCTGCTGACAGTCAATACAGAGAGGTACCATGAAGGTCCTTAATAATTCTTCGTGGTTTCTCTGTGTTCCCACGCAGGCTGCATGAAATTTTCGATTGCACTTTCCGTGACACTTCCAGAGATAGCGATTGTCGTAGACAGTACAATTACTAATTCCGCACTTCTCCATGTTTACGCGACGGTATGTTAAAAAATGATTACTATTTAAAAAAGAGTGCCTACTTGCACGTTTGCGTCGAAATAAAAAAGTTTAAATATACGCGCGCGATATACTGCGACACGAGTCCCGTGAACACGTCCGTTCGGTTGGACGGATGGACAAAGAAAAAGAAAAATGCATATATATATATATATATATATATATATATATATATATATATATATATATATATATATATATATATATATATATATATATATATATATATATAGATTTAGTTTAAAACTGTTTCAATTTGTAAGTTATTTGATTTGTTGGCCAAACGAACTGACTTCGGTTGCATCGGTTCCTGGTTCCCAATTCCGGATGTAGTGAGCTGAGATGAGCTGAAGTAGATCGCCCTTAGTTGCACTTCGTGATTGACCGGCGCTTCGATCGGTTAACAGGTTAACATCGTTGAGTTTTGAGGTGGTAAATTGTCAGTTTCCGCCGCTTGAGCATTTTTAGTTTCGCGGATCAATATTATTCAATAAATATCACTAAACACACAAACACACCCGAACTATCACTCAAAATAACCATTTCAACCAAATTTTTAACTATACGTATCAAACAACACATTGAAGTTATACTTTTTCCCAGTGATGCCAACTTTTCCCTGGTTCCCAATTCCGGATGTAGTGGTATAAAACACATTCAGAGCGGCTCATTCGTTATCTCAGTGACGGTTCAACTGGTTTTCACAAACGTATATATTCGATTGATACACATGAAATGTGTTTGAAATGCCAAACAATAAATTTGGTTAAAAACTGTTTCAATTTGTTTGTTATGCATGCTTTTTTGTTGTTATTCAAAAGTCAAACAAAAACATTTCGGAAATCCTCCAACAATACATGAGAACATGTATAATATGAGAAAGGTATCATTACACCACTAGGTGGATAATTCCGATTTTTAGATTTCTCACGTGTTGACAGTTCAATGCATAGGTCTTACAAACCAGTTGTCGTATGTTCGAGCCCCGACCTGGAAGGATTCTTAGTGTCAGTAGAATCGTAGCACCAGCCATGCACTGGTTCTGTACACTCTGAATCGGTGGCGGAGTTTGTTGAAACAGAAGGTCAAATTCCACTACAGGAATGTAATAACAAGGCTTTGCTTTTACGTGCTGACGTATGCTTTATAATCGCGTTTTATAATTGTCTGCACTCACTAGTACGTGAGACCGGTAAACGTAATTACAATCCAAATGGAATTCGATAAAGTGAGTAGTTTACTTAATTGAAATTTGAGCTGGGTGTTCGGCCTTTTTTGATAAATAAATTAATTATTTGCAATTGTGCTATTTATAGTTCTTTATAAAAGATCAATATTTATCCTACTGTACAGTAAATTTTAATTCTGTTTACGATAAAGTCGCCACTACGCGTTTTTAATTAGAAATTTCTTTTTCTGTAATATTGTATAACGTTTTTTAAAGAAGAAAGCATAAACGGCATATGCATTTACAGCCTTAAGCAGTGACGTGGACATATTTCAAATGCAGTGCCGGATTCTATTGCTTTCACTTCTGCATTCATCCGAATGGAACACTCAATAATAGACTTCCAGAACACATAATTGGTGGCTGATTTATAGCACACCCCCATTGTCAGGTCTCTGGCATCCGCCTGAAAGCTGCTCATTCTTATCCTCATTCGCAATTACAACCCCGATGGAGGTATAGTGAAAAGAAATCGAAGAGGGATGGATTCCTGGAAAAATAGGGAGTGAATGACTGTTATGTTTTAAGCATCTGAACACCGCTTTTGTAGACACAAACACGCGACAATTGTGGTTGTGGATGTTTAAAAGCAATATTTTCGCAAAAAAAAAAACTTCTGGGAGGATCTGTAGTTTCATTTTTACCGCCTGATAGGCAATTCAACCGCGGCTTTGGTTAAGAAATTGTAAATCATTCGCATTGAAGTGTTCGATTCTACAGACAAAGAGCCGCAAAATGTTTTACGACCAATATTTTCACAGGTATTTGGAGATTCGGTTGAATAGACGTCGATAAATTATTAACCTGGCGCCAAAAACAGCGATATAATCATTTGAGATATTTGTGTGTATATGTGTGTATAGCATAACTTTCCTCTCTGGTTTAAGGATAAGATTGTATTTTTTGGCACAACACCTGTGAGTATTTTCAGTACTGGTTAGTTCAAGGAAGGTGTGGAATTAAGATGCCATATGCAAAGTTATTAAACAACCTGAGAACACTTAAAAGGAATTTGGAAATGTACGTTTAAAGGTCTATTATGTAATTATACTAGATGTGTCTTGTCAGCGAAATCACTTTCAACATTCTACAAGAAGGACAGGATAAAGAAAAGGCAAGACCATTTGAAAAAATGTCGAAAAGAAAGCGGAGGGTTGTAGAACATTTTCTCTTTGTGTGTTCGTGATCTATTTGAGCTCCTCACAATGGAGCAGGTGAGAGTGTTCAGTTTTGTTTAATTTGAAATATTCCTTTTAAAAGATCTTACCTACAGCAGAACATCAGATAACGAAACAAAAGTGATGTGCGTATAAATTCAAAAAGACTAATTCTATTGTTTCTATACATAAGTAGAAATATTTGCAGGCACACGCCGAGCACAGTATTCGCCCTTATTCTGAATAACGTTTTTTCCCTCGCATTTTTATTTGTATTCCCAATAACGCTAGCAAAATCAAAGGTAGCTATGATTCGATCGAACCACATTCGATCGAAAAATCAATGGCCCTTATTACCGTTCTCACTCCACTTTCACATTCAGTTCACCTACATGTCACTTCACTTGATTTTACCTATTACCAGTATTACGCATAGTGAAGTGATCACTGTGGTGGAGAAAACTAATTTTTTCAACGAAATGTTGGTGGCGTGATGTTCATAATGACATCAAGTTCATCCAAATAATAACTTTTGTCACAGAAGCGACTTCCGTAACAAGGACCTAAATTCACTTCACACGATTTTCACCGTGAAGTGATACCGATAATAAGGGTCACAATCACTTCACTTTGTTTTCACCGTGTAGTGATACTGGTAATAAGGACCAATACGTCGTTATTCAGTATAAGGGCGATTGTTATTAAAACCAGGTTTCTCCACACAATTAAAAAAAATCGGGAATTGCTGGAAAATACTCTTTAAAATGATATAGAATAAGTCCCGAGGGTATACGCGACCGAGAAGTTGGTAGAAAAATGGGGGCACGGTGCCCACTCAGGCCATAGCCAACTCGATACAGAATATGAAATTATAGCCAACTCGATACAGAATATGAAATTGTTTTTCTCTTTGCTTTTCTATAAGTGGTGACCAAGAAATGATGACACCCACCAACAAATCGAACGAGTTTGAGCAGCTGTTATCAGAGCCGCCATATTGAAAAAATATTTGTTTGAAGTTTAATATACGTACTTTTATCTGTAAAAAGCATAATTTCAAATATTGTTTAAACAATAAGTGAAATTTAAAAAATAAAAAACGACCAGTCACGTACCCAGAGGACGGGCCCGAGGGGCCCTGGCCCCTCTCGAAATCTGAAATAAAAAAAATAAATGTTATTACCGTGAGATAGAGGTTTTGAGAGTTACGTGATAATCAAAACTCCATGCCGATAAAGCACGCAGCAGCAGGCCCTACGAAGCAGAACAGAGTCAAAACCACATAAAATGGAAGATGAAACCGGGGTAAAATAAATGACAATCATAATAGTACATAAGAATTTCAGACCACTACTTCCGGAACCTGGAACCAGAGCCTACTACTATGACCTATACGGCACAGTCACAAATTTGATTTGAATACTCCATAATAACAGTTTCAGTGGAAAAGTTCGAAGTGGTACACCGAGAATTAATCTTCAGTAATCTTCAGTAATGTTTTCATCTGCCTGGCCTGCGTACGACGATTGTGCTTTTGTATCGTGCCGTTTGTGCTTTTGCGATCGTGCTGTTTTACTGACACCTATTGTTTAGGGTAAAATTTGTTATTCAACGTAATTCATCAGCAGATGAATCTTGTTATCTACCGATTGGTAAAATTACAGATAGATTGACGACAAAATGATATCGATTTGGGAGTTATTGCTGATTATTTCTGGGTTTCAGAAAACGAAATCATTGTGTCCAAATAAATTCCGAACGACCATCAGTATTCGACCAATAAATCATCCCAGTTTTAAAGATGTTCTACTATTTTCAAATAATAATTTATATCGGAATATTAACATTTCGAGATAGCCTTTATCGGTGTTCAGTTGTCGGGATCGATCATATTTATACGTTCAATCGCATATAATTTTGCAAAATTCGGCATTTCATGTGCTAGATAGAAATCTTTAAAAATATTTAGGGTTTGGGTTCAAACATTTCGTCGTTTCAAATGTTAGTGATTGTCAGAAGTATTGACGTAGTGTTTTATTCCGCTAGTTACGAACATTTTATTATATTCTATGCGATATACGAAACAGTCGAAACTCTCAAATTGGATTACTTAACTCAGCTGTTCATACCTGGACAAGTAAAAATAACGGTACCTTGAGGAACTGTTGTTAATAAATGTTTATTTGTGCGGATATATCAGTAGATTAAATGTATTCGGTAGGTCGGTTGGTCAAAATTTCTCAGAAGATGCAAAATTGCCGCAGGAGTTAAGTGTATGTTTTGTATTTTCTATAATTGCCTCATCATTATTAGTATCAACAAACGAATTACCTTTTTGATAGCTTTGAGAATAAGATGTACACAGATGAAAATATTTATATCTATTTTCATGCACCTATTCGGAGCAGGGAATTTAATATAAAGTTACTTCTAAGGTCTTTATTTTTTAATATATCGTAAAAGCAAAACTAAGCGTAAATTGAAATATGCTATGGTATTGAAAAATCAAGGTATTTCAATTTTCTTTAACATCGATGATGGTTTTCAATCAATTTTTTATTTAACTGATGTCCATTTCATAGTATCATTGATTTACATGTGTAAATTTCATTATTTGTTTGTGTGTGTAAGATATACGTCTCGTTAAATAAGCGCAACAATCTAGCAAATGGTTTGTAGTAATCTGTACGGGTTTGATGTCCTACACCAAAAGTAATCGAACAGTCTTCAATTCACTTTCACATTTCATCCGGGCGTGACAATTCGCCGCTTACGGCCGGGACGACAGATACAAAAAGAAAAACTTACGAATGAAAGTCAATGGGATGAAAAAATACAATCACTGTTGACTGCAAGCAGTGTCGAATTCGTCCATCGATTCAAGAACTTGAATCGCCGAAAAACATGAAAACATCAAGTACAACATACCAGTGTATATGGAGGATGGTGTCAGAAGTGCGTGTACATGATCTTCCAAGCAACATTTTTAATGTTTTCAATACTACATCATAAATCTTGCATTAAAACTTCAAACTTCACGAAAGCCAACTGAAAACCATTCTAATTTCAAATTCCTGCCAAGTGGACCATTCTTCATAAGGTTTATGAAGCAAAGTGAAAAATCAGCATACCCGCGTTAAATCCTTTTCGGAATGGTTCCAAACTCAAAAAAATCTTGACAGTTCGAAAAATTCTTGTGTTTTTGAATCTTATAAGATGCACATAAATGGAGGGTCATATTTTCACACAAATTTATATTTAAGAACATGTAAAGATCGATAGCAACAGCACGACTTGAACCGAGAAACTTTGGATTACAAAACACTCTAGTTTATCAACTGAGTCACAAAAGCACATATCTGCCTAATGAATAATTGGTACATATAAATCCAAACAGCGGCACTTGATAGCCGAGTACAAATTATACTCGAAGGCTGTGACATTCTGTGCGAATGGAATATTGCGTCATTTGACAAGATAAGTAGTTATGAATTGTATCGTTTGTAGAGTTATGCCACCTGTAAACTTCATAATTTCTTTCTGTGTTTAAAACAAAATTGAAAAATTGTTCAACATTAAATTTATTCTGATGGAATGACTTACGCAATGAATAAACTGTCGTTTTCATCAAATTTTTCTTGAATATGTGTGTCATGTCGGTTTGGAATGCAAGAAGTAGGAATATCTTAGATTTTAATTACGAGTTCTTCATGATTTAATAAAATTAATTTTTGTGATTCGTCATTTTTGTATACATCTGTTTCGTTGCGTCAACACTTTTGCATACGTTCTGAAAATGAATCATGAAAGTCCATTCTATTTCCTCATTTTTGTCCTTCGAAGTTTATTTGATGTCAATAAATGCTACGGTTTAGAACTTTAAAACGGCGGCCATGAAATTTTTTTTTAATGCGAATTACACTTAACCTAACTAATAATTAATCAAATAGCACAAACCAAATGTGTAATAAATGTACTTTAGAACCATCAAATTTGTTCTGAGTAAAACTGTCATCTAATAAACACGCACATACACAAAACTAGATTTATGAAAGAATTGAGCTGACAATGTTTTAAAGAGAAAATGTGATAGTAATATTAAGGGTGAATCCAATCGCGGGGAATTATGGATTATCTAACATTCGGAAATCTAATGATAGGTGGTAAGCAGAGGTGGATTGTAAACCACGTCCGTGTGTTGATAAGGAAAAGTGTGTTATCAGTGTTCCGATTGCACTTGCACAGCGATTGAGAAAAATCATACCTAATTTACTAGAAGTATGATAGAAAGAATGAAAGAATTTCAACAAGTTTGTTTGGTCGGTCGCATCGGAATTTCATGTTTCTTGATGTATTTGGAATTTATTCCGCAATACCGCGTTGCCGGAGTAATATTATTAAAACCAGCTAATAATATTAACATATATGCTGTGATCAATAATAATTATAATGATAAGAAAAAACATGTCCAAGTAACTTTTGGTTCAGTGTATACCGAGTCAATAGAAGTTAGATTTTTAGCTCTACAAATAATCGCCTATAAATAGTGTAAATCCATATCAATCCTTCTGACATTTATTCCGCTGAATGATCTACGTACATCCAAAGTCGATGACATATCGCTTTCGTCATACTATACGCTTAGTGAGCCGTTATTAGTAGAACATATTTTTTGAGGAAGACAATTAGCTGCTTTTTGTGCTACTCAGTTCCTAGACGCCAGCACTCAGAGTACTCACCATCTCTCACGCATCTGTCATTTCATCACGGGTAGCTTCATAAGGACAAGAAGTAAATGTGATGCCGATGTTTGTTTTGGTTCTTCTGGCTCGCGAGGCACCAAAATAGTTTGTCGGTGTTGTGCCAAAAATTTCCACGTTAAGTGCGCTAATTTGAATAACTCGCAAGTAAAATCTTTTCGCGAGTGTCCGGGAGTATACTGGCTGTGCTTCCAGTGCAGTTGATTCTCCAGCGAACCACCTCAGCTTTTAGGTTGATTGGCTCTTTGACGGATACTACGCAACTTTTCTGTCGCATGTATTCTACAACTTGTACTAGGACCAGCTGCAACCACCGTTCTGGATCACGGGATCTAGCCGAGCGTTCTGTAAACGGTGGTACACGTTTATTTGAAAAACTTCACGACCTTCATCTCAATCTCACAAACCTCTTTGAATCTATACTCGAGGACAACAACAAACGGCCGCGGACCAGCAGCACTAGTAAACTATCGTTAGCGCAACCTGATAAAATTCCGAGAGTTGACGTTCCAGTACGTATTCAATCTTCTTCGAATCCTATAGTTCCGCTATTTCCAGACACAAACGACACCGAAAATCCGACAAATACTACCGCTGCTCAATCACCGTCGCTCATAACCACCGCCAATAACGTGAGCATTCCACCACCGATATTCTCCACAAGCCACCACAACATTACCACAACGCATCCGCCGCCAACAGTCGCCTCTATCAACACATGTTTGCAACCACCGACATTTCCGACTGGTTATCATAACAGCACTGTTACACATCCACCATCAACCGTTACTACCGCTACTGTGATATCCACCAACGCTCATGCAAGCTGCACACCCATCGGATCATCGACTGCCAATTTCACACTACCATACTCAGCCACTGTGCCGCCTACAACAACTGACCTTGCCTTATCTGTTTCGCATACTACATCATCGAATCCACCTCATATTTTAAACATTCCGCAATCAGAGTCTAGAACAACACTCTGAAACCGTTACCTAAACGAATCAACAAAAACAGGCAAGCGAATAGCATTTCAGTTCTGTCAAATGTGCCTTATGTAGGGCCTAGTTACCATAGAATTTTAATCGCTCGTCCGCCAGAGTATCGATCGACCGCTTACATTCACATCGTTTTAACTGCCGGTCCCTAGCGATTTCGAAAATTTAATAACTTCTCCGGACTTCTGGCCATCCGGAGTGTCTATTACTTCTTTTTTATAGTAAGCATCCCTACGCAGATGGAGTGCATTATGACCTCCACCACGACAACAAAATGTATACAACTACACCTAAGTACAATCTCATCGATCATTCCCAACCATTTCTCAATCGATCCGTCGTCCCTACCCTCGCTCACCGAGGCAATACCCGTCAATGCCTTATCAGTATCCAACTCGACAAAGCCAAACACTTGTTTAGGAATCTACTACCTAAATATCGGAGGAATGAATAGCTGTCTCGATCAGTACCGTCTAGCTTGCGCTGATCGTGCCTAATTCATCGAAACCTGGCTGAAGAGTAGCACACAATCAAAGCAAATTTCTGGAAATGTGTATTCGGTATCTTGCCTGTGATCGGAACGAACTAAATAGCTTTAAAAAAGTGGCGGCGAAGTTGTTCAAATGTTCATTCTCATTCATTCTTACATACCGCCTGATCGCATCAACGATACGGAATTAATTCAGCAGCATTTGAAGAATCAACTTATTACAACTACAAGAAAGGTAACTTCGAGGCAATGAATAGGTTTCTGTTATCACTTGATTGGTGTTCGCTATTATCGGACAACGACTGCAATATCGCTTCCATAGTTTGGACGAATAAGTGCAAACGTATATGTAACTGGCAACGTAAATAGAATGGTTCCGAACGCCTTTAAACGCTCCGTTATCTCCACCTCTCGTAAACGAACCACGATCACGTATGATTACACTATTTCACAAGCTGTACTAAAATCGGAGACATCAATCATGGATCTAGGAGTGTTATGGGATTCAAAACTTAGTTTCAAAGATCACATAGAATATACTCTCTCTAAAGCATTCAAGATGCTAGGTTTCATCTTTCGCATCTCAAATAATTTCAATAACATATACTGCTTGAAATCGTTATATTGCGCTCTAGTTCGCTCTACACTGGAGTATGCTGTTGTTGTTTGGGGACCATATTACCAAACTGATAAGCTGCACATTGAAACTGTCTAGCGCAAATTCATTCGTTTTACTTTGCGTCACCTGCCCTAGAGAGATCCAATGAATCTTCCAAGCTACGAAAATCGATGTAGGTTCATACACCTCGATTTGCTATCTGTCCACCGTGATACACTGAAAGCTGTTTTCGTCGCGGACCTAATCCAATCTCGAATTGATTGTGCAGATCTCCTATAACAGCTAAGTTTTGACATTCATCGGCGTAATTTGCGGTATATCTTTCTCAGAATTCCTCGTGCTAGAACTAACTATGTCTTTTATGAACCGTTTTCGAGTATGTGTCGCATATTCAATGCTTGCATTGATGATTTTGATGTCAATTTATCTCGTAACACCATTAAAAACCCGTTTTCTCCGAATCTTTTCCCGCTAGTTTTATTTCGGTATTCATTAGTTGATCTAAACACTGTTTTTATCAAGCGGTTTGTTATTATAAATTACATTAAATAAAATACATTCATTTTGTACATGATCTTATAACTATTTCAAGCTTGTTTGTATCGGTTCATCACTTTAATTTAATATTAAATGGCTGGCTATTGGTTGAACTCATAGAAGAGAAAACAGTCTAACATAAAATGAAATTTAAATTGGAACTCCAATGGACTTAATGAAATGATAAAGAAGTTTCATGAAAGGAAGGTCACGACAATCAAGAATGTCGCGAACTGGGACATTGGACATGTTCCGGAATTCCACGCACTGGATGTGTCGAAAAATAAAGTTGAGTCAGGGACAGTTGGGAGGCTGTCACGGATAGGAATATATCTTGAAGGGTTGATTTCCTGTGACATATGGTTAAAATATACTGTCATGAATCTTGTTTGAGATTGAAGCTCAATTGGCCTTTCGAAGTTATTATTAACCAAGGGATTCAATACCTCACATCTAATTACAGTCGCGATGAAAGCTCCCAAAAACGATCTTTCAATGGAAGAACTCCCGCCAGAACTAGAAGACTCACTGTATGTGTCGAATGCATGCAGCCTAAAGCAATTCGCAAACAACGATACTGAATTCGCTCCAGTTTAATAATATGAGAGTTTGCAGCGGAACGGAAGCAAACGCATCCATATTCCATCACTGAAAGTATCGTTGTCTGATACAACTTTATTAGATCTTCCGGGTGAGCACCCCACCAAGATCCTGTTATTTACTTTTTGTTGGTATTTCGTTATCAGATGCTTAATATGTCCTCCCCACTTGCATTTGGAATGAAACCACACCCCGAGGTATTTGAAAGTCAAAACCTGCGCGATCAGAATTAATGAATGATCGAATGGGAAGAATTCCCATCATATGAAGCTAAAGCTGCGCGGGATCATGCTTTCTTGAAAAGACGACCAGCTCTGTTTTCTACCCAGATGAACACCCAAACGGACAAGTTATCTAAGGTATCTTGCAATGGTTTATGCAGATCAATAGCTTTGGGTCCAGTAACTGAAACAACGCCATCATCTGCCAATTGTCTTAGTGTACATGGGAATACTAGACAGCTGTCAATGTTATTCACTTAAAAATTATAGAGGAGCGGACTGAGGCATGAGCCTTGTGGGAGACCCATGTAGCTAATTCTGAATGTTGTCAAATCGCCATGTGAAAAATACATGCATTTCTCTGACAAAAGGCTGTGCAAATAACTATTTATAATCGCTGGAAGTCCATGTTGATGGAGCTTGTCTGAAAGAACATCAATGGAAACTGAATCAAATGCTCCTTTAATGTCTAAAAATACAGACGCCATTCGTTGTTGTTGAGCGAAGGGAATTTGGATGTCAGCTGAAAGCAATGCAAAGCAATCACTCGTCCCTTTATTTCTACGGAAGCCAAACTGAGTATCTTTCCACAAACCGTTCGAAGAATAATTTTTTCGAACAATTTTCTGAGGCAGGACAACATTGCAATGGGTCTATATGAGTTGTGATTGGAAGCTGGTTTCCCCGGCTTTTGAATGACGATAACTTTCGCTTGCCTCCAGTCAGGTGGAACAATATTTTGCTCAAGAAACTTGTTGAACAATTCCGACAAACGTCTTTTTGCAAGGTCGGGCAGATTCTTCACCAAGTTGAATTTGATTCTGTCCAACCCAGGAGCGTTATTGTCACAAGACATGAGTGCTATGGAAAATTCCATCTTTGAAAAGGGGCTATCAATGGTACCATTATTTGGAAAAGACTCTTTAATAATGCTTTGCGTAGGAACAGAATCTGGACAAACTTTCCTCGCAAAATCAAATATCCATCGGTTCCAGTATTCCTCACTATCATTTCCTGCGTTACGATTCCTCATTCGTCTGGCCGTATTTCAAAGAGTGCTCATTGAGGTTTCTCTTGACAAACCTTCGACAAAATGTCTCCAATAGCTACATTTTTAGGCTCGAAGTATGCTCTTGTACTTGGTTTCTAAAATCAATAATTTTTCAAAATTCTGAGGAGTTCCTCCTCCTCGTTTTAAAAACGTCTTGCAAGCATTTTGTTTCGCGTGTTTAGCATCTGAGCACTCTTTGTCCCACCAAGGGTTTGGAGGCAAACCAGAATATATGTTCAAACTACGCAAACCGTGCCGAACCGAAACCGGTATTTTTCCCAACCAAAGAGCAACCCCAAAGAAACAAAATTGATATTTTTCCATGATTTTCAAGTCTCATTGACACGCCTTATCCTTAGTTATAAATTTTTGTAGGATTGCTGTTGTCACTAATTCTTACACCCCTCAGTGGGGGATCAACAATTTCAGACGGCACTTATGTCTGATCTTGATCATATGTGATTTTCCTCCACCACGATCAAAGCTGATCGAATCATCCAATGATTGATCTTACATGAATCAAGAATCGTTTTAGCTCAAAATCACTACCGATTTTGTGTGACGATCAGTACCGATTTTGATCGATGTGATTTAAAGGTCACTGATCAACTGATCTTAAAGAGATCAAATCAGTAGTGATCTTAATTGGGAATGATCACAAACTATATTCTTCGGCAGTGATCTCGATTTGACGATTTTTTAAATTGATTTTCCCGGGCCTGGTCAGGATACAAGGTTACCATGGTTAACTACGGCAATTAGCTGGCAACATGTCAATTGATAGCTGTACACGACATTACACGCGAAAATCTGAAGTTGAAGGCATATATACCCAAAACAGTTAAGCTACTTCTCAAGCAACCGGCTCCTGTTTGGCTTTAGGGTAAATAAATCGCGAAAAAGAAATCTACAACAATAGTAAACTTGCACACGTCTGATCGAATCTACCACATTTGAATCAATAAGCTAGTAGAGATCTACAACTAAACAAGTTTAAAGGGTCTTTCCATGGAGGACGATAAAGATTGAATTGAATGAATGTGCATTGGAATGGTTCGAAGGTTACAAGTTGGCCAAACAACAGCTGCATCATCAACCCAAGAAAATGCCAAAGTACTGTACACTAAGGTCTCTTTTTGCACGGTTTTTTTTCCCACGGTTTTTTTATACACGGCTTTTTTTACACGGTTTCCGGAATTAACGCGGTTTTCTTTTACACGGTTTTCGCAATTAACACGGTCTTAGAGAAGAACTTAGAAATTACTCTATTTCAAAAAAACGATTTTTTCTTGGATCGATAATATAAAAGTGGTAATATATCAAATCGAAACAATAAAACTATAATTAGAGCTAATAAAAACACTTATTTAAATCAAAATCATTTTGCAAAAAAATCATTTATTGAATAATTCTGTATCAAATTCTGTATGTAGTTTAATATGTATAATATTAATATTTAATCGCTGTCGTAAATAACACGACGCCTTCGCCCTGGAATAGTACACGTTAAATTTTCAACTTCGTCATCGTTTGACCGAGAATCTCGTAGAGAGGAAGTCTCTGTAACTGTTGATTTTTCGAGGTTTTTCAACTCCTCTTCATATCTAGCAATACAATATTTCATGTCACTTCTAAATGATATAGCTCTTGCAGTATTATGATCCACATTGATAAAGTGAGCAGCTGCTGCATTGCACATTGCAATACCTGGTAAAAAGGGATTATATAAGAGACAATAATCAAAATAATTATAGCAATACCTTTTCTAATTTGATCGGCATTCAATTGTCCAATTTCTTCTTCTTCAACGTCGTCTATTACATCGGTACACAGATCCTCATCGGATATAACAGTGTCTTCCAGCAATTCATTAATATCCGAGGAGGTAAAATTATCAAAACCTGTACCTCCTACTGCATGCGCTAGTAAAATAATTTCTCGATCATCAAATAACGTTTTTCCATCATGTTCAACACATTCTGGCCATAATGATTTCCAACAATTATTTAGTGTAGACATTTTCATAGCTTTTAACGCTGTACCAATGAAACGCACGCATTCCCGCATCGAAAACGTTTTCCATGCTGTAATTACCGTCATAGATTGGTCTTCGTCCAACTGTTCCAATATGTAATTAAACGTTTGTTTAATATATAGTTTTTTAAAGGTTGAAATAATGCCTTGATCTAATGGTTGAATCAATGATGTAGTGTTGGGTGGCAGAAAAACTATTTGTACTTGTGAATGTTGAGGTGCGGTATGTCCTGGAGCGTTGTCTATTATTAAGAGAACTTTGAACTTCATTCCTTTGTTCTCCAGGTATTTCTGAACCTCCGGAATGAAAAGTTCTTTAAACCACTCTTCAAATATTGGTTTAGTAACCCAAGCTTTAGGATTACTTCTCCAGTGCACAGGCAGCGTATCGAAATCTTCTCCTTTCATCGATCTGGGTCTCATTGCCTGATGAAGCAGTAGCGGTTTCAATATTTTATCGCCAGATGCGTTCGAACAAAACAGCAGTGTGACTCGGTCTTTTGCAGCTTTGAATCCTGGCGCTTGACGTTCAGCAGCAGCTAGATATGTTCTGTTCGGCATTTTTTTCCAGAACAGACCTGTTTCGTCCGCGTTGAACACCTGGTCTGGGTGATATGCTCCTTGTTTAATAATTGTCAACAGTTTTGCTGGGTATTCCCGAGCTGCAACAGTATCCGCCGATGCGCACTCGCCTTTGACTTGCACATTTCGGACGTTGTTCTTCCGAATGAATTTGTAGAACCAACCCTTGCTTGCTTTAAATTCAGTACGTTTACCTGTCAAAAAATTTTATGTTTCATATTGTAATAAATAGTAGTGAAAGAGATTTTAAAACCATTATGTTTACTGCTTGATGCTTCCTCATTCTCCAAAAGATGGTAAAGACGTAATGTCTTTTGTCTAATTATATCCGCGTTAATTGGAATTCTTTTTTGTGCATTGTCTTCGATCCACACAAGTAATGCTTTTTCCATTTTATCAACAGCAACGTTTCGGGTATAGGCTGCTCGTTTAGACGAGGAATCCGTGCCATTCGAGACTGCCTGTCTGATACGAGATTCATTTCGCTTAATGGTTCGGATAGTTGCCTCATTCAATGACAGAGATCTGCCAATGGATGCAGCCGTTTCACCATTTGCGAGCCGGTCTAAAACAATTATTTTGTTTTGAAGCGTGATCGACTTTCTGGGTCTGGGAATCATTTTATCAGAATTCGATGCCATTGTATGATTCTATAATCAAAATTACACGGTAGAAATATATAAAAATTAAATGTATAAAGCACACCATTTCCATTATATTGTACTTCTTCGAAATATTCAACCACATGTAACCTACCTCGCTAATTAATTGAGAACGAAATCAAGCAGGAACGATTAATAGTATCGAAAAATATGAACGTACCGATCCGGCTAATCAGAAACCGCACACTTTCACAATTTTTAACTAAAACTTTCGCGGAGGCAGGTATGACTGGTACACAGCAGAAACAATTCTCTTCGGTTTTGGATTAAGAATGATACTTGAAATTCAAACTACAGCGGTTTTTATACAGGATTTGGAACAGAGTCCTTTTGACTTAGTCCTTACAAATGTAAATGAAGGGTGATATAAAAGGTTATTGTTACGATTTTATTTAGTTTGTCATGCGTGAATTCATGTTATTTGCGTAGATCGATGCGGATCCGTGAGGACAATTAGCGTGACACAAAAATTGAAAATAAAAGCGTTTTGTGGATTGTCTCGTTGATAATAGAGTATATCACGAGTATGACAATTGTTGCTTCGCTGTTAATGCGTTGGCGCACACGGTGAGGTACAGCACATCGAAGATGCTACACGTACCAATCGATTGTTTTCGGAATTAATACACTTGTTGAATGTTTTCTAAAATTAATGCGATTTTCACAAGATTTTTTTTACACGGTTTTCGCAATTAACACGGTTTTTTTTTAACACGGTTTCCGCAATTAACACGGTTTTTTTTAACACGGTTTTTTTAGCACGGCACGTAACCCCCGTGCAAAAAGAGACCTTAGTGTATAGCACTTTCGAGTAGTAGACATCAGCAAAATCCATGTAAATAAGAAAATAGATCCTCACAGCTTACACACCTTGAACATAGTGTTTCATATTCTTTTGCGTAGGGATGCTTGTCGAAGTACGGAAATCAACTACTAGTGCACTAATCCATAAGTCTGACAAAATTCTTAGCGTTGCAAATGATTACCCAATGTTAATTTTGAATTGTTTGCATAAAGTTTGCGAAAAAATGATATGCATTACATCTACAAGTTGACGCTGTTGGTACAAACCTAGAAATTTACATCTTCTGAGATGGAGTGTCGATCCGAGTGTCAAAAATGACTCACTTATACAGTTGATATAACGTATATTTATTGCATTCTTACGTATTTTGAAGTGCTGAATCACGTGCACGCAAACCTACGTGCAATAACATGCAATATTGTGTGATTTGAAAATTCCATGACAAGTGTTGCATCGCATTTTTTGGACACTTAAGCCCAAATTTTTTGAATTCCTGCATGTTCCCAGCTGCCTTACCAGTCTTCTTGAAGACCGTCTTCACGATTGCCCAGTAAAGTTCGATGGGTCGAAGCTGAGGGCAATTTGGTGGATTGATATTTTTCTCAACGAAATTTATACCTTTTTCCACAAGCCAATTGCGTTGGCATAATGAGCCGACGCTGAATCCGGCCAAAACAGGAGGTGTACTATACTTCTTTTATGAAGGCAGTAATCTCTTCTGGAGACACTCAGATCGATAGATTTCTTCATTTATAGTTCCGGTAGTGTAAAAAATAATTAGCTTTAAACCACAGGAACATATTGCTTGCCATACCAGTACCTTCGACCGAATTTCTCCACTTGAATCGATCTGTCCGCATCGCTCATATCCTCCCCAACGACGACAGTAATTTATTGGGGACCTGGGAGGGTTCTTGAGTCCTCCTTTACATAAGTATCATCGTCCATCATAACGCATGCATCCGGACACTGCAAAAGACGCGAATACAATTTCCGGGCCCTTGTTGCTGCTCGCTTCTTCTGTTCTACACTTTGTTTTGAGATTTTCTGTTTCTTGTAGGTCTTCAGGTGATTTCGTCTCTTGATACGCTGGATCATTCCGACACTCGTTCCTGCTTTTTTTTTTGCTAAATCACGTATTGACATTGATTTGTTCTTCATGATTAGAGATACCACTTTCTGGTCCAGTTTCGGGTTGGAAGAACCGGGTTTTCTGCCTCTTCCTGGTAGCTCATCCAAATAATAGTGTTCCCCAAACTCCAAACCGCTTCGCCAATTTTCGCATAGTAATACTCTTCTTACTTAGCCATGTGTCCAGAACCTTAATTTTTACTTCCTATTCAATACGCGACATTTTGAAAACGCAGAATTTCAACCGCACAAACAAATAAACAAAGGAAAGCTGACAGCCAAACGCACAGCATACTGTGATCTGAGCATAAAAAACGTACTTAATCCACCTAGCAGTGAGATGATACCTTTTTTTTTATCAGTCCGCATGTGTTTTTTGCATGAATATTTTTCGGTGTTTCAGTTTTCATGACATTATTCTAATGTCCGTAATGTCCGTGAACTCTGTAATGTAGAAACCGCAAATCGGATCGAATTTGAATCTAAAAGTGTAACTATCGATTAAACATTCCATGATATGTCGAAGTAATTTCCACTTTAGGGTTTAGGGTGATTTAAGGTACTTCCAGAGCCGGTATTCAGGAACCAGCATAACCCAAACCGATTCATATGGCCATATGACGAATAAATTGCAATATTTTTGAGTCCAACTTTGAAGCTTTTCGGGATTGTCATCTTCTATATCGCTTTGAATTTCATAAATTCATCATCCTACAATTCCAGGATTGGAAGTCAGAATTGGATAAAATAAGATTTATTTTAATTTGAACTTTTGTTTCTGAAATTCGATTTGGTTTTTTTGAGAAAACGATTGAGCTTTGACAAACGATTCGATACTGGAACCGGAATTCGAAAATCGGTGTAGCCGAAGTCAGACAAATTCACCTAGTTTACATGTGTTTCAAAATGTTTGAAAATCAATGTAGACATCTTTGAGGAATCGTAGTGTGAATTAAATTTTTAGGTGCCTTCCGAAACGAAAACTGAATACAACCAAAAATGAAATAAGTTTATTTGGTTATCGACTATCCAAATCTGCTAACCCGATAAACCTGATTAATTTATGTGAAATAGACATTTTTATACTAATCACCCTGTATCTCCGAAATCGGAAGTTGGATCTGACTGAAAAACAAGATGTTTTATAGAATCTTAAAACTTTTCATTTGAATCTTAGATGATTCTTAGATTTCATTTGCATCTTAGATCGATTCAGCCATCTACGATAAAAATGAGTTACACAGTTTTAATTTCGTTTCACATATCATCCTGTAGTTCCGGAACCAGAGGTCAGAACCAAACATAATTCAGGAGCCTTGTTTGGGAGAAAACCGAAAAAAATTGAGTGAAATTATTTGTCACACGCATTTGCTGATCTCGACGAACTGACTCGAATGGTATATGGCTGTTATGTTCTTCCAGCATTTATTGCTGTAAGTAGTTTAAATCAATATAATTATGGAATTGCTTTCAACTCGAAAATTCTGCCATTATCTGGTTTACATATGGCATATTCGAATGATTATGTTGCCAAAAACGCACCGTGCTAAAATCGGTCCGAGGCAAAATATCATGCAGTCTTTTGGGTACTTAGAAACAATTGTATGTAACAGTATAAAAAATCGTGTTTTATGTTGCTCCCAAGCATTTCTTTGCCAGACAGCGCTCAAAGCTTCTACTGCTGGAATAGGGGAAAAAGTCGCTTACACAAAAATTGCGATATCTCCGTTATAAATGGACGGATTTTACCAATCTATGGCTTGTTGGATAGGTATTACCGTGCGGAATCTAAGTCTGAAAATATATTCTGTTTTCAAGGTCAATTGTGACAGATACTGCCAAAAAACTGAAAATTTTGACATAAAACTTCGTATAACTCAAAAAGTAAACATCCGATCTCAAAACCTTTCAATAGCGTTCTGGGTGACGGGGAGACCTTTCATTTGCGACCAGTTTGATCAAAATCGGTCCAGCCATCTCTGAGATCTCGACCTCTTAGTTGACAACACACATACAGACACACACACATACACACACACATACACACACACACACACACACTCACACACACACACACACACACACGGACATTCGCTCAGTTCGTTGAGCTGAATCGATTGGTATATGACATTCGGCCCTCCGGGACTCGGAAAATTTTTCTAAAGTTTGAGCGAATTCTATACCTATTTATAAAAAAGGTAAAACCATCACAAATACATGCGTACAATACAGATGTATGTGGATAGCTTATTTTCGATACACTCCTTATGTTCGAGGCTTGGAAAGATTCAAGGGATTCAAAATCCACAAAAGGAATGTAATATCAAGACTTTTGTTGTCTTCGATTAGAGTTATCCTAATGCACAGACTGTTGAAATGATGACAACAAACATTCATTGGATTGTTCTGACCACACTGCACTGTATGTCTAAGATCTTCCCGGAACGTTAAAGTGAATTCTTTACAGTAACGTGGGGAAATTGATATTATCAGTCAAAAAATAAAAACCAAAGAGTGCGGTGAACGACCCAATCGTGGTTAAAGCCGCTAATAAACGACAACAACAACAAAAACCAAAGAGTCGTTGAGGAACCCAGTGGCTCTATTCTTGGTTCATTTTTTTCCGCCGGATTCCACACGGCATCTAGGCTGGTACTGTCCGGAGAGAGCTAATAGGTACTATCAATCTCCTGGAGGACCCCAGCTTCTCGTTTATTTTGCCGGTAGGTTGATGAGAGCACAGCGTTTCTAGTAATGCGGCAATTGAAGATGGTTCTATCAGGTAGTCATCGAAGAGCAAATCGGACGAAACTCTTTTGTACTCTTTCGATCCGCTCGATGTTAAAATTAGGATACGGGGCCCAAATTGTAACTCCTTGTTCCAGAATATTGCGTACTAGGGCGAAGTAAACTGTTTTGAGACAATACACATTGTTGCCTAACATACTAGGCTAACGCGCCCACCTTCAGTCCCACCATCTTGGCGACAACCGTAGAAATGGCAACCCTGTGCTGTGTGAGCATAGGCAGATGAGAAAAGCTAATCTGTCACATCGGGTGAGTTAAAGGTAAACAAGAAAAAGACAAAAGTAGAAAATAACAACGAACGTGCGCAGAGCAGCTATTACTAAAATCATTTATAAGATTAGGCATCAGCTTTATATCAGTATTTCGTTAACCTAAACTTCATAGTTTTTACATACTGGTAAGAATTGAATTCACAGATTATTATGAGTTAAATGCTAAACAAATTTAAATACTAGGTAACCTGAACAATTTAGTCGCAGCTTATTAAAAGTGCATTCTACGCTACCCGGCTTATGAATTATAAATTGAACTAAATTATATTAAGGGAACTAAACGTGAGTAATCCAGAAATCAATTCGTATTCTATTCACTATTACAAATATTCAGATCATATTCTATAACTTAATCTAAAACCTATGTACACTGAACTAAACAAACTCACTGAAATCAAATATTGAAATTGTTTATAGGAAAATTATATTCTCTCTGCATAACTGGATCAAGCGTCTTTCATTCGTTTCCGGGCGAGAATCATAATTTCGGAAATATCCCGTTGAATTAAATTCAACATCATATAATTTTCGTTTACACGAGTTCAATCGGTTCGCGAGCATGTCAAATCGTGGTTCAAAATCCGGTGGCAATGGCAAAGGAAAACGGCAGACTGCTGTCAAAACGGTACCTAGTGAGTGTGAATTTGAGAAGGATGGTGGTATTGGTAGTGATGATGTGGTAGTAGTAGATCAGATGGAAAAGACGGTTGATGGTCGAGCCTGCAAAAGTTGTGGAAAACCTGATACAGATGATATGGTGCAATGTGATCTGTGCGATGGATGGCATCATTACGAATGTGTTGGAGTTACGGATGAAGTTGTCAATCAGAGCTGGAGTTGTACTAACTGCAAAACTGCAAAATGGACTCAGCGAACTACGACGGCTTCACACAAGGACTCAACATCCAAGAATGCTCGAACGGTGTACAGTTTCAACGGCCGATCTTCTGTCAACGATCTTTCGTACGTTAAAGATACATGTCCAGATAACGGCAGACCAAAGTCCATTCAGTCGGATCCAGTAGGATATCATAAATCAGATTCCACAAAGCTGATTCAATCATCCAAGCCAGTTCCGTTGCAAAAGACGAAAGATGTTTCTCAGGTGAAGTCTCAAACTGGTGCAAGAAAGGAAAAACTTTTCGTACCATTGGCCGATGGATTACCTGAGATCGTTTTGGAAAACGATTCTTCGATAATTTCTAGTTCGTCACAGAGATCAGCTCGTAATCGTGCTAAGTTGCAGCTACAGCGTTTACAGGAAGAGCAGGAGTACGAAAAACAAATGGCAGAGCGTCGACGTACCGCAGAAATAGAAGAAGCAAAAAAAGCATAAAGCCTTTCTAGACCAGAAGTATAAAATTCTAGAAGAACTAGCTAGCACCAAGGGATCCTGTCGGAGTTCGAGATCGAATGTCACTCAGAGTCGAGTGGATGAGTGGGTAGAGTCGATAAGACGAACGCAGTCAGAAGATAATCTGGAGTCTTCATCCGCAGACGAGTTGCAACAAGATGAAATGTCGCAGGTTCAGCAAAAGCAGTCGAACACCAAGCATCAGAACCGAATTTATTTCGACAAAAATTCGACCAGGAGACAAAAAATGCAATCAAATTTGGTATCACCGCACAATCCTGAAAAGAGCTCACCACGAAGGCATTCTGAGTTTTGTATACCTGGAACATTACCCCAATCAACGCAATGTGAGGGTATCCCGCGAAGATCAATTCAACCATAGTGGAAGATGACTTCGATCAGTTCCAGCTCTCTAGGTCACAAATCGCAGCTCGACAAGCGGTATCAAAGGATCTGCCGACATTCTCTGGCAACCCGGAGGAGTGGCCTATCTTCCTATCTATGTTTAATAGCACTACAGCAATGTGTGGATTCACGGAAGACGAAAATCTCGTGCGACTGCAAAGAAGTTTGAAGGGAAAGGCTTACGAAGCTGTTAAGTGCAGACTAATGCATTCCAGTAACGTACAAGGTGTTATGGACACTCTTAGGATGCTCTATGGGCAACCGGAAGTGATAATACATTCTTTGATCGCAAAGATAAGCTCTCTGTCCGCGATTCGAGAAGATAGATTGGAGACCTTGGTAGACTTTGCTGTTAGTGTGCAGAACTTCTGTGCGACGGTAGAATCTTGTGGACTGGAGGAATACATGTATAACGTCACTCTGTTACATCAGTTGATCAGTAAACTACCACCGACGATGAAATTGAACTGGGCCCAACATCGGAGATCGCTTCCGGCGGCTAATTTAGAAACATTTAGTGCATGGATCTACTCCCTCGCTGAGGATGCAAGTTCCGTTATCTTTCCGTTAGTTTCGATGGATTCGAAGCCAGCAGTTGGTCGAAACAAAAAGAGTAACATATATCTCTACGCCCATTCTGAAACAAGTGATCAGTGCATCCCGAAATCAAATATGTTACGTCAGTCAGAAGCAACACCAGAGTCAAACAACGAAGCTTGTCCAGTATGTAAGAAAGACTGTAAATCGGTGGAAAAATGCGAGAGATTTCAAGAGCTGTCAAGAGATTCTAGATGGGCTGTGGTACGAGAATTTGCGCTTTGTAGAACTTGTCTTCAACAGCACAAGGGTATTTGTAGAGCCAAGCCATGCGGAAGAAATGGATGTGAGTATAGACATCACGAACTTCTACATAACGACCAGAAAGAGAAACTCAATACCGATAGCACACCTGGCGGTTCCGGACGTGACTGCAACACGCACCAGTCAACCTCAAGTTCTGTTTTGTTCCGATATCTCCCAGTGATACTTTCTGGCGCCGGAAAGGTAGTCCAAACATATGCGTTTTTGGATGAAGGTTCTGCGCTGACGCTTCTTGATCAAGATTTAGCTAACGAACTGGAGCTTAATGGCAAATCGAGTCCGCTTTGTTTACGATGGACTGGGGGAACGGAGAGATACGAAAAGGATTCTACAATCGTAAATCTTCATGTTGCACCAAGACATAACGAATCTTTAAGGTTTCACCTAGACGATGTGCGAACGGTCAACAAGCTGATGCTACCTTTCCAAAGTTTAGATTTTGACGAGCTTGTACACTCGTATCCCTACCTCGAGGGGCTACCAATTAAGTCGTACCACAACGCTCGTCCTCGTATTCTGATTGGGATGAAGCACGCGTAGCTAGGGTTAACGTTGAAGAGTCGCGAAGGAGAAGTAGGTCAACCGATCGCGATGAAAACACGACTTGGCTGGACGGTTTGTGGCGGAATGAGTTCAGGAGAGACACCGAATATGTTTCATTATACCTTCCACGTACGTTCTTGCGATGAACAATCCGACGAGGATCTGCATCAAGCATTGAAAGAGTACTTCACCCTAGACAGTCTCGGGGTGATCAGACCTAGTAAGTTGCTGTTATCTCCTGATGATGAACGAGCACAGTCACTATTAACGTCGCTTACACATTTCAACGGCGAACGATATGAAACTGGTCTACTCTGGCGCTATGATAACTTCCGCTTACCCGATAGCCGTGAAATGGCGTTGCGTCGTCATCAATGCTTGCGAAATCGCATGGAAAAAAATCAAGAGTTAGCAGAAGTATTGCAGCAGAAAATTACCGACTATATAGCCAAACGCTTTGTCCGTAAACTTAAAGACGACGAGGTAAAGCAGCAATCCGGTCACGAATGGTTCCTACCAAGATTTCCAGTGATAAATCCAAACAAACCCGGGAAAGTTAGGATAGTCTGGGATGCAGCAGCAAAAGCCCATGGCAGATCATTGAATTCTGCGTTGTTGAAAGGTCCAGATCTACTCTGTTCACTTCTAGCCATCTTGTTGAGATTCCGTTTATATCCCGTTGGAGTGACTGGAGATATACGTGAAATGTTTCACCAGATATTGATTCGCGACGAAGACCAACGATATCAGTGCTTTTTCTGGACGGATAAAAATAACAAGCTTGAAGTTTACACAATGAGAGTTATGACCTTTGGTGCTTGTTGCTCTCCGAGTACCGCTCAGTACGTGAAGAATGTCAACGCAGAACGGTTCAAAAATAATTATCCTGAAGCGTATGAAGCTATAACTAAATCGCACTATGTCGACGACATGTTGATCAGCGTTAAGTCCGAAGAAAAGGCGATTAAAATAGCGAGAGACGTGAAATACGTACATAAGCAAGGTGGATTCCAGATCAGAAACTGGATAAGCAATTCCAGGCTAGTCACGTCAACGTTGCAAGAAGCGAACATGGAGGAGAAGAACCTAGATATATCTTCAGAGTTGTCGACGGAGAAGGTGTTGGGTATGTGGTGGAATACAGCTTCCGATATATTTACGTTCAAGGTCGGATGGAAACGTTACGACGAAGCGTTACTAAAAGGCGGAAGATGTCCAACGAAACGAGAAGTTTTGAGAGTCCTGATGACTATCTACGATCCTCTTGGACTAATCGCTCATTTCCTCGCATATTTGAAAGTCTTACTGCAAGATGTCTGGCGCTCTGGTGTAATCTGGGATGAAGAAATAAACCACGATGCGTTTTCTAAATGGCTGCTGTGGTTAAAAGTTCTGCCACAAGTCGAGAATGTGAGAGTTGCTCGTTGTTACTGCTCCAGCTTTCCCATCGAAGAAGCAGATGAAATTCAACTACACACATTCGTTGATGCTGGAAAAAACGGAATGGCAGCGGTGTCGTATTTTCGGATAGTCAATAATACTAAAATTAGTTGTTCTCTCGTTAGTGCAAAGGTCAAAGTATCACCGCTGAAGCTTACGTCAATTCCACGTTTAGAATTGCAAGCAGCAGTTATTGGGACGAGACTTGCACGCACAGTCATTGAAATTTTAAATGTGCACATAAAGAAAAAAATCTATTGGTCTGATTCTAAAGACGTACTGTACTGGATTCACACGCAACATCGTCGCGATCAGTTCGTTGGATTTCGTGTAGCTGAGATATTGGAAGCAACGGAAGTCAATGAATGGCGATATATACCCAGTAAGCTAAATGTGGCAGACGACGGTACAAAGTGGAATAAACTTCCAGATTTGTCTAACCAAGATAGATGGTTTATTGGACCTGATTTCTTATGGAAAACCGAGAATAACTGGCCCCAATTCTCTATCACAACTGAACCAGCCGACGAAGATCACTTCACGTTATCTCATCACGCTCCACAAGAGCCGATTGTTCGCGTCGGAGACTACTCCAACTGGGGACGATTAAGAAGGGTAGTATCATGGGTAAAGCGGTTCATTGCAAATTGTAAAGATAAACACCAGAAAAGCCCTGCCCAAACGGCTGTACTTACTTTGAACGAACTACGCTCAGCAGAAACATATCTAATCCATATAGCACAGCAGGAATGTTATCCCGTAGAACTGAGCATCTTACAGAACGCACAAGACGTTGAAAAACATATACCACTTCTTCCAAAATCCAGTCCATTATACAACCAAACGCCGCTGTTGGATGAATTCGGTATAATTCGCATGAGAACAAGAATAGCCGCATGTCACTACGCTACCGAAGATGCTAAAAAACCCATCATTCTACCTAGAAAGCACCAGATCACTACCTTAATAATACACCACTATCATAATAAATACCACCACCAGAACCACGAGACAGTCATAAACGAACTTCGACAAAGGTACCATATCAGCCGCCTGCGCTCGTGTTTCAACCAAGTGCGGCGAAATTGCCAAAAATGCAAGAATAACCATGCAGCTCCGATTATGCCAATCATGTCCGATCTACCGCCCGGTCGTCTAGCAGCTTTCGAACGCCCATTCACGCATACCGGAGTTGACTATTTTGGTCCAATCCAAGTAACTGTTGGCAGGCGAATCGAGAAACGCTGGGTCATGCTTGCCACTTGTCTTACGATTCGTGCGATACACCTCGAAGTGGTTCACTCGTTAACCACCAATTCATGCATCATGGCTATCCGGAACTTTGTCGCTCGACGTGGTCAACCTCGTAAGTTCTACAGCGACCGAGGAACAAACTTTGTTGGAGCGGAACGAGAAATGGCATCCCTTAAGGAGTCGGTCGACCAGAACAAAATCATGGAGGAGTTTACAACTTCAGAGACCGAATGGAGATTCAACCCACCCCTAGCTCCTCATATGGGAGGCTGCTGGGAACGTTTAATACGAACAGTGAAGAGTAACCTGCTGTGTGTATGTTCGACCAAAAATCCGTCCGACGGAGTGCTTCGAAATCTACTCATAGAGATCGAAAACGTAGTTAATTCTCGTCCGCTGACGCATGTACCAGTAGATGATAACTCGGCTCCAGCGCTTACTCCGAATCATTTCATTCTTGGCTCATCAAATGGCATTAAACCATTAGTGACAGAGGACGACAGCAGTCGAGCCTTGAAGCAGAATTGGTGCACTTCACAAATCCTAGCTAACGCATTCTGGAAACGATGGGTGAGTGACTATCTACCAGAGATTACACGTCGATCAAAATGGTTCGTACCTGTTAAACCAATCGCTATCGGTGATGTTGTGCTCATCGTCGACCCTCAAATGCCCCGGAACTGTTGGCCGAAAGGAATTATTATCAGTACTACCACTAGTCAAGACGGACAAGTACGCGCTGCGGCGGTAAGAACTTCTGCAGGAGTCTACGATCGTCCAGTATCGAAGTTGGCGGTTCTGGATGTTCAGCACGACGAGCAGTAAGTCAACTTGTAGTTGCCGTACCCGGGGGGGAGTGTTGCCTAACATACTAGGCTAACGCGCCCACCTTCAGTCCCACCATCTTGGCGACAACCGTAGAAATGGCAACCCTGTGCTGTGTGAGCATAGGCAGATGAGAAAAGCTAATCTGTCACATCGGGTGAGTTAAAGGTAAACAAGAAAAAGACAAAAGTAGAAAATAACAACGAACGTGCGCAGAGCAGCTATTACTAAAATCATTTATAAGATTAGGCATCAGCTTTATATCAGTATTTCGTTAACCTAAACTTCATAGTTTTTACATACTGGTAAGAATTGAATTCACAGATTATTATGAGTTAAATGCTAAACAAATTTAAATACTAGGTAACCTGAACAATTTAGTCGCAGCTTATTAAAAGTGCATTCTACGCTACCCGGCTTATGAATTATAAATTGAACTAAATTATATTAAGGGAACTAAACGTGAGTAATCCAGAAATCAATTCGTATTCTATTCACTATTACAAATATTCAGATCATATTCTATAACTTAATCTAAAACCTATGTACACTGAACTAAACAAACTCACTGAAATCAAATATTGAAATTGTTTATAGGAAAATTATATTCTCTCTGCATAACTGGATCAAGCGTCTTTCATTCGTTTCCGGGCGAGAATCATAATTTCGGAAATATCCCGTTGAATTAAATTCAACACACATCGTTAATGTCTGGAATGCTCCGTTTACTTTTATTACAGTTTTAGGACGTCGTTTTAAACGTCCTAAAACTGTAATAAAAGCAAACGGATCGATGAAGCGAAGCTTGCGATCGAGAATGATGCCCACGTGAACCCTTAAGAAGGTTGATGTCAATTGATGTCAATTTGTAGAGCACAACTATCCAAAAGGCTTGTGATTATGCGATAGAGTTTCAGATCATCTGCATACATTACTTCAAATGACGGCAATTCACTACATATATCATTGAATGAATGAATAGGAGTGGTCCGAGATGGCTTCCTTGTGGAACATCCGATGTTGTAGGATTCCCTTGTGACCTGATGAGCAGGGCTTGCAAACTGAAGCAATAAATATTAACGAAAGAGTTTCATCCTCTGTGCACATTCATATGTCGGGTAGAACTCACAGCGCAACCCAAGCAAGGAGAGCTGCTTCGTTCGTTCATTAGTGCATGAAGATGTGCGCCAGCTGATGACTATGCTTCATGAGGTTAGCATTTGATGAATTGAATCGAAATGAATTCTCATATTGAAGATGCCTATGGGAAAACTAGATTCATAACTTTTAGTTCCGATTAATATTAATGTAAATAACATCGCTTTTAGTGTTTTTAGGATATATGCACAGTGTGAACTGTGTGATCAAATTTGGTCTTGTAGTACAAGCATTATATTCAAAAATGATTTTTGTAAACCTACACTGAAAAAACACCGTAAACATTGCCTGTATGACCTTGCTTCGCATCTTGTAGCACGCCGTGAAGCAAAGTTCTTAATTCTCGTACAGTACTAACGAGAGCGAACTCTTCATTTCAAGTGCTAACTGAGACTGAGAACACAGGCAATTTACCAAGTAAGGGAACTGGTCTGCTCAGTAGGATATCCTCTCACGCATCCAGTTTTTCTCTAAAATTGGTCTCTCATTCAGTAATACCAAGCAAAGTGTTTACAGGGGTAGTTGTTCGTTTGAGGATTCACAATACAAATCCTGCTAATGAGGAACTTGGTCTATAGTTTTTGAAAAATGAAAATAAACCGTGTCGAATTGTGGCCGTTTTTCTACTTTGTCGATCAATGTAGAAACTTAATTCATTAAGTTCGTGGTTAGTAGATCACTTTCTTACAAACCCTTGCTGATCAGTAGAGATGATATGTTCTACTGAGGGGTAGAGAACATCCAACACTATGCGCACGAATATTCCTGGTAAGCACCTCAGAATTGAGATGACTGTAGTTAGTGACGTCGAGTAGGTCGCCGGTTTTGTGAACTAATACCAAGATTTTATTCCGCAGATAAGACCAAAATTGTTTCGGGCCATCCTTCAAAATGGTCTACATCCGAGAAACGTACAGCCGAAAATACGATGCGTTCAATGAATCAAATAGATGTTCAAAATTCTGTACAAGTAATTTATCGCCTTCATATTGTTTCCGAAAAAATCGTTTGCGAGTCTTCCGTAGCTCTTCATTCCACCAAGATCATCTGTTGTTAAGTTGACGCTTGCGTCTTTTCCGATGATGTTTTCTGTTTGATGTTTCCTGTAGGATACAAGAAAGCCATCTTGGATTCTTGATATTCATATTATTTGTAGAAGGCATTTCCGACATCTTTGGATCTGGTAAATTATTATACGCTGACGACTTGAAACTTTTGACGCACACGAAATGGAATGAAGGTAAACACAACTAATTGCAATGGTATAACTTGTTGTCGTGTGCCAGCTCCGATTATAATTGTAAATAATAGTAATTCAATAGAGCTTATACGCATGAAAGCCATTCGAGTTTCCGGATTTTTCTATGCAAAAAAAAATAATGAAATTTACAGGACATGTGAATCAATAGTAATTTGACATCAGTTGAATCGAAAACTTGACCATCATCGGAGTAAAACTAAATCGGATTGTATTGAATTTTCAGGTTATAAGACTGTATTTTTAAACAAAATTTTCAAAAATGTTTAATTTGCTCTTATCTGTTACAAAAATTTTCCAACTACAACAATTGTAACATTTTTCGCACGGTTCCTACATGTGTACAATCAGCATTTTATTCCCATGTCGTTTCAATCATATGTGAATTGAGTCAGCTTAAACAATTATCCCTAAGCGATATTAAGCTACACAAAAAAACTGACGTGATGGGGACTGCATAACTCATCATAATGGTGTTCGGGGCGCAAGCTGTTCATTCAAAATTACTATTGAATCGATTATTATTGAGTTCCATAAAGATATGACTTCCAGGGACAGAGTTACGGGTTGTTGAGAGCTATCGGATAAAAATTCCCCTTTTCAGTTATGACGCACAGTAGATGAAACATAAAGAAAATGCACTAAATGGTTTTGCGATTGATGGCCAACTGAGGTCCTGTTGGCCAAATGAGATCTCAACACTTCTGGTTCCGGATTTGCATAATAATATAGCAATATGTTCGATTATGGAAAATGCATTGTGATATCACTAGGTGGATTTACAGGTTTTCGTGAAATTCTGTCTTATTGTCTCTGATTGATTTGAATTTGAGTTGTACAAAAAAACCCCTACAAATTTTAATTTTCTTGTACTGAAGCATGTTTTAGTATGTTCTCTTTTGCGTATCGTACAATGGAGATCCTTTGAATTGTACGTATGCATTCGTTTGGATCTGGTATACTTTTGGAAACATGTTGAATTTCGTTATCGACAAAAACTATCTATTCGAAAACGACAAATATACGTGCGCTGGGCTATATGGGTTGTGCGATTTATTATTATCGAAAAAGCGCACTTTTCGTGTTTTTTCTTGATGCTCGGACGAAGGTAAAAGCAAAGATGTGTACAAGAAAGAAAAACGTCTTGCTTCTATACTATATTTAGGATCACATATATAGAAACGCATGTGATGTGAGCTTTGAGTGTTTTTTGCTCTGACAAAATTAAATCCCGACGTACATCCTTCGCGGCGAAGCTCCAGCGAGAAGCACCGAAAAACAATTATGGTTTTACGGATTTGCCGCACGAGATGGTATAAATAACACACTATCATCAATCTGAAATCATATAAAAATAAAAATTGGACTCATGTTTTAAGCAGCATCTCAGCAAAAATCGATCGGTGTGTCCTCGTTTCTAGTCTCGCCAGTCGTTGAGTTATGGCATCGAAATGTAATTTCGCATTTCTTGTTTGAAATTTAGGCTATCTTTGCGCGAAAATATATAACGGGTCACAGGTAAGCGTTCTTTGCCATCGTTATGTGCACTTGTTTGAAGTGGGATATAACACAGTCATTGGACGTTGCTGGCTGGATGCCATGCAAAATTAACATTTTTTATGCTTTTGGGAGATTCAGCATCAATTCGCAGGTAACGACATGTCTAGAGATTGTAATTATGCATTGCAAACATACGACATGTACAGAAAAACAAACAAATTATAGTAATAACAGCTGTCCTGAAAAAAGTAAACTATGTAACAATTCTGCTTACAAGTCCGAGGAATAACACTCAACGTACCAATTCAACAAATTACACTATGAAAAAGGCATTTTATGAGAAAATCGATTTTGATTGCTTTAACCAGTGGATCTGAGAGCATAATTGTAAATTTGTAAAGTCGAACTTCAAATACACTGAAATCCTTTTCTGCGAGTTTACGTACCGTATAAAAAACCGCATAAATCTGAAAATTCGCATAAAAAACCGTATAACTCGGAAACTTCGCATAAAAAAACCGCATAATTCTGAAACTTCGCATAAAAAAAACGCAGAAGGGAAACCGCATAACTCTGAAAATACTCATACAAAAAACGCATAACTCTAAAACTTCGCATAAAAAAAACCGCATAACTTTGAAAATTCTCATTAAAAAAACGCATAAAAATCCGCATAAAAAAAGACCTCAGTGTATTGAGAAGAAGGTTGTTCCGATTATATTTTAAATTTTTTTTTTATGAAGTAAAACATTTGTACTACATGACGAATATTTCAATGTTATTTTAAAATAATTTGCTCTGAACGGGACTGATATGCGAGTACGTGACAGACAAAAGTTGATTTTTCCCATTTCACTGAACAAATCGGTCGGTTTAGAAAAAATAAAATTCATTCGACTAAATAATTTAAAAATTGGCGAAAATCCATTTGAAACTGAAATGTGATTGAAATGAGTAATGAGCTATATACACCATTTTATAAAAAAAGTACGTAAACCTTTCTGAAAATGTTCAGTGCCCGTAGGGTAGTTCAAATGGATAAAAAATTTACCTCTTTCAATTTGACGCTCTCTGGATAAGTGGATCAATAGTGATGATATATTTGAAATTTATTCAGCAATACTGTGGTGGAAGAGTAATGTCATCAATAAAAGCAGCAAGTACTTGATCAGAACTAATAAAAGTCATTTTCATTGACTCAAAATAGACGAAAATGACGAGACATTGATTTCACTCTCAGCTTCGCTTGCAAACTATGAAAACGAAATTCAATGACATAAGTGGAACAGTAGTTTAAAAATTGTGCTCTTTCTATCATTTGCCCTTTCAGTCATTTGTTGTTTTCAGTGAAAATCCCATAGTATGTAGTTTCGATATTCAGCCGAAGTTATGAGAATCGAAAATGACAGAAAAAGTTTTCACCATTATTTTTATCTGTTGGTGCTCGAATTTGTAGGAGTTTTGGTTTCCAAAGAGGTTCTGGGATGTAATTACTTCGATTTGTCATATTTTAGTCTTTCTTTATAGCCAAGCGTCACAGATTTTCAATACATCTATGAAATTCCGCTGTTGCTCCCTGCAGACGTTAGTCTTGTCATAGAGCAAAGAGTGACATTGGCAATTATACTCTCTCATTTTTAAAATGAGAAACGAAAATGCTTCGTCTCTCTTCGTTTGTTCTGGTGTCGGCGATTTACGAATGAGACAGAAAAATATTGAAAATGAGGTTGTTGGAATGGTTTCTTTCATTGAGAATGCGTGACAATTTTATGCTCTGACTGTGATTAATGATAGTTATAGTGATAATAAAAACATTAATAAAAAACCAAACACAAAGTATGTTATGCAGCTGATAAAAAATATTACTAAATTTAGCTAGAATATCATAAGCAGAAGTACCAGAAGCGCAGCTTATCGCTACGCGAATTTGATGCTGCGCCTGCTGTGTATTCGAGACATGCAAAATTCTTCGCACATGTTACTTCTATAAATCAAATCCGGCGACCGGTATAACCGATATGTGTTTAATTAGTCCTCAACTAAAAATTATCTACAAGTTAGAACGGTTTAGAATTGAAGAAAATTTTTCTCGGATTGTCTTTCTTCAAAAGAGAGGTTTTTTTATAACAAAAATAGGCTTTATAACAAAAATAGCAATTGATTTTCTCGGAGATGGCTGAATCTTTTTTCACAAATTTAGTTTCAAATGAAAGGTCTCTCGGTCTCATAGCATATTATTGAATTTTCTGCGGTTCGAAATTTCGGTTCGTAATGAACGGGGTAAAATGTGCGAAAAACGATGAAAATTTCACTATCCCATTAGAATTCGATTGAATTTTATCTAGATACAGGCTGATAAGTATTTCAATTTCAATTTCAATGAGCGCGTTTCTATACCTAACCGAAATAGCAATCAAAAATTCCTAGGGATGACGAAAAACGCCATTTGGCGTATTTTTTTAGAACTATCAAAAAATAAATTCAAATGTTTTGCATAATGCAACATTTTGTAATTTTTTCGTGGCAAAATTCTGAGAAATAAGTCGGTGAAGAGGTAGTTTTGAGATGGTTTCTAAAAATCATGATTTGCATCTCAGCGCAGACTAATCAGAAGTCAACAAATTAAAGCAGTATAGTTAGAGTCGATGTTTTTATAGACCCATACGTTTTTGTTCGATTTTTTAAAGTTTTGGTGGTTGTTTGAAGTTATTTGTAACTGTAAAACCTCCCAAAGTAACAAAAAAATGAAAACGTTGGGGTCTGGTATTTTACATGTAGAAAGTGTGTGCATAATTTGAAAAAAAAATTGGTGAAGTAGTTTTAGAATGACGATAAACACGGACTTTTTAAAACCTACTTTCGAGAAAAATGCGTTTAATGTTTAAAATGGAAGAAAATAATTAATTTTTTCAAGGGTGCGTAGGGTCAAAATATCATATTTTTTCTTTGTATTTTGTTATCATCAAATTTTCAAGGAAATCGAATTAGAAAGCTTGGGCCTGTTCGCCTTCCGAGTTCATGCCTCTTCACAGTATGAGATAAGCGAAGAGAAAGTCCCATAGGTTCCAGACGTTTGTTCTTATGAGCTCGAAAATTCTTCGGAATATTCTTGAAATATTTTACTATAAGAAAAATCAAACAAAAAAATGAATAAATTTCTCACCCACCTCTTAAGCTATAATGAAAAGTAATATGGTTGCCATTAGATTTTATCTGAACCTCACTTCCGTTTCTGAATAACAGGGTGAAGTGTGTTAAAAAATTAGAACGAAGATGAAAAAACCGCATTTCTTTTTAATTTTTGTACAGAACAGTATCAATTTGTAGCATATATCTGTTGCTGTTCAATTGAACCGACTTCGACTATACCGGTTTCCAGTTCTCTGCACTAGAAGTACCTGAAATAGTGGTACAAAACTCTAAAACTTCATTTTCTCAGAAATAGCTGAACTGGAGATTTTCTCATATTAAATACTGAAATTATTACATTGAATTTGCAGAGTGAAGTGTATTCCCTGGGCTTTGGATGATGAGCTACAGGGCGCGTATCCCCGCTTGGTGGATGGGGGTGGGAGTCAATTTACACTTCGCGTATTGACAAAGTCGGATATCATATCATATCGAGATCGATCGTTCTCTTATAAATGTAAAAGATGAAAATTATTATGTTGTTTGGATCGGTCACGGAGTGGACAGGACTAATAATGCTTGAAATTGACAATAGGTCATTAGGTGGTTTCGAGCATTCTTATGCCTGGAATTGGTCACCAATTTGAATTATGAAATTCGTCCTGAACTTGGTGAATTTAATTCTAAAAGGAGGACTATTGTTATCAGGAATAAGAGTAAATTGATATCTTATGAACCGTTTAGGAACTTTCAAACCTTGCCGATCCGGCTCGGTATCGGTAATGTTTACAAATTGCAATGACAATGCGAAATTGATTGATCAGGTGTAAATACACTCTCAAATCGGGAAATGTTTGAATGTACTTAGATTTCTCCAACTTTGACACAGATTGGACACCTTCTAACTGAGAGTGTGAGATGTGTGTTTCTGGAAGAGAACGATTCACGTTCCATTTCTTACAACAACACCTAGTATTTCTTCACGAAATACATGTAGTTGGTTCCTGGATGCGTGCTCAACACTAGAAGGCCCGAAATTTAGTATAGACCTAAATTGCTCAAAAGCAGTCAAAAAGGTTGGAAGAGAGAAAAACAAAAAAAAAATGTGACAAAATAACTAACAGCTAGTGCAGTGTGCCTTAGTGCATATATCGTTAAATAAAAGAAGAGTACAGAACTTTAAGCAATCCTTCCATTGTGTACATATAGTGTCTTTGATGGGCAATATAGTGTTAAATGCGCATCCTTACATTATATAACTTAACAAACTTACTAACACATGACTTTATTTTATTTTTATCATGAGAAACTATCCAAATAAAAGATTATAGACAAAAACAATATGGAGCGGAAAAACCCTAGGATGCCACAGGAATACCAAAAGGAAATTGAAAACAAATCAAGAGCCCCAGTAAAACGACGAAAAATAGGTATTTTCATGTAATAACTCATTTGATGACATATTAACTTTTGGTAAGTCACAATATCTCTATTTTTATTATTACTTTTATTATTATCATTATTATTATTGTTGTTGTTATTGTATTATTATAAATATTATTGTTATTATTATTGTAGTGATTGTCACTATTATTATTTTTTATTGATATTATTATTGTTATAGTAATTATTATTAATTCTTTATTCTTGATAAATTATTAGCTTTGAATCAGAACAAATTGGCTCAAATGGCGCGTTCCCCTTGATATTGGAAATGTAACGTAACTTCGACAAAGATAGAAACAATCAGAGCAGATTAGAATGGATAGTGTTAGTAGACCAAACATATCTACATCTATTTAGGAACTATAAAGTAATAATCGTTTGTACCGCTTCAGACATAAAAGACTATATAGGAAAGCAGGGCCAAGACCGAAGCGGATACAATGCGAAATTTTCCAAAGTTTCATCGACGAGGACATTTAAGACACAGAAGCAGCTGGTAGGATGACAAAATATCAATACGATACAGACGCACGACTCAATGATTGACTGGTTACAGGGTGAAGCACACACTTCCTGCCCAAGTGACAAACTCTGTGGTGAACTTGCAATAGAAGATATTCGCACCTTTCGTTGCAAATTGATAACCGTAAAGGAATCTGTCGCTTGGGTTACATGCTGGAGGAAACCTATCAATGATAGGCCGGTTTCCTCCTTCGTTACTAGTGTTCATTTGGGCACCATAGCCTAGTTCGTTCGGTATGGAAAGTGCGGATCGTTGTAACCACCCCCCTAGGCCAGAGTAGCCCATAAAGGGAAAAAAAATAATTTGCAGAGTGAAGTGTGTTAATATTTTTAAACGATAATTTATCCCAAGAACGTAAAAAATATGCTAAACTACAGTAAACGTACAGTAATATTATAAAGCCGTCATTTCACCACTAGATTAAAACAGAGACTTGAAGTAACGGTGTGATCCAGATAGTATTCAGAAAACCGTGGAAAATTTCATTTAAAACCAAGCTTGTGAAAATTGGTTCAGTTACTTGTGAGAAATCTAAGTGACTTTTGTAGATTTTGATCACTATTTCCGATACGTTCGATACCGACCATCAACTATCAATACTTTCATAATAAAACAGTTTTCAAATTTTCATCACATAACGGTACAACGTTATTTAAGTTGTCAAAGAACAGTAGAAGTAATAAAAGTGAAATTTTTAACACTACTGATCCTATAATTAGTAATACGACTTTTTCATTTTATTTTTTTTTATCTTTGAATCCGGTTTCAGTTTTTGTTCAATGTCCAACTTGCGGCTGCTATAAAGCGCTATTCTTGTACATTTCTTTTATATGCCAAAAATATGCCTAGGAAATATTCTCCTTGCTTAGAATGTTGTTTTAAAGTCGTCCGTTCAACCGTTCCAATTGTCCGGAATTTGGGAGTTTATCCATGCGGTTTAGTTGAATACCGGCTTAGACACAAATCGGTTGATAGTATTGCTAATGATATTGAAAAAGATTTGTTGCTGTATTAACACTGTATATTGTTTGATGTTTGCCCCATTTTAAAAGAAATTTCACGTGCGAATCGCACAATATTAATGAATTATATTTCGCTTGATGCTAAAGTTTCGGCGGTCATGAAAAGTTTGCTTCAATATAGCAATTAAAAATGATTAATAAATACAGACAGCTTTTTATAGAATTTATTATATATTATTATAAATAATTATTATCTTTGACCAAATAATTGAAAATAGACCACCAACGTTGACTGCTCGTGTCCAGACTGATGTTTCACTACCTACACCATGCCACAAGTAAACAGCGACCAAGACCAAAGTATATGCATATCATCTGGGATGGGAGCCACACTGACGCAGCGCCGAAAGAATAAATAAAAATTGATCCTCGGTGCGCATCATCGATCTCTCGTTGGTGTAAAATGTGCCCATCACAGAGACCGTACCGACGGGTGTTTTTTACTGATACTTTTTTATATTTTCCTTCTGATGGTACGATAATACCACACACACACCTTACTTAAATAAAGGTAAAGGAGGTAGCGGTTATCGAACCACTTTGAGAATATCAAAAGATGTCTGGTAGCTATTTCGGCGCATGGAAGAAGCTATGCATCTTTAACAATCACTTCGGGGTGATGAAGACACGATGATATTATGTACTTGACTTTTGCTTTCCTTGAAATGGCATGAGCCTGCGTCAGTTAAACCAATGTTTATACATGTTCCAACAATAAATAAAAGTCTTGGTTAAGAGTAGAACTATTCGAATAAGTAGGCTGTGTGTGAGAGTTAGGATTATTTTATCGATTACTAGCTGATTCACCCGGCGTTGCTCGGAAATGTTTCGTGAAGGCAAGACCGAAAAAACTTCTAGATATTGTCCTTTCCATTGATACTCTGATTGTAACGAAACACAACGTAGACGACAACCCGATTGAACAATACTCCGTTCGTGTTCAGATTACGAATGATCAGTGTCCCATTTCAGATCTCACAATAATCATAATTTTCATGGTATTCTCGACAAATTGGGTCAGTTTTATGTTTGAGCCCTTTTGTTAGAAACATTCAAAACATCTTTCTTTGTATAAATACCTTCTTAGTAATCTCATATGTATATGTGCTTGTAACGTACTTGAATTATTATATATATGTGCTTGTAACAATTTGCAATTATTTGAAAAAATTGCGTTGCATTCGAATTAACAACAGCAACACTATCTACTACGACTTTGAAATTCTTGCCACTCTCTTGTTTTACAAAAAATCTGGTATAAATATCGATTCTCTTCGAATTATATAAATTTCGTCATTGACCCCCTCCCCCATGTTAAGGACACTTGCTACAGTCTCCTTCCTGAAAATGCTCTAATGATCATCTCTGAAGAGCAAGAAGTATCTCTGCCAGCAATCCGTTCAGTAATTCCGGAGTTTTGCCTTCACAAACATTACATCCTCTTTTTAGAGGCACGTACCACATCCACCCCACAGGAATACCCTTCTAATCATATCTAAGTTGGGCAAAAAGTATCTATGGCCTTCAAAATGTATCGATTTTCGTCAAATAAAATAAATGACCTTGGTTAAGGACACTTGCTACGCTCCCTCCCTATAAAAATCGCTTATGACTATATCTGAAGAGCTAGAAGTACATGTGGCAATTTCGATAGCAATACATTCAGTACTTTCGGAGTTACACCGTTACAAACATTACACCCCTTATTTAAAGGCACTTGCTACATCTACCCCCCCGTATAGTCATATCTAAAGTATGCTAAATGTTTCTACGGTCATTAAAACGTATCGATTCGAAAAATGGAAAGGAATATGCTCAACTGTGTCATTTATGAGAAATAGGTGTCTGATTGGTGCCTGAGCATTACTGACATGTGTGTTGAAGTGCGATTGACACACTACTCCAAGCGACTACTACTTTATATGATGTATCGATGTTAGAAATCAATTGTAAATGGAACAATAAATAACACAGTTGGGTTATTTTAAGTATTGAGTGTCAATTACTTTATATTTTAATACAATACACTTAGAAAAAGGTACAATTTTTATGCAAACTTGGTATATGTGAAATAAAATTTCACTCAAAATTTGAGCGCTAGTTACTTTATTTTTAGCACATGTACAAATGTACAAATAAAGTATTACTCAGTAAATGAGTAGATTTTGCCCAAACATCGTTTCCAGTGGACGAACTCAAATTTGAGTAACTGCGGAGTTACTCTAAATTAGAGTTATTCCCCTTTTTCTGTAGATGAGTAACTGTAGTAACTATATTTAAGCGTGTATGTTAACTTGACATAACTGTTTACATATTGAAACAGTTATGGTAGTTTATACCCAAAGAAAGTTTTTGATTTTATTTAGGTTTGGAAAATATCTCACATCTCAAAATGAATGTAAAGTAACTTTTTACATGCACAGACGCTACCAAATGAATCTAAACGTATTAACTAAAAACAGTTGGTCATTTGTTTCGAAAAAATGAGCAATAAATTTAAGTAATTGTTGACTAGTGCCTTCTGAAATGTTATTCTTTGATATCAGAGCCATAGAAGACATCGCGAGGTTTTCATTTGATTTGATTTCGCAGATGCAATTAGAATATTTTTTTATGAATTTTCGTTTAATCATCAATTGCAGGAATTTTTTGAAGATAGAGCAATAGACAGCTTCACTCCAGATGACGCTGTACAAGAAATACCTAATTTAGGGCTTATAATAGACTTGACGTTTACGGCTAAATACTACAATCCAACGGTAAGATTTAATCAAAATTTCGATCTTGTATTGTTGAACACTAATTTATTTTTTTCGTTTATTTTCAAAGGACTTCGAATGTCAAGATATCATGCACAAAAAAATTTACACGAAAGGACATGAAATTCCCGGCCGCTATCAAATCAATCAGTAAGTTAAAATAACAGACCGAAATCTGTGATTAATAAAATATTGTGTTTACTTATCTTTGCATTCTCAATTTTCTTCCTTAAAATAAGCCTATCAACAACTATAACAACCATATGTTTAGGTATAAAAATTTATTACATTTTGTTTGTACCTCTTCCGACTGTCATCCAGATCGGTATTATTATGCCTTAGAATTACTCTTAGAGCATTTGAAATCGCAATGAGTTTTGAAGACAAAATTTGAAATTATTAGTTCAAATTTGATCTAAATTGTGTTTAGATTTAGATATTTAAAATTTTATAGAATCACTACGGGAATAATAATTTAACTACATATTCCAAAATTTCCTCAGTTCATTTTTTTCAATTTTCGCACTTTTCATATTTTATTCGCAAATACTATTAAAAGTGTAAATTGAGTTGTTGAATTCCATTCGTAAAAGCGTTACTTAGAGATTTGTGGAAAAATGCAATGGTAAAAATGTTATTGATTTCGTGTACATATTATGTAACATGATAATCCGGTTCTTTTTTGGTTTGTGATCTTGACTCTAGAGCTGAGTTAAATAAAAGCCTGACTATCGAATGATCATCAGATGAGATACTAGATTACTAAGTCGTATAGCACTATTTTGCTGTCTTTGGCACTTCCTATATTGAACCAGTCTCATAAACTCTCTCTCTCTCTCTCTCTCTCTCTCTCTCTCTCTCTCTCTCTCTCTCTCTCTCTCTCTCTCTCTCTCTCTCTCTCTCTCTCTCTCTCTCTCTCTCTCTCTCTCTCTCTCTCTCTCTCTCTCTCTCTCTCTCTCTCTCTCTCTCTCTCTCTCTCTCTCTCTCATGAACTACAAACTTCTCATAAACTCTCTCTCTCTCTCTCTCTCTCTCTCTCTCTCTCTCTCTCTCTCTCTCTCTCGAATGAACTACAAACTTAAATTTACAGTTACGATTTACGATTATTTTAAACACAGAGGTTAATTGTAATTGTATACAGGTAGATTGATTCAATTAATTTTCAAAGCCAAACTAATTTTCATTCAATCTGTGCCAAATCATTACATTCATTACGAGCTTCTATACAAACTTAGATTGCCTAATGTTCGTGAAACTAGATATATTTTCAACGTGAACTCTATTGACATATGAAGATTTGAAATGATTACTGCAATCTTTTTTGTTGGTCTTTAATACAACCTTCTGTTTCAACAGATTTCGTAACCGATCCATAAGAACATGATTGTTTGACTAGTCCAAAGATCCTACTCACACTCACTCACAAGAATCTTCCCATATTGAGTTCGAAAATACTACAACTGGCTTGCAAAATCAACGCCTTATTCTCAGATCCGTTGACTCGGGACACAGATTATGAAACAAAATTGAGCGTTGTTTTCGGGTACTCTTTTATTTTATTGTCTATGTCACTAAATGCGCTCTGAATCTTGGGAAAAAAAGTTATAGTTCTGATTAATATTTTTTGATTATTACACTTATTATATATTCTCAATATTTGAATAATTTGAGTATGGAAAAATGTAGTTAAGCTCCGAACTATAATTTTTAAATGTTGTTTGTTACTAGGTTAGTGAAGATATAAATAGTATAGTGCAATAACGATCAACGCAAATTGATGCAGTGATATATGCGTCGCATAAACTAATGGACAGTCCAGTTTCAAAAGAAGTGAAAAAATAAATCATTTGCCAATAGTATATCAAAAACGGCAAGCTGTGCTCCAAATCTTAACGATAGCAATCTTGTCGTTGTCGTCGTCTTCGTTTGCACATTTTACCATTCTTTCAGCCTATCGGCACCGTTGTGCGTATTGAGAGATGATAGCTTTTAGACATCTAAGATGTTTTATTTTAATTTATTTATAATCGTTACGGCTTCGCTTTGCAGCAAGACGCGGTTTCTCGCTATGAAAAAATAAAAAAATTTACTTATGTATGTGCAGTATCCACTGGTGCAACGTCTGATGCGCGGACAAATCGTTTGGTTATAGATTCATCGCCCATGCAAATCGATACTTATACGCGTTGATGCGTGGTAGATGAAAGAAAACATATTAGTGCTTCTATCAGATGCAATATTTCACACTGAATGACTTTATTGAACAGGCGGTGAATAATTCATACGCGCTTGTAGCGCTTTCAGGTGCAAGAAAGGAATGCTTTTAGATACTTATTTATCGAAATTTGCAAAATTGTACAGTAATAGAAGTACACTGTGTGAAAATATCATGTATCTATATCTAGTAAAATGCATAATGCGTCATAATTTATGACTTGAAATATTGAAATCTCGTCAACAATTTCACAGCTTAATTTTGACTGTTACAGGTTCATACACATAGTAGACGACTTTCTGGCCAATGACAAAAACAAAGGTGAGTTTTAATAACATTTACATTAAATTAAACACAAGATCTCATATATATATATATATATATATATATATATATATATATATATATATATATATATATATATATATATATATATATATATATATATATATATATATATATATATATATATTATATTTTTTGAATTTCATTTAGATTCGAATTCTGGTTCCGGAATTCCAGGATGATATGCACAAAAAATGTGAAATTGATATCACTTAAATTCCTCGAAGTTGATTGAATCGAGTTCCACAAACTTAGAATCAAATTAAAGGTCTAATGGTTCCAAACAAAGTTCCGGAATTTCATATGTATCCAACTTCCGGTTTCGGAAATGTGAAAATAATGCACCAAAAATGTGAAAATAATGTCACCCACTTTTTTCGGAGATGGAAGTTCTAAGCCATAAGAATATCCCTATTTTCATTCCGATCAAATAAACCATAGATAGTCCCATAAATGATTTGCTGAATTTTATCCACGTCCGACCACCGGTACATTTTTTTCCAAAATTCCAATTCAAATCGTCATACAGAACCGTAAAAAATGTGTAGGTCATATTAGAGCATGGTTGAATGAACCGAGTGTCACTATACCGTTATCCAGCTTTCGGTTCCGGAAGTACCGGCAATAATAATCAAATTTGATATGAAGTTCACTTCACTTCCTCACATATGATTGCATAGATTTTCACTAACTTAAATTCAAATGTAGTGTATCAATGTTGTAGTATTATGCAACAGAAATCTTCAAAACTATTTTCTGAACTTTTTCAAATTGTAGTATTTCGGGAAATTTCTGCTGTAATATACAGGAAAAAGTGAAAATGAGAAAGGCATCATTTCGCCACTAGGTGGATTAAAACTGGTTTTTCACTGTTGGATCTCGTTGACACCCTTTTTCACCCCCAGCTTACCATTTCCATCCAGCGAGGACTTAGGGTCAATTTGTTCACAGTTCATCTTGTCATCCATCGCTTCGTCGTCGGTGTTACTGTTGTCAAGAGTATTGTTGTGGGTGGTTTCCGTTTTCTGTTCGTTTTCATTGATTTTTGCAGTCTTGGGGTCGTTCTAGTTGCTGTAGATGGTATTTGTTGTATATTGAATGCAGTTGCATGTTGGTTCAAGCATTTTGAACCAGGAGTACTGGGTTCTCTTGTTAACGTTGTTGAACGATTATCCTTGTTGTTCATTAAATGTGCTTTTTCACAGTTTCAGTGCAGGGTTTACCATACTGTAGGTTGTTAACAAAACTGACATGTAATCAGCTGTTTCTCGTAGGTAACCAGCGATTTACAAGGATGTCTTCTGCCGTATCCAAAAATTATATAAGATGGAATCGCCTTATGTAGTTGCATACGTAACACTCGCACACCATTTCGTATATGTGGGAAAAATTTCACCACACCTCCTCTTTCAATCGAAAGATTTTCTCTGTACTGCAACATATTTAATCGAATATAAGGCTCACTGACCTGCGGGGAAGAGTTGTGTACAAGCACTTCTATGGCACCGTTCACCACGTATGCTGGGTTTATTGTTAACTGAAGCGAATCTAATTGCATCTCATTCATGTCTAAGAATGATATACACTGTAGCTTTGTTAAATTGTATTACTCAGAACAAGTACTCAGTAGAGGTAAACTTTGTACAATCTTATAGGAATATTTAAATGGTTCTAAAATGAACTGTTTTGCGGAATTTCTCCGATGTTTACAACTATTGAGTACTTTTTGTTTATTTTATTTTATTTTATTCATATGACAATAAAAGGTCTTAATTAATATAATGTAGTCAAGTTATAAAATTGTGGATCGTAACACTGTTGTATAGCTTCGCAAGAGATGTTATAAAAATGTTATAAAAAATGCCAAATGTTCTGATGCATGCTGTTATCGGCTCATAAAATCTAAACTTCGTTCGGGGAAATCTCGGTTCATGCAAACCGGTAGAACGTAACGACCGATGTGAAGCACAGAAGTCAAGACTTGATAAAAGCTTCGGATCAATATTTCCGTTGATTACTTTCGCAACAAGCTTGTCGAATTTTTCTGCGCCATTGCAGTGAGTCCAAGCCAATCAGATGACAGCGATTGAGACACGGTGGAAGATTTTGCGGATTTTGCCAGGGAGGGTTTCTTAGAGCGAGTCGAACAAATCTTTTCTGCACGCGTTCTATTTGTAATTAATGAGGGACGATGCAAATATAAAATGAGTTTAGAATCCAACAAAACACCAAGTTCATTAACACGATCAACTCTTTGAAGTGTTTGTCTGTAAATTTTATAGTCAAAGTTTGATGAATTCAATATTCGGTGGAATGTTATGACCTGACATCTTTCTATGCTGACGTTAAGCCAGTTCTTTTGACACCGAATTCATCCAGTAGCTTTTGAAGACGGACGTAGTCGTCAATAGAGTGAACCTCAAGGTATAGTTCCAAATCGTCGGCGATACTAATTGGCAGCCAACACCGAGCAGCAAAGTAGTGTTATTAAAAACGGCGAAAACAGAAGTGGACCCATGTTGCTGCCTTGAGGTACACCTGACACGTTTGTGAACGAAGATGACATAAGAACGAACTTATGTGTTGCACCCAGACGCGATATCTTGCATAAAAGAATTCGGTGATCAATTCGGTCGAACGCCGCTTTTAGATAAGTGTATACAGCATCCATTTGTACTTTTTCTTCCAAACACGAAATGCAGATCGAGGTAAAGTCCAGAAGATTAGTGCTGACCGAACGCTCGGGCATAAAGCCGTTTTCATCAGTGGAGATGTAATTTTTTTGAACTCACATAACATAGGCTTAGTATAACCCCGCGTTTAAACACGACACGACAGTTTTCACTGGAACATTCGTAGTGTTTCAGATCTATGCCATCGACGATGTTTACACTGCCATGGATTGTGAACCCGTTTCAATTCACGAAGCCTAGATTCCTAGCCTCGTCTCATGCTAGGCTGCTGCATGCTGCAACGCGGAGTCATTTAGTGTAGCGGAAGAAAAATCAATTGAATTATACTCGCCTCTACAGCACAGCGCACGAATACCTGGAACAATATTCCGAAGTCTTTAGTTTTAAAGCTAAGCTTCAAACCAGTTTTATAAAAAATATACGAAAAGCCAGCAATATCCTGGCCTTTTGACACAAGTCGTACCAGATCCATTGGTTCTGTTACACTCAAGCAGCGAGATTAACGGGTTGAGACCAGAGAGGTGAAGCCAAAACTTATCGGTGTTCCTGTTTTCTTCTGTCCGGCGACGCTTTCCACCTCTAGGTGTTGTTGAGTTTAGCGCTGGTCATTTAGGCTGAGCAGACGACATGCCGTTAATTTTTTTATTCAGTGAAATTACGGTTTCGAGAGCTGCTGGACTTGCATAGGTAATTGAAACAAAACGATATGCGACATGGTTGGCGCTTGTTGAGTCTAAGCAATATAAGTGCGAATGCTTCGACAATTTAACTCTTCTTTGCAAGCGGTGCACAAGAGTAAAAGCTTGCCTTGGGTAAATATATCTCGCAAAACTGTAGTGTTTATGCCACAACAATTTTGGCTAATGTGCAAGTACAGGCTCGTACCCAGGATTCCGTTTCGGGAGGGGCCCTCAGACATTGTTACTGCAGATTGCTTATGTACCTAATTCTCGGTGCGCCTTTTACCGCCGTTTTTAATAGACATTTTTTCAACTGCTTCCACAGCTTCTTAACGTGTACTGCCATACCATTTCTAGCACACATGCCTAAGAACTCTTAAATGTACATTTCTAAAGCGCCACAATCCACAATACTTGTGATGATGCAATTCGTGGAGAACGGAAAACATCATCTAAATTTATAGATCATATTAGTTGATTACCATACAAACTTACTTTGGCTATACTGATTGCGGTTTCTGGTTTCGGAAATAGCGGCCTAAAATTTCAAAACGAGACTCAGATTTCTCAGAGATGACTTGAGGTTTGGGAACAGATAATAGTTCGAGGAAGCCAAAACAAGTGAACAAGGTGGATGGGCAACCCTGAGAACCACAAATCGCATAAGTTTGCACGAATTACATCGCTCAAAACGTTTTTCATAATCACCATCGCATAATTATATGACTGTAACTCATATTTTTCCCATATGATGTTATCGCACAATCTAACTGCGACGAAAAGCACACAATCGCATAATCGTTTGAACAAACTCGCCGTAAACATAATTGAACTCGCATTAGTTCCATAAATGGTTGGCTGTACACGATATCCAAAATTTGCCTGAATTATATCGCATTGTACGTAAAACATCTCGCACAAGATGATAATTTCTAGCATCCAATGAGATTGGTAATTCTGAGATTGGTAATTCTGACTTTACTGACTGAATATAAAAATATTTGGTTGCATTCTAATTCGGAGCGTTTTACTGAAAAATCTTGAACACTTGTTTGAAGAATGGTTGAGAGTATTGTATCAGTATCAGTATCAGTATCATGGAGTATTAATGCAAACAACAGACTTGTTCGTGAAATAATACGAACTTCCTCGCAATAAGAAATTATTTAAACCTTTTCTTCTACGATATACTGTGAACACATACGTGTGAATGCGAATGATAGTTTACATCACAAAACGTAATGAGTTATTTCGCACTGTAAGATCTTGCATATGCTTAGATATGCGATGTGACTCAGTCATCTCTTCGATAAAAGAGGAATGTATTCGTCTGAAATCGGGTTTAACGTCAGCTAAGATATGGATGAGAGTAGAAAAACTCGGTAAACGAACCACAAGTTTCAGGTTCGGGCCTCGATTCGTACAAATTCGTCGTTATTTTTTGCTTATTAGGAGGATGTATGGTTAGAATCGGGTTAATGGAGTCAATCTGTTCACAGTGTTTGGTGCCAGTTACCACTCTGGATTATTTAAAGTGCCAAGGTTTTTGTGACAGCGTAGTGCTCTTAAAATGTACACTATTTACCCGTCCCAATTTCACCTTCATCAGCGAGCAAACTAATTTGTTTTGGTTTTGCGACACTTGTCATCGAATATTCGTGATATTATAAAATCGTTGAATGAAACGGTGGTACATATGCGTGACTCTTATCATACAGCTCTTCAAGAGATAAAATCGTTAATAGAGTTCAATGGAACCCAACTGCAGATAGTTTCTGATAAATTCAACACCAGAGCTCCCCCTGCTGGAACTCCCAAACGCCTAGCAAACAAGCGCCCTCCTACGGCATCTGGCTTAAATTCCCTAACCTGCGGCACAAAAATAGCTGTTGATGGCCTGCCTGTGCTGGCTTTACCCCCAACTGCACCAAATTTACCTTTCTCGAATTGCTAACAATATCACGGAGGATTACATCCGTTCATTAACGACGAGTTGTTTATCATGTGAAGATGTTCATGTCAAAATGTTGGTGAAAAAAGATGTCAACCCAAAGGACTTGCGATCCATTTAATTGAGAGTTGGCATCGATGCACGCCTTCAAGACGCTGCATTAGATACTGAAACATGGCCAGACGGAGTTTACTTCAGAGAATTTATTGATGACCGCGCGGGGTTTTTGAAAACGCCGAGAAAATCAAAATGACACGATAGACACTCGACCACCGTTGGAGCTTGGGGACCAGTGGGTTACCATTCCAGTTTAGTATTTATGTATCAATGATTTTCAAAAAACCCACCACCGTGAACGCGATATCGGCGATGTAAAAATTCCTGAGAATGAGTTAATCGGATCGACAGAAATCGAGAGCATTCAGTTCTATTACCAGAACGTTCGTGGTTAGAAATCAAAAGTTGATGACTTTTTTCTCTCATATACCGATGCCGACTTTGACACCATTGTACTTGGTGGCTTGATGACCGAATTAACTCAGTGCAATTATTTGGAGATCAATACATTGTTTATCGAGTTGACAGAAATTCAAACAACAGCACCAGAAAAGTTGGAGGAGGTGTATTGATTGCTTTCAAATGTTCCCTAGACTCGTCGTTGTATATTGAGGGAATGTCGCACTGTATTGAACAGGTTTGCATCATCATACGGATGGCGCAGATAAGAATTTACGTTTGCTCGTTTTATTTGCCATGTGAAAAGTGACACGAATCTGACCTGATGTTGGAACATTTGAATTGTATTTAGCACGGAAGAGATCTCTGGATAATCGAGCTTATTTGGACCCATCATCAACGCGTACTAGACTTAGGCGTGAAGTTGTCGCTCATGAATTGCTGTTGGATTGATTAGCTCGCACTAATTTACAACAAATCAATACCGTTTTCAATCACAACGGCCGCATATTAGAACTAATTTTCATTAGTCAGGATCCTCCATGCACCGTAACGACTGAACACGATGAACCGCTGGTTGCTTTAGACAAACATCACCCCGCGCTTAGATTTCGGCTTTTGCAATTACCTTGCATTCAGTACGTTGAAGCTCGTGAAACACATTCCTTGCATTTTAGGTAAACCGATTTTGTCACTCTACGCCGTGGACTGCAACTGATCGATTGGACTCCAATAATACGTTGTTCGCATGTTGACGAAGCGGTCCTTATTTTCAACAACATTGCACGGGCACTGATTAATAATCATACACCACCTTTTCGATTTCCTTCCAAGCCACCATGATCTAATGCCTATCTCCGTCGATTGAAAAAGAAACGTGCTTCAACGCTGCGAAGGTATACGAAAACGCGTAGCCCGTTCATGGGGATCGACTTTAAAATAGCTAGTAGCCAGCATAAATTGTACAATCGACAGCGTTACATATTGTATGTTTAAAAAATCCTGGATCAAATCCGTCGTCAACCTGCAAAGTTTTGGTTGTTTATAAAAACTAAACATAAGGAGCATGGATTGCCATCTAAAAAAACTGGAAAGGAAATTGCTCAGTCCTGTATTGAAAAATGCGGTTTGTTCGCAAAACATTTTTCATCTGTATTCCAGCATCATAATGTTGACAATAATGATCTTCATTCACCCCTGGCCAAGCTGGTATACCCTCGGTCATACTGAAACGTAACATTAATAAACTCACTGTTCCTTTATTGAAAATATTCAATCTGTCACTGCAACAATCGAAATTTCCCTCCGAATGGAAAAAAATCATTTATGTTTCCTATATTTAAAAAAGACAGAAACGTGAAATTGTGAACTATCGTGAAATAACATCGCTCTGCGCGGGTTCTAAATTATTCGAATTAATCGCAAATGAAACGATTCTATTCAACTGCCGTAGCGATATTTCTCCTGAACAACACGTTTTCATCTCTGGTCGATCGGTCACAACCAACCTCATGGAATTTACGACGTTTTGCATCGACAACATTGCGAAAGGACTTCAAGTTGATACAATCTACACAGACTTGAAGGCAGCTTTTGATCGAATAAACCACGACATTGCATTAAAAAAATTAGCCAAGCTCGGATTCTCCCCAAGATTTTGTTGTTGGCTCGAATCATATCTCAAAGACCGCACCGTTCAAGTGAAAATTGTAATTGTTCCGGCGTACCCCAAGGTAGTAATCTTGGACCCATTTTGTTCGCTTTATTTTTTAATGATGTTACATCAATCTTTACTGGAAGTTGTAAGTTGTTACATGCTGATGATTTCAAAATATTTGTTGTAGTTGAGAGTCTAGCGGATTGCTATCTGCTTCAATCGCGATTATCTCGATTTATCGAATGGTGTACCGATAATCACATGATAGTGAGCAACGAAAAATGTGTTGGGATTTCATTCCATCATAAAACAAGCCGTGAGATGTTCACCTTCAACTACGCCATTGGAAATCATGTATTAGAATCATGTTGAATGTGTGAAAGATCTCGGTATATTACCTTATGATCAAAAAAGAACCGGAATTTTCATTTTAAAATTCCCGCGCTTGTCCGCTTACAATTTATAGGTGTGCGTGTGAGTGTGTGGCCGGCCGGTGTATGCTGGATCGTTGCGGGAAACTCTCTCCTGTTGTTCTGTTGCTACTCGGCGGTTCTGCGGACAATGGTGGGTGGATTTGACTCAAGCGGGTCTCAGTTAGCCTTAAATGCCGTTCTGGGGGGGACGAACGGAGGGCTTAACCGCCCTATTCTGTAAGCCGGTAGGCAATTCCGCTGGTTTCGGGTGTACAACAAGCTGCTATGCCGCCATGATCTCTAATTCCGTAACTATAATGGGTCCTAGACGCCGATGACAAGGCCGGTATTAGGTATGCTACTGGGGCTTTCTTTAATATTCACATTTCATACCTGATTTTTCTGTCGCTTCCTTCTAACTTCTTTATTTCACAGGTAATCTACTAAAACTTTCACTTATCTTTTTCGGAGAAACTTTTCTTCCGATGTCTTTAGCTTTTGTCTTGCTTGAAGCGCTAATGTAATCTGATCAACTTTTCTTTATAACTTTCCGCCCCAGTAGCTCTCCTCTCCCCCACTATTTTGCGATCCCGCCCGCTCTATTTCCTGCTTTCCAGTCTCGAATGTTTCCGCGGTTTCCAGTGAATGTGTTTTTTGTAAAGTGTAAATGTTTAACAATGTTTCGCGTTTGTTTATTTAATTATTCATTTAGACCGTATTTTATATTTCGTAGCGCTGAACTTATATACATCCTCAAATCATTTTACAATATTTTTTTAAGATACCTGAACGTTTACAATATAGCTAAGACAAGCTTTCCAACTGTAAGATTTATAGCATCTATGTACCACTTATGGCAAACTGAGATGATAACCTAGTCGTACCGAAAAAGTGTTATAAAAAATTCGCTTGCTCGCATTGCTGTACATTTTGGTATGGGGTAAAGGGTCCAAATGGTAACAACTTTTATTCTCTCAACGTTGGCAACACTTTTATACACATTCTGTCAAACTTTGACGCATATCGTACGATTAGTTTTTGTTTGGCGTCTATACAAAGAAGTTGAAAAATTTTCGTGTGGCGATTTTTATAGTGGATGAAAATTTAGAACAACGACTCGCCTTCGAAGCGCCATTCGGTCGATTGTTGTGCGGTTTCGACGTCATATTCATAGATCCACACCTCATCACCAGTTATGATGCATTCGATGAATGTGGGGTCACTATCTGCGTTGGAAATCATCTCTTTGGCCACATCAACACGACGCTGTTTTTTAATGAAATTCAGCTTTTTTGGCACCAGCCGAGAAGCGACGCGTTTCAAACCCAAAACATCAGTTAAAATGTGTTCGGCTGATCCATAAGAGATGCCCAACAACACAGCAATCTCTCTAATCGGTACAGAACGATTTTGCAACACGATTCGCTTCGCCGATTCAATGTTTTCTTCAGTAACAGATGTTGTTGGGCGGCCAGGGATCTCATCATGATCCAAGCTTGTACGACCACCTTTGAAGCGTTTATACCACTCGTATGCCTGTGTTTTTTCTAGACACGATTCACCAAAGGCCTTTTCTAACATTTTCAACGTTTCGGAACACTTAAATCCATTTGCAACACAAAATTTGATGCACGCACGTTGTTCTAAATTGCACCTATAAAGCTTCTTCCTCTCATGCATTTTGTTTTCGATACATTTATAGTCAGTTCGATACGCCTAGCTTCAGCTTTCAATCCGATATATGTTTCCATCATCTTCTCAAAGTTACGTGTCCAATATCAACGTTGTCAGCGAATCCAAAAAAGCTGCACGGGCTTTCGGAAGATCGTGCTACTCGTGTTGATTCTCGCTCTTAGAATTACACATTTCAAAGCAGGAGAGTCCAATAACTTACCGTTGTCCTATCTGAGATTCGAAGGTACTCGAGAGCGTCCCAGATACTCGGACGTAACACATCACTCTATTCATTGTTCCTTTGACAAATCGCGTCAGTTTATCCGGAAAACCGTATTCGTGCATAATCTATCAGGTGTACAACTTTGCTTCCGCCGTTTTCCGATAGGTGGCTGTACCGGATGAGGCGGGTAAAATACATAGACTGTTACAATTCGAAAAAATCTGCAACTGAAGCGCATCGAATGCTTTCAGAAACTTACGGTGATGCTGCTCTGAGTAAAAGAACGTATCGAGAGTGGTTTCAACGTTTTAAAAATGGTGGATTCGATGTCAAAGACAAACATGATGGTTGAAGAGAAAATAACTTCAAAGATGAACAACAATTTACTACGAGCTCTGAAAAAACCGGGTAAAACCATCACAGGAGATCGCTACCGAACGCAACTAATGCGCCTTAGTTGCGCGCTAAAAGAAAAGCAGCCACAGTATCAAGAGCGACATAACAAAGTCATCTTCCAACACGACAATGCTCGGCCTCACGTCGCAAAGATGGTCAAAAAGCACCTGGGAACGCCGTATTCCCCAGATGTCGCCCCTTCTGACTTCCACCTATTCCGTTTGATGGCACACGGCCTGGCAGATCAACATTTTCTATCCTTCGAAAAGTTGGAAAAATAGATTGCTTCATGGATAGCGTCAAAAAGGACTCCTTTTTTTCGAGCCGGGATCCGAAAATTTCCGGAAAGATGGGAGAAAGTTGTCGCTAGCGACGGACAATATTTTGAATAATACATCTGTAAGCACTTTTTCGCAATAAAGCTTTAAATTTTGGGAAAAAAACGGCGGAAGCAAAGTTGTACACCTAATACCATAGATGATCTAGATCGATAGCGTTGTATGCCGCTTTGAAGTCAATAAATAGGTACTTGTCTTATCGCGAATATGTGATCCGCAGTGACGCGGGCCTCAGTAAATCTCGCTTAGTACGAATATGAATTCGTTAGCCATTTGTGATAGACGACGGAAAAGGATTGGAGAGAGTACTTTGTACGCGTTCAGCAATGTAATTGCGCGGTAGTTGAAAAAGTAAAGCTTTACACCATTTTTGTAGTTAACCATGACAATCGAAGATCTGATGAAGGATGGGGAAGACTGGTGTACAAGCAATCAATTCTACCCATCAGACTCATTTCGCGTGACCTTTGCCGATTCTGCACTTCCAAATTATTTGGTAGTGGGAGGGGTTCGTTTACCTATCCGAATGCACATACCACGAGTTATGCACTGCTCGAATTGCAAAAAGTTTGGGCACATTGTACACTTCTACCGCAATAAACCGAGATGCGGTTAATATGGGGAAGGTCATGAAGACGATTCCTGCAGAAAGACCACTAATAAGATCATTTACTGTAGCAAAAGTCTTCATGATCTCTCGGTGTGTCCAACATACATACAACGGGAAAAAAACTTCTTTACTAACTCTAGGGAAGTATGTCGCCCCATAATACGGCATCCTTTCTTCTCCTATAATAACAAGACAATCGGCCACGTTAAGCTAAAGCAAATGAGCTAAATAAAATTTTAATTGAAAAAAAAAGTTATAGCTAACGAATTTCTGGTTACAGAATAACGGGGTATCAGGAATCAGATTTAATCGGCTCAAGTGGCACGTTCCCCTAGTTTTTTCAAGATTTGTGACTTACCATGGCTACTCATCATTTTCCTGATTAGAAGGGAAGGATAAAAGAAACATGGGAAGAAATTGTGAAGTAAGTTAGATGGGAAAACAGCACAAAACAAATAGAAACAAAAGAAATTTTGAACGACCTGCTGGTGCCAAAATGCACATTTAATAAAGCCTTCAACCCCTGATAGAATTTAGAAATTTTACAAAAGTGACACCATTCTGCATTCCGGAAGATTGCAGAACGATTCGCAATATGCGTGAGCAGAAGTAAATTCGGCACCCCATAAGGGACCTAAAACCATTTAGGGTAGAAACAGAAAGGAATTAGTCTCTCTAAGAAAAAACTATGAACCTCTCTGGTTATAACTCCTTGTCTCATTGGGTGAGAAACGATAGAATATTTTTGAATTTTATCTCCCCATACACAGGTTCAATCATGTATGGAGAACCGAAAACACGGATATTTAGTTATGTCAATGCGGGATAGTTACATATCACATTATATGTAGTACCGTAATTGAATTCACATAAATTACACGAATAATATTCAGCACGCTAAATAGCAGCGATAGTTGAGTTTGCCCAGAATTTTTTTGCTACCAAAAGTCTTAGAATTGTATGAAACGTCGAGATTTAGTTTCATTTCGAAGAAATTATTTTTTTTAAAAAATAGACAATCTCAGTCCCAAAAAATGTCAGTCCCAGAAAGCCGATATTTTAGAAAAAAAAATTAATGACTTCCAATTGGAGTAGATTTTGGCCGAAAATTTAAGTTTGTGAAAATTGGTCAAACCATCACTGAGGAAAGGCACTACTATTTAGCGTGCTGAAATTCATTTGAGAAAATACGACCACTATTTCATCTGCCTCCGGAATCGGAAACTGGGAACCAGGATAGCCGAAATCTGTTTGTTTGGCCGTCTACTGATAATGACTATCGAGTGGAGTAGTTTTGGGGTCAGTTTAGAATTTTTTTTTCGTTTTTTGTTTCGCCCCTCAAAGTGATGGTATAAAAGTTTTTATACACTTTACCCTATAATTCCGGAACCGGAAGTGTGATCCAAATGAAATTCAGAAGTTCGTATGAGACTATAAGAAAATTCATTTGAATCAAAGTTTGTTGAAATCGGTCACGCCATCTCAGAAAAGGGCGAGTAAGTAAATTTAAATTTGAATTTTTACACTAATCACCTTATAATTCCGGAACCGGAAGACGGATACAAATGAGATTCAGAAGTTTTGTGAAGGACCATGGGACCATTCATTTGAATCTAAGTTTGTGAAAATCGGTTCAGCCAAATTTGAGAAAAGTTGGTGCATTTATTTTCACAATTATTTGCATATTTTACCACCTGTTCCGGAAGTCAGATCCAAATAATATTCAGGAATTTTGTATGGGACCACAAGACCTTTCATTTGAATCTAAGTTTGTGAAAATCGGTCCAGCCTTCTCCGAGAAAAGCTAGTGCAAAATAACATACATACGTACATACATACACACAGACATTTTGCGTACTCGACGAACTGAGTCGAATGGTATAACACACTCGGCCCTCCGCACCTCGGTTCAAAAATCGGTTTTCACAGTGATTGTGTAACCTTTCTTTATAGGAAAGGAAAAAAATGTTATTTTTCGGCCTGATACAAAGAAAACAACACGATTAATGGTAAGCGAAATCATAACTCCAGAAAGCATCACTTTAACTAAAACTTTCGATCAACTATATACGGGTTTCAATAGTAAAAAAACGTATTTTGTATTTTAATGGATCACTAACTATTCTGGATATTATGAAATTGAGGAAATTACTGCGAAAAATGCTAATACAAAATAATTTCATAGAAATTTTTTCTGCCTTTTGTTTATTTTTCTTTACAGATAAAATTATTGGAGTGCATTGTACACATGGTTTGAACCGAACCGGGTATTTTATATGTGCTTATATGATCTTGGCACTGGGTCAGTCTCCGAGAACAGCAATACATTGTAGGTTGACGGGTGTCGTACGTTACATTATTTGTAACCTTATTTTAATTTTTCCTGTTAGTGTTCAACAAAGCTCGTTCACATAAAATGGAAAGGGCCAACTACTTAAACTCTCTACTTCACTTTGTACCATTCAGTTGTAGCAATGGCTATAACAAATATGAAGAATCTGTTCGTCAAGACTTCTACGACGATAAGTCCTTCAGCGGTAGACGAGAAACGCAGAGAAAGAACCGTAGTGATCGACCTAATTACCGTTATAGAAGCCGTTCGCCTAGGTATTATCAGCAGTCCGAACAGGATAACAATAGCCGTCGCTCATACAGAAACTGGAAAAGTGTCGAGAGTCGATATTACGACCGTACCAATAGAGATGAGGTATCCAGCAGAGCGAATAACTGGAAGGTGGATTGTTTTGATTACCTTGATTCTAGAAGTAACAATTGTGATTTACCTTCAACTTCTAATTCAACGAGTTATAGAAATAATGAACGTAGTTGAATTGCTGTTCAGGATACAAACGAGAATAGAAAATCATAACTAAAATCAAAATTGTTTCTGGATTACAAAACAAAATTGATCTGATATCATTTTTTGAATGAAAACTACAATTTCAAATTAAAAATAAATCAACTAATTGTTACAGTACACAACAAAATTCGTTAATTGAATGTAAGAGAAACATCCATAACTTAGAGTATGATTACCGCGTATAAATCTTTATTGAACTTTACTTCCATAATTGAAATCGTATTCACTTCGAAAAAATACTGATCTTGTTAGTGTTGTGAAGGCCATGTGTGATGTGATGTGAAGTGAAGTCACCATCAGTTCAAGGACTTGCCAGTGGATGCGGGTAGACTTATAGTAGCCCCGATCTTCTTTTTAAAGTTGTTACCAAAAAGCGAACAAAAAGGGTTGGACGAATATGTAAGCAAAGTTACTTATTTGTATTCCGCGGGAATAAAAGATGCTTTTCCAACCATAATATCTAGTGTATGGATGAAGTATTTCGCTGTACATGCTCGAACTCGCCTGATGGTTTGTTTGAGAAGGGCGCGTCAGACTCATATCGAACCGTTAGAAGGAAACAAGTTTCCTTCAAGTGACTTGGGCTGGCTATCCACAATCCCTCGTCCAGTTATCAATTCGTCCGATGCCCTGATGCTCCTTCCCATTATAAATGTTTTATATTAATATAATGTAATAAAATACAATGTAATAAAATCTATATATATATAAAAATGCAGAGATCATTCTTTGTAATCGCATCACGTAAGAACGGATGGACGGATTGAGATGCTTTTTTTTTTTGTTTGATCAGTTTTTACCCCCACCGGGTTCGTACATCAAAAAAATTAGGAAAACTTACCGGAAAAGTGGGAAAAACCAATAAAATTATTTTGTATGGACAATGGAATTTTCCACTGAAAAAGTCGCCAATGATTGCTAGATTTACGATTGATGGCGCGCAACGATTTGCATAAGTGCTTGACCGTTGAAGGAAAGAATACTAGATCGTTGAAAAAATTGTTTGGCGCGCAACGAGATATTTAGTGTCGAGATTTCACATGCATACTTGATAGATGTGATTCGTCATTTCGAACCACGTGCTCAAATGGGTATCAAAATTATTGCTTACTAATGTCGTTTTCGCTTGAAAAATATGAAACTGACCCAAGGTAGTTTCATCAAACAAACACTTTTCACGAAACTGTGATGATTTCGCACTTAGCAACGGGGGTTTGAGTAAAACTGATTTAAAAACCAGGTTCGAAACTGACTCGATTTTCAGTTCAACAACGTTGAAACTAGGTTCGAAACTGACTTCAAACAAACGGTTTGACAGCAGTTAGAGTGGAAGCTGGGTTAGGTTTGGCATCAAGCGAAAACGACATGAATGACTCAATGACTGTTCTAGAAAACCGTTGTAGGCAGGAGAAGAAGTTTTGATATCATTTTTCAGTTGATGAATTGTGTTCAATGGAGTCAGATGAATAGTAGATAGTAGATTGCGGGGACAAGATTAACAAATCAGAAATTTTTTTAATGAATCAATGTAAAGATTGCGCTGTAGAAGCGCTAAGGTCACACTAAGAGATTTTTCTTGCATTTTTCTTTCTAATGATTTATATTAGACTAAGCGCACAAGGTAAGTGGTTATTAGATATCAATGTTCAAGATGATTACCATAATGTATTGAGACTGTTATTTCATGTTGCATATTCTGTGAAGAATGTTCAAACTGGTAAGATCAATATCAAATTACAATTTAATAGTTGTCTCCAAGCAATCAAAAGTTTCACAGTACCTGAAAATATCCACTTTATTAGAGCTCTAAAATACGCATGGTACTTTTTGATAACTTGAACGTACAGAACAGATTCTTAGAAAAATTTCTCGCTACTTAAAAGCTGTACACATCGAATTATTTTTACGGATGTCGGTACAGTTTTACTGACTTTCAAACAGCTGGACATTCGGTAATCTGTTCAGTAAAAGTTTTATTTGCTGAATGATCGGTACAGTTCCACTGAACTTCGATCTGTCATAATTCTAATGACTTCTTCATCATTCTATAGCGACGTTCGGCGAAATTTACAAAACAATTCTAAAAATATGTAAACGTCTTGACCCGTAAAGTGTTACAATTTTTTGGTAAATTGTATTAGAGATCTGGGAAAGGAAGAAGTCATTTGGTTTACAGAACATATTTTCATCCGATTAATTATTTTTTTGCGTGTGATGAATGAATTGAATTACATTTGCTCTCCAGAAATAATTTATTCAAATAAAATGATCAATTATCTTTCGGATGAAATTTAGTAGAATATGGGATCACCCTTCATATTTTTAGAGTGCTGAAGGCTTTTTGAATAGATTCACTAAATGAAAAATTACCGCTAGGAATCAGTATTATCTATTTTTCGCAAGCAATCAACTCGCACCACTTTTTTTTCTCTACAAATCTAGAAATTTTCACATCTTTACGTCCGAAAATTATGTTATTTGACAGATCTTTATTTCTGCTGAATGTATAGTGATGATTACCGAAATTCTTCATTATTTTTTATTAATTTTCCGAATATTGGTAAAACTTTCACTGAGTTCGTCAAGAGAAATGACATTTCAGAGTTCACAGAACGTGTCAGTAAACAATAAATAATCGTAACTTTTACATAGGATTTTCCGATATTCAGTAGCTTTCAGTAAAAATAATATTGTATAGATCGTTGCCGGAAAAATTATTACCGAACACAAAAAAAGATTTTTTTGTATGTATAAGAAACTGCTTCGAAGTTTGTTCTGTCGGGTTAACATTTACGTATGAGTAATTCCTTAAAACGGACTGTTCAGAATAGAAATCTGTGTATTTGTTCAGTTTTCGCTAAACAGAGGTATTACATATTTTCACATTAATCTTTGGTGTTATTTCTTCTTTTTGAGCTAAAGCGAGTGTGTGTCGAATTCGAATTTAATTGTAGGTTATCAATTTAATTGTAGGTTAGTAATCAGAAAAATAATGGAGAGAAACGTTGACCACTTAGTCTTTTGACAATTCTTCTGGCGAGACGAAGTTCGACGGGTCAGCTAGTATTATATAATATAATACAGTATAATATAATATAATATAACAAAATATAAATTATACAATGTATTATATTATAATACAATACAACTTTGATATAGTTGCTTGGAAAAATATAACATAACTGATTTATACAACTGTTTACAATCTAATACAATATACAAAATAGTTTTCCACGATACAATATATAACAGTCAATGTCGCAGTGTCAGTTATGCTCTCTTTTCGTTGCTGCACATAATAATATTTTTAATGACAACAAAACAATGATATTAATAATAAAAATAATAATAAATATAATGATAATAATAATATTAATAACAATACATAATGTAATAAAACACAACATAACTAAACATAACACAGCATAGCAGAATATAGTACAATGCAATGTATAATAAAAAATATAATAAAAAAATTATATGTACCTACATACCGCATAGAACAATCTTTAATATATAAGCCATTTCGCATACCGGTCTATTGACCAAATGTCATCATAGACACACGTGAAGGTATGAGATAGGAACTTGTGGGAACTTACTCCTGAGTAGTTACCGCACCTGTGGATGACCTGTTAGTGTTAAGATCATGTTCCTCACAACATATTTCAAAATATCACAACAAATTTTTTCCGGAAATTATTAAAACATGCTCTTAGAAATACTATAGAATTAGTTCCGAAGGTCTCGCGCGACCGAGAAGTTGGTAGAAAAAGGAGGGACGGTGCTCGCCACGATTAGTCACGAATAAGAACTGATCGGCTTTTTCTTCTTAATATTTTTTGAACACGTATTTCTAAACCTATTGCACTTAACATGAATCAAACGGCATTTACTCGTTAGATGTTTCTCTATGGTCGGAACTACAACCAAATATATTCATTATTATTCAAAAAACCTTTTCTAATCCACCTGATGGTGTAATGAAGCCTTTCTCATATCACTTATATTTTCAAAAACATCACTAGAGGATTCTGCCAAATTTTTTTTTCAAACTTGAATAAAATCAAAAACTTTCTTTGGGTATAAACTACCATAACCTTTTCAATTTGTGAACAGTTATGGCGAGTTAATACAGATTTAAAAGTGAAAAGCCTACACTTTGATCAAAGCACGCTGTGTGCTAGGCGTACCGGGTTTGCATCATTTTGTATGACAGTTTGAAAGTTTTTATACTCATCGCCCTATAATTTCGGATCTGGATGAGATTGCACAGTATTGGTTTAACCATTGCAAAGAAATCGAAGTGAGTTCCGTTTTAGAGTGCTTTTCTTCACTTCTTCACAGGGTCTACCAACTAGACGAATTTACCAGTAATTTTTATAAACATTTGCATCTCGTTCCGCCATTGCTTTTGAAAAAATAGGGTAAAGTGTTATAATATGTCCCCCTTAAGAAAACATTGAGATATTTCCAAGTGTATTGATATATTTTCCTCGAGAATGTAAGTATTTCATTGCAATACGAATGAGGAACATAATTTTCAATGACTCCAATAGAAAAGATGGGAATTGATTGATATAAACACATTTTCCAAAACGGCTACATTCTTAGTTATTTTCGCTCGCCTCAGACATAATGCCCCAGCAGCCGTTAAATATGTCTCACAACAAATCAGTGGCATGACACACAACAAAAGACATTTTATCCCACAACAATGATGCATTATGCTTCTTGAAATGTCCATAAAGTTACTGTTTTGAGATAATCAGTATGTCAAAGAAATGTCGGATAAAACATCTATTTAGTCGAAGCAAAACTTTACATCGAAAAGCTGCCAAATGAAATTTTTAGTTTTTTCATACTCTCCTGCAAACGACAACCACCAAACTTGCATAGCAGAAAGATCCTACGAAAAGATAGTGTTAGTGATAAAACTTTGGTGCAGAAAAGTCTTCAATGCTTAAGAAAGGAAAGGGGGCGTTTTGGCTAGCAGGGGCGCATTATAAGACTTTCCCCTACTCATAAAAAATTTTCACTTATCGTGCTGAATACTAGAACCGAAAGTCGGGTCTGAATCAACTTTTCGGGGAGTTTTTAAAGAATTTCAAGACCTTTTATTTGCATCTTAGTTAGTAAAAATCGGTTAGTAAATTTCCAAGAAAATTGAAATTAACATAATCTAATAACTGGATATTAATATCGCAAAATGTTCGTGTGTGTGATAAAAATGTATTCCTTTTTTCTCCAATTATCGAGGCTCATATTAAAGGCTTTATTGTTTCATAGATATTTTTTCAAATTTCATCTGGATTTGACTTCAGATTTCGAAACTGAGCAGAAAATTTGCACTCTACTCCAGTATTGCTTAGCCGATTTTCACGAACTTAGATTCAAATGAAAAAAATTGCAAGCTTTAACTTTATTTAACGAGGAAAACCGATTGAAAAAAAATAAAAACTATGAAATGAAAATTTCGAGAAAGTTACCGCAGAAACGGGACTTAATTTGCTTCTACGTCTTAAGACTAAAACAAATTGTTTGACATCTTATCTGGATCAGACTACCAGCTCTGGAAGTTCAGGTAGATTAAAACAAGTTTTTCTAGCGTCGAATTTTTTTACACACTTCATCCTGTAAGTACGAAAATGGACGTCGGATCAGGATGAAATTAAATACACAGAAAGAAAAGATGAAACTTACACGACATGTAAACCAATCTTACTATTAAACAGACATTAGTTGAAACGAAAATCTGATTTAAAACCATGATTGATGTAAAATTACATTGAAATACATTCACTTTTTCATCGAACAAGATTGTATATTTACAAATCGCTTAGTTTTGTAATGTAACATTCCATTCAATTACCTGCTCCAAATATGTGCATGAAAATAAATGTAAATTCACAAAATATTTTTATCTGTGTAGCAGCATAGGCGACAATGAGACTTTATTTGACCCTAAGTTCGGTTCTGCCATGAGTGACATTATTTGACACACAAACATATATACATACATACATATACAAAAATACATGCATGCATACATGCATACATACATACATACAAACATTGATACACACATATATACATAGATATATACATACATACTACATACATACTGGTTGGGTGAGCAGTTTTTCAAACCAGAACTCGACAATTTACCCGTACCCGAGATTAATTTTTCTTCCAAACCCGAACCCTTCCAGTGTCCGATAAAGAAATAAAAATCTTTACCCGTACCCGACCCGAACCCGAAAAAAGTCTCGAAACCCAAAACAAAAACCTGTTTTAATCCACCTAGTAATGTAATGATGCCTTTCTCATATCAAACATAACCGGGTCTAAATAAAAACTTATAAAACTTATATATCAAACATATGGTGTTCTTCAAAATTGAATTCTTCGATTCTTGAAAGATTAACCGGAATCGGTTTAGTTGACCGTTTACTGATAAGGACTGATAATGAAGTAGATTTTTTGGCTGATTTAGAATTTTTTTCACGTTTTCTGTTTCGCCCGCGTGAACGTATGAAACTTTTAACACACTTTACCCTATAATTCCGGAACCAGATTTCGGATCCGGATGAAATTCTGGAATTCCGTACTAGACCACAGGACCTTCCATTGAAACCTAAGTTTGTGAAAATTTGTCAAATTATTACTGAAAAAAGTGAGTGAGATCCATTTGAGAAAATATGACCACTATTTTCTGTGCTTCCGGAATAAAAAACTGGGAACCAGGATAGCCGAAATCAGTTTGTTTGGCTGTCTACTGATAATGACTATCGATTGGAGTTGTTTTGGGGTTAGTTTAGATTTCTTTTTCTTTATTTTTGTTTCGCCCCTCTAAGTGATGGTATATAAATTTTTACAAACTTCATCTAATAATTTCGGAACCGGAAGACGGATACAAATGAAATTCGAAAGTTTAATGAAGGATCATTAGACCATTCACGTACAGAATAGTTTGTGAAAATCGGTCACGCCATCTCCGAGAAAAATTAGTACACATATTTAATTTTTAGCACATTTTACCCCATAACTCCGAGACCGGAAGTCAGATCAAAACAAAACTCAGGAATTCATTTGAATATAAGTTTGTGAAAATCGGCTTAGCCTCAGACATTTTGCATACTCGACGAACTGAGTCGAATGGAACAGAAGTCGGTTTTCACAGTGATTGCATAACCTTTCTATCACCGCGATTCTGCAATCCGACGGATTTGTGATACACAGAAAAAAATTATGAATTTTACTGGTGACAGAATTCTACAAACGATACAATTCACAACTACTTAATTTTTCAAATGACGTTATTATTCCACTCGCACAGAGTTTTACACGCTCCGAGTGTAATTTGCACTCTGCTAGCCAATGCCGCTGTATGGATTTATATGTATCAATTATTCTATGAACAGATATGAGCACTGTGGTTCAGTCAGGTAACCGATGTGCTTGTGATCTAATGTTTCTCGGTTCAAGTCGCGCTGCTGCTATCGATCTTTTGTATTTTATTTCATTCGAATTCAAGCCATGTAATTTTCAAATCACACAATTTTACATGTTCTTGAATACAAATTTGTGTGAAATACGACGCTCCATTTATGTGCATCTTATAAGATGTAAAATCACAAGATTCAGGGTTGTTACGGTCTCGCGGATTTCGCGATTCTCGCAGATTTAGCACGGTTTCTGCAAAGATTTTGATGCTATGGCGCGGAATTCGCGCGAATTTCAAAAAAACATCATTCCACAAAATTCTTCGCAAGATTTTGAAGCTTGTGAGTTTTATGAAACCCTAAAAAATTGAAGATGGGCGAACGTTTCAGGAATTGGTCGAGCTGGCCGAATTGGTGAATTTTCACCTTGATAAAACTAAAATTTACTAAAAAAACTACTTTACTAGGCGGTTCTAGACAATGTTTTCTTCAGTGAACAAAATTTCGATTTTATGCTTTTCGATCTCGAGTGAAACAAGTTGCTATTTCAACAGAGCTGTTACCAGGAATTACAAAAACTTTTCGATATATGTGATTGCGTTTTCCCATTCCAATGCGGAAATCGAAAGAAGATTTTTGCACTCAAGGATATTGATGTCATATGGAAGATATCTCAGTGAAAATACGAAGAAGTTCTGGGATTCCATCCGTGGTGATAAGAAAGTGTTCTAATAGTTTGTTGGTTCCACTATCCAACATTTTCAATTGTTCTTTGCGTTCTGGAATTTTACTGAAATATGGAAGAAATCCTATGTGAACAAGGGTATAGTATCCAACTACCGGGGAATTGTTGCTTTGTGCGCTGTATCGAAGCTGTTTGAAATTATAGTTCTGGATTTTAAAACACATAGTTGCTCTGACTACATATCTGAGACTCAGCATGGATCCATGCCAAAGCTTTCAACTTCCTCTGCTTCGTTCGACGAAACCGGATCATTTTTTAATTGGCTTCGATCATATCTAACTGGTAATGAAATGATAGTGAAAATAGGAGCCTGTAAAACCTCACCATGTGCTGTTACATCTGGAGTTCCTCAAGGAAGTCACCTTGGATCGTTCATAATTTTATTGTATCTCAACGATCTAAATTTTTGGATCAGGTGTATGAAATTATCGTTCGCCGATGACTTTCATATTTCATATTTCAAAATGGTTTAAATGCCACTAAATGCTCCGTCATCTCTTTTAGTAGCAAAAAGTCTGTATTCAAGTTCGACTATGATATTCCACAAACTTTCTCGAACGCGCATCGTCTGTTAAGGACCTGGGTGTTCTGGAAACCAAGTTGAATTTTAAAGAGCACATAGCTTTCAATTATTACAATTTGACATTTTCCTATTTTGTTCTTCAGATTCCCTATGCTAGAACTAATTATGGATATAATGAGCCCATTGCTAGCATGTGCCGCATATTTAACAAATGTTTCAATTCTTTCGACTTTCATTTATCACGTAACGTTATCAAGAAATCGTTTCTTATGTTACTATCTCATTAAATTTAGTTACTATAGAAGCACTAGGTTCAAGGAAATGTATTATTTGGATGATTTTGATCTATTGATGAGGAGGTTTTATGCCTGCTGGAGAACAAGTTTGACAGAAATTAATTCCAGTGGGCTTTTCCCAGATCCAAATAAAAGAATAAAAGATGAGGATGAAAACAAAGACATTCAGAGTAAAATATGACAACAGAAGAAGGCGCTATTAAGATTGAAACTGAAATTAAAAAGAGTGAATCAGATCATCCTGATGTGGTCTACCTTAAAAATCTTCTTACCAAGAAGGAAATGTTTGCCGAGCAAAAAGATGTCGAAGCAAAAAAAATATCTTCAGTGAAATCTGTTTAACTTCTTTCAAAATCACAATTGTAAGCATTTTTATTTTTACTGTAACATTTCCCGTACATCAGAGAGTATTAACTAAGGATCAAGAGTATACCAAGTTAACTTGTGTTGGTAATTTGTATATTACGTACATTTTATTTGGTACGTATGTCATAGATCTATGTATTCATATATGCAGTCCAACGAGTCTATCAAAGTGACTTGCAGGATTGAGTTTCAAACAATCTTTTTTAACAATAATTTATTCTCAAAAGAATTTTAAGCCTGACATTTTGAATGAAATATCAGTTTTGAACAAATTTTCACCAATGTTTGATGGAAAATTGTTTACATTTTATGAATGTAGATTTTAATTCCCTAATAAAAAAGTTAGCAACATATTAGATTGCGCCTCACAAAAAAAGCAAAACTAAATCTTTTCTGTTACAAAAGCCGTTTCCCGAAAAAATAGATAGTTTTACGACAACCTTCCATATCCATTGCCTTTCGCGTGTTAAATTAAAGGTTCCTATTTTGCCGATTCACTTATGAAAGGTACGTAAATCTTTATATCGTAATAATTTTTGCAAGAGGAAATCCATATAGGAATGTGTTTGTTGCTAATCAAATGTGTCAGTGGCAGTTTTAGACTAAGACACTTTTCTTGAATTGCAATTTTAAGCAGAATGAACTGATTGTTTATTTTCATATGGCCGATTTTTTTTTTATTAAAATCAGGAAAAGAACCGCATAAAAATAGTGTTGATGCACAATTGCATATGTCAGAAGACAAGTTTAAGTGAGCTTCACTGTACATGAAGTAGAAATCGATCAACGTTATTATTCGATCAGTTTTATTAGTAGTTGAGAGAGTTTGCGATTACATTCGTCTGCGTTATAGACTTTCCGGCATATTCCACGTAATATGCTTTCCGGTAGAGACAAACTTTGTTCATATAATAATGTACGCAAACTATATAAGGGCAGTGCAGATCAGATCAGGCACGATACCTATTACGGTATTACGGTATTACGGTACTACAGTACTACGGTACTTCGATAGTATATTAAGTTTTTATATTTGTCGTGATTGTCGTAGGCATAGTAATTGTTTGTCATAGTCATTTTAATATACTAGTCAGTTAATCAGGAATAAACGCGTACCAGTTTATTACATCACATCCGAAGTGTTCCGCGGTGTCCCCACCCGTGCGAAAGCCGTACCATGGCTTAATGTATTCGAAGTGTCCGCAGTGTCCCAATCTGCACGAAAGCCGTCCCAGGCTTAAGTTGGAAGCCGTCCCAGGCTTAAGTTGGAAGCCGTCCCAGACTTCATATTTCCGTACAATTTAAACACAACGTAGGGTTCAGATGAGCCTCATCATAATCGTGTGGTGAGCGCCATCATAAATTTGGTGCCGTGACCAGGATTCTCCTTGCGAGACGAATGTAGAGTTACCAGAATTCTCCTTGCGAGACGAGCAATCAGTTACCAGTGTAATGTAATGTATCGGATGCGACGGTGGAAATGTGAAAATGCAGTTCAATTTGTCATGCGGTTTTTCATTAGCGTTCATAGTAAGAAGAAATAAGTGCAATTCCTAAGAAGAAAACGATAATCTATGATCACCACGTGGAAGGGTACGATTGCCTGCCCGAAACCGCCATTGTTAAAGTTTCAGAACGACCTTCACTGTCATTTGCATTCTGTTCGCAATGAAATGGAAGTATTCGTGACAGCGCGCAGTTGTCTTTGTTTCGATTATGCTCACTATTTGATGTGCGGCGAAAACCCTGTCGATAGAAACGATAACCAGAAAGTACTCATTTCAGTGTAAAACTATTCCGCAAAACGAAAATGCTGTTTAGAAAATGTGTGTGACATGTGCCCAAAATGCCCGTAATGACAACGTTCCCATTTTGTCTTGAAACTCATCATCGGATAATAAAATTGCATGCACTTGTAACAGTTAAATCCCCACAGATTTCCGTTGAATAATGTCACTCTAACTGTGATACCTATTGAATATCAAAATGTGCGCACCTTCATTCACCCATCATGAAATACGAGCAGAATCCATCTCCGCCGTCTTTGTCATACGTCATACCCTCACGTAAAGAGCAAAAACAAACTGTCAAGCTGATAATTTTGCAAAATGTCGGTCGAAAGGTTCTGCGGTTTCGGATCGTTCGTGCTTTGTTTCATTCAGACCTGCTGAGGTGTTCCAATCATCTGGAATCTATAATCCATTTTGCGAAATGGAAACGACTCAACTGCGGTGCGTGCCAGTAAGTCATTCGGGCTTGTTTCTACAACAAGCAGCGGCATCCATTCACTTCGGGTTGAATTCAGCACAATTCAACCAAGTTCTATATTGAACCATCAGTGTACTCATCCGATCAAGTACGAACTCCAAAAGCTCGAGTAGGAGATGAGTCGCCAGTCAACAAAGTTTGACATTGTGTTGAAGCATTCTTTAGAATTCGGAGAAACAGTTTCCGGCGGTGTTCCTATCCGCTAACAAGCCGTCCCAGGCTTTGCAAGCCGTTCCAAGCTTAAGAGTGAAAGCTGTTCCAGGCCTCAACCATTACCAGCAATTCATCTTCTTTCGTATCATCGGAACAAAAGTACACAAAAAATTATCGTATGTTAGGAAACAGTTCAGCAAAAGTCGAAGCACTATTCTCGTCAAAGCATCAGCAATGTTTTATTGGAAATCCATAGTCAACTTTCCCGATCGTCAGCATCAACTTCATGCACCAAACAGTTCCGCCAGTTAGAGGATCATTACAGCTACATATAATCACCATCACGTCAGAGAAGCAGTTTAGCCTCAATCTTCGTCATTGATGCCTCCGATGCACTCTTCCACCAGTATGCTGTACAATGTAAACAAAATCAGCCGTTGACAACCACATGCCAGAAGTGGTTTCGAGGTTCCAGCAACAAAGCAAGCAGGGATGGTTCAGTTTTTGATCGAGGTGATCAGAACTACCATCTCAACACTATTCCAAGTTAAGTATACAATCTAATTTAAAGGCAGCAGAAACTGATCCGTCCTCCCATACAGGCAACGTTGTAATAGTCAACATTACCGCAGATCATAATTCATCACCACCAAGGGTGAAGCAGAACTACGGAGACGGTTAACAGAAGGAATTCAACTACCAGATTTTCATTAAAGAAAGTGGATCCCTGTATCAGTTGTAGTCTACTAGATCATCAGCTCACTTGTCCTGCAGCAACAGTCCGTTTCCATGCAACAACACGCTGTTCGAGGAAGTTTATCCCAGTCAACAACATTGCTACGGTCTTAGCAATCATCGCGGCTCATCGCAGTGGTGGAACCAGCGGAGTCGCTCGGGTCTTGTCTTATCGACGCCGGCTGCATAGCAGTTGACGGAGTCGAATTCAAGTCTCCCGTCCTCGACGCCCATGGTTCGCCAAAGGATCATCGAGTACCAGCAAGCAGCATACTAAAATTATTGTGAATAGCAAATACAGAGAATTTGTAATGAACAGGCTAGTTAGGCAAATAGAACTCGTACAGTAATTTTGGATATGTAATAACAGTAGGCAGTTCAGAAATCGCATATAGTATTACACAGCAGTAATGAGTCTCAATTGTATCATGCTAAGATAGGTCAGTTCATTGACATCAGATAAAGTTTGTTGAAAGCGTAGTCTTTCAAGGCGGGCGGTATGTTGATGCACAATTGCATATGTCAGAAGACAAGTTTAAGTGAGCTTCACTGTACATGAAGTAGAAATCGATCAACGTTATTATTCGATCAGTTTTATTAGTAGTTGAGAGAGTTTGCGATTACATTCGTCTGCGTTATAGACTTTCCGGCATATTCCACGTAATATGCTTTCCGGTAGAGACAAACTTTGTTCATATAATAATGTACGCAAACTATATAAGGGCAGTGCAGATCAGATCAGGCACGATACCTATTACGGTATTACGGTATTACGGTACTACAGTACTACGGTACTTCGATAGTATATTAAGTTTTTATATTTGTCGTGATTGTCGTAGGCATAGTAATTGTTTGTCATAGTCATTTTAATATACTAGTCAGTTAATCAGGAATAAACGCGTACCAGTTTATTACATCACATCCGAAGTGTTCCGCGGTGTCCCCACCCGTGCGAAAGCCGTACCATGGCTTAATGTATTCGAAGTGTCCGCAGTGTCCCAATCTGCACGAAAGCCGTCCCAGGCTTAAGTTGGAAGCCGTCCCAGGCTTAAGTTGGAAGCCGTCCCAGACTTCATATTTCCGTACAATTTAAACACAACAACCCGTTAGTTGCATTGCTGTTCGCTATCGGTTTACTGCAGTGCGAATGCAAGTAAGATCGACCGACAAAATACTGCCGTCGCTTCGCGGAAATATCCTGGTGAGGATTTAATTAAACACAACGTAGGGTCCCGGCTAGCGCCAACAAATAGTTATCTAACGCTTCGCTCGAATATCGTGCGTTTTAGTTTTCAACTTCGCGCGGATTTCGCGCGTTTTGATTTTGAAATTTTTCGTAACAACCCTGAAAATTTTTTCGAACTGTGTACGAACGAATCTACACTTTCGTTCGAGCTCGAATTTTGCATTCTTTATTCCGTTCGACTTGTACGATTCGATCGACTCAAAGCTGTCAACACTACTTACACGTATATTATACACGTATATTGTACACGAAACCGTCACACTTGTATAAACAAATTATAACGATTCTATACCGAACAGAAGTAATACGTACGCAAGTCCATCGAGGATTGTTCGAAAATTGAACAACTCGAACGAATGATATTCGAGTTCATACCCAACTCGAACGAAATACTGAATGGAAATTGCACATTCGATCGGAATATTTCGAATCGATCGACGTACAGAATAGGCGTGTATATGAGAAAGGCAAAACCCCGAAACCCAACACAAATTTTTTAACTCGAATCTGAACCATACCCGTTGATAATGAACTAATCGGCACTCGTACCCGACAAACATATCTTTCTCTGTACCCGAACTAGATCAATACCCGTCGGGTTTTGGTTTTGGGTGCAAATATCCGAAACCCGACCATCTCTAAAACATACATACATATATACATACATTCATATATACATGCATATTTTGCTGATTGTTTGCACTCGTAAAAACTGTGAAGTTGATTCTTTTCAGAATTTAAAACATGCTACAAAAAACTAATGAGCTGTAATATGCATATTAAAGGATTCAATGAATTAGTTTTGCCTTTACTCTTCAATGTTTATGTTCATACGTCAACAGAACCACTTTACGAAATTAGCAGTAGTATTGAACTGATTTGCACTAAGTGCGGCTTGTAAATACCGTAGACAATGTTGCTGTGAACATAAGCAAATAGAACTTCTGCCGATTTTCTTTATGCGTCGGCTCTCACAAAATGACAATCACGTTCATCAGAATTCAGCTAATTACATAAACATAAATCACATTTTTGAAATAACTATTTATTGGAATATGAGTTAAAATTAAATTAAAAGGATTTAAACTGGGTGTTCAGCCACAAGTGGTGACTTTTCAGCCCTATTATATACATGATTTGGTTCCGCAATTCTGTAATTTTTTGTCTAGGTTAAATTGTAAACCTAAACGATTCAATTGAAGATTGCATCGATTTTTGTCGGAATTATAATATTATGTGACATTACATCTAATGGTTCTATTTTTGTGAGTCTATCTAACTCATTTGTATTAAACCAGGGAGGAAGCTTCAAAATCATTTTCAGAATTTTATTCTGAATCCTTTGAAGCGTTTTCTTCCTGGTGGAACAACAACTTGACCAAATTGGTACTGCATAAAGCATGACTGGTCTGAAAATTTGTTTATAAATTAATAATTTGTTTTTTAGACAGAGCTTAGCATTTCTGTTTATAAGAGGATATAAACATTTAATATATTTATTAAACTTTGCCTGGATTCCTTCAATGTGATCCTTGAAAGTGAATTTTTTGTCATACGTTAAACCTAAGTGTTTTGCTTGATCAGACCATGTCAATTCCAAGCCATTCAATTTGAGAATGTGATTATTGTTTGGTTTAAGAAACTAAGCTCTTGGCTTATGAGGAAAGATAATTAATTACGTTTTTGTTGCATTTGGTTTAATTTTCCATTTTAACAGGTAATCACTGAAAATATTCGAGTTTCTTTGTAGGCGACTGCAGATCACTCTTAGATTTCTACCTGTGGCTAACATGCTTATGTCGTCACAGAATAGCGATTTCTGACAACCAACGGGTAAATTTGGAAGATCAGAATTGAAAATATTATACAAGATTGGAGCGACGCTCGAACCCTGCGGAATACCTGCTCGTGCGGGTAGCAATTCAGATTTACAATTCTGATAGCTAACCTGAAGAGTGCGATCAGTTAAATAATTTTTAGTCATTTTGATCAAATAAATAGGAAACTGGGAATGATACATTTTTGTTATTAAACTTTTGTGCCAAACACTGTCGAAGGCTTATGCAATGTCTAGGAGAGCAACCCCAGTGTATAACCCCGAGGATTTATTTGCTTTTATCATGTTCGTTACTCTTACAAGTTGATGAGTAGTTGAATGTTCATGACGAAATCCAAACTGCTATGGTAAAAAATTGAATTCTCATTTATATGAGACATCATTCCCAACAAGATTTTTTTTTTAAAGTTTACTGATAGAAGAAAGTAAACTAATTGGTCGATAACTTGATGTTTCTGCTGGCTTTTTTTTCAAATAAAATGGTGGACACTCTCGAACTGCTGAGTAAGTTTTTGAGCTTTTTTGTCATTTGTAAGAAGTATTTGATTTCCTTCCTTGAGAGCAGGAATTGGTTTCTGAGGTTTCTTAGGAACCTTAGAGAGTGTCCAGAAAGGTTTAGAATAAGGTTTAATTTGTTCAACTCCTTTAGCAAAACTTTGATTTCGCAAAAGAATAAATCTATGTTTAATTTCTTTCGAAATCCATAGTTAAGTTTTTCATAGTAGGATCACGAGAACGTTGATATTGTCGTCGACGAAGATTCTTCAACCGATTGAGCAGTTGAAGATTGTCATCGATGATAGGAGAATTTAATATAGTTTGAGCTTTGGGAACTGAAAGATTTATAGCTTCAATAATGTAATGATTCAAATTATCAATTGCTGTGTCGATGTCCGCAGAATTTTCTAAAATAGTTTCAAGATCCACATGATTTTCAATGTGAGATCTGGAATCTAACCTATTAGCTCTATGATAGTTGAATATAGAACTAATTGGATTAATTAAAGCTTCGTTGCAAAGTCTGAATGTTACAGGAAGATGATCTGAGTCAAAGTCAGCATGTGTAATCGGTTCACTACAAATGTGACTTTGATCTGTTAGAATCAGATCAATTGTAGACGGGTTTTTCACGGAAGAGAAACAAGTCGGATTACTGGGATGAAGAACTGTGAAGTAACCAGCTGAGAGTTGATTATGAAGTATTTTACCATTACTGTTATTTTGCCTACAATTCCACTGGACATGCTTAGCATTTAATTTATTACGAAAAATTTCGGTCGATACGTGTGAGTTTTTAAACATCGCTTTTGAAGAAATTCAATTGTTCGCCGGTGCATTGGAATGGCAAATATGCTCCAGCAATGAAATAAATTCCATGAATGGTTTCAACTTCGATTCCCAAGCTTTCAATAACTTTAGTATTGAAAGAAGGTAAAATTCGATGTTTAATTTGCCGTTGGACAAAAATGTCAACTCCACCACCCATTCCAGCAAACCTGTCAAAACGATGAATCACATAATGTGGACTGTTTTTTAGTTTGACATTTGGTTTAAGAAATGTTTCTGTCACCATTTTTAAAGATCTAGCATTCCAATTTAAAATATTCAAATAATTATTTAACATTCATTATAATATTATTTGCAAATTGCCATCCAATTTGAAAAGGTTTAATAAGGGATGAAAATGAATTCATTCGGATGATCAGTTGAAAAGGTTGATCTTATTTTCCGTTATATCGCCTAAATCGACTTCGTTTAAAGAAGCGAATGGCACCTGTCTACCTGTTACACTAGTGTAACTGCCAATAGAAGAAGATGACGTGGCCGATCTACCTATTAATAAATTGTTTTCGTTAGAAGATGAACTGGAAGGTCTTTCTGTGTTTTGATTGTTTACATTAGAAGAATTAAGTGGTAGTTGTCTACCTGTTACCGAAGCGTAACTGTCATTAGAAGAAGATGATGACGAGGTCGAACGAATATTTGGTTTGATTCAATGCACATCAGTCGTAGCAGAACAATATGCGTTTGTGACATATTACAGTTTGTTGCTTTTATTTTTTCATTCAACAATTAAGGATAAAGATCCTAACTCTCATCGATTCTAACTAAAACTTGGAGAACGAGTTTTTTAAACCCATTTTAAGAACAAAGATCCTTACTCTCAATGATCCTAACTAAAACTTGGAGAACGAGTTTTTTAAACCCATTATCTACTCAAAATTCAAAATGCATTTGAAATGTATAAATTCGTTCACATCATATATGGATATGTATCATCATGTACTTACATATGATTTCGTTGGTAATAAATATTAGTTCCAAAATGGAATTAACACTCACAACGACTCAACTGATTTTCTCAAACTTTGATTTGGCTTACGATCTATTTTAGAATTTGATCTGGATCGTAATTACAGGGTGTTTGAAATTTTAGTTTTTTCGATCGCGCCATCTATGAGAAAAGTTAGAACACATATTTTTATTTTTTTTGCACATTTTACCCCATAATTCCAGAACCTTAAGTCGGATCCAAACAAAATTTATGAATTTTGTATGGGACCAAAAGACCTTTAATTTGAATCTAAGTTTGTGAAAATCGGTCAAACCATCGCTGAGAATAGTTAGTGCAAAAAAACGTTACATACACATATACGCACGACATTTTGCTTACTCGACGAACTGAGTCGAATGGTATATGACACTCGACCCTCCGGGCCTCGGTTCAAAAGTCGGTTTACACAGTGATTGCATAATCTTTTGATATGAGAAAGGCCAAAAGCTCAAAATAAGGTAATCCGGAACTACAGGGAGAAGTGTGTTTAAAATTTCAAAATTTAGACCGATGTTGAAAAAAAAACTGAAAAAAATCTTCTATTTTTGGCACGAAAATATTTCGATTCTTATATTTTGCTAGTTTGTGCCCGAACAAACTTCCCTGTTTCTATTCAATGGGATTTTTTCATGAATACCATAGTAATATTGCTGAGAATACAAGTCACATGAGAAAGGCATCATTGGATTAAAACAGGGTTTTTCTAATCGGAAAAAATTCAATCAAATGCCTGGGATTTATATAACATTCGAATCCAGTTTATGTTAACGTTAAAATCGATAATATCATTTAAGAGAAATCGACGTGAGTTACCACTACTTTACCGAAATCGATGTCTTTCAAATCTACTTCCGGAACTTTTGGAACCGAAAGCCGAATACCATAACTGAGTATACATTACTGAAGTGAATTTTTTTGGCCATTAACAAACATGAATTTGAATAGTTTAGAGATCAGTTTTGAAAATTTTGTATTTTTTGGGGACATCTTTGATGGTCTGGAAATTTGAATCCTCATCACCTGGAGGTCGTAGCATGTCGAGAGCAAATATTGATTCATTTTAATACGCTTTCGATAATTTGGTAATGTTAATGTTTTAAATATAATGTTTATCAATAAAAGATATTAATTTATAAAAGTAATTTATTTCTTTCGATAAGAGATACATTTCTTATCATTGTGTATGCTGATGTATTTTCACAATAACAGTACAACGTATATATTGTTCTGGTATGAGCTGATTTTGGTTCGGAAATCAATCCTTTCCGCGTTTTAATGACCTCCACAAACTGATCAAATCATCATTTGATGCCTCCCTCACTGCGAATCAATGGTAAGTAAGAAACATAATGAAGACATTAAACATTTTTATTGCCCAAATCATCACATAGCTGCACCGTGCAGATTTATCATCGATTCGGTAGAGTTCTTGGTAAAAACACTTAAAATTATATTCAACTGTCGGAGAATTGTTTTGCTTAATATGAGTAGGAAACAGAAAGCTCCTCACAGCGGTATATGGTCTGTGGCTGCGCTCCGTCCCATAAATTAACTGCGTGTGTTTGGTGTGAAAGAAGCTGCACCAGGTTCAGTGTATATGGAAACCCTATATCTTGTCATAAATTTTTCAATATTATATGTGCTCGTAAAATACTATCCAACTGATCTGACCCACACAATTCGAATGAACCCTGAAGAATTTCGTTAAATAAACTGTAGCAAAAGGTATTCAGAATATGAAGGTTCGAAGAAGAAGTGCACAGAAGTTCACATTTTCAATACAGTTAAATTCTACCATTTATAAATTTATAGAATTTCACTAGACAGCCGAGTGCAATTCACAGTCGAGATCCGAAAAATTGATGCAAATGCAATATATATATTACAGCAGAAATTCCCCGAAATGCAACAACTTAAAAAAGTTTAGAAAAGTTTTTTTTTACAGATTTCTGTTTCAGATTTGAATTTAAGTTAGTAAAAATCTATTCAATCATAGGTGACAAAGTGAAGAGAGCTACATTTGATCACATTTGATAACTATTGTCGGTACTTCCGCAACTAAACGCTGGATATCGGTATAGTGACATTCGGTTCATTCAACCATAAACTAATATGACCTACAAATTTTTTGACGATTCTCTATGACGATACGAATTCTGGAGAAAAATGTACCGATAGTCGGACTAGGATAAAATGCAGTAAATTATTTATGGGACTCTCAATGGTTTATTTGGTTACAGACTCTCATGGTCTGCAAACTAGAGAAAATCAGAAAAAAGAGAAAGAGGTAGCTTATGAACAAAGTATTCTTGAAAAAGACATTTTTATACTAAGCATCCTACATCCGGACCCAGGGCTTTGATTCAAATGAAAATTGGGATATTCTTGTGGCATATGAAGACCTTTCATCACAGACTAATGGACATGACACTATGAGTAAATTCTTCTGAAAATAAATTTTCGTTGGGCATTAGTTCCAGCTTCGCGAACTATTTACTATCGGTACACCCCATGTGTTATGTAAACCGCCATCTAACTTTTTGTTTTGAACTAGCGGTTATTTCGACATTGGTAACCTTAATGTCACTTCTTATTTGACAGAAGATCGAATTATTAGTCGGAAATCGGATGTCGTTTGGCCGCCTCGGAACTGTGATTTGACGCTGTTAGACTATTATCTTTGGGGGACTGTCAAAGATAAGTGTTATGTGGACAAGACAGAGACAATTCAAGCCTTGAAGGACAACATTCGTGCAGCCATAGCTGAAATAAAGCTGCATACAATCGAAAATGTACTAAAAAACTGGACCGACCGTATGGTGTACTGCAAGGCCAGCCGAGGCAGCCATTTGAATGAAATTATATTCCACAATTAACCGGAAGGATTGTACTTTAATATGAAAAAAATTTGAAATCGGATGAACCGTTTGTATTTTATTGCATTTTTGAAAAAAAAAGTTAAATGGCGGACCCTGTACAAAGCTGTAATGTTTATTCCGTTTAGTTAGTTTTTCGCACGGAATGTTAAAAATGTTCATTGTCGGGCTCGATGTACTCATCTAGGCTATTTTTAATTGTGTTGGTAATTTTCACTCGAAATTAAGTGGGGGCAGTAAATATCGTAACATACCATAGGTTTGATTTTGTATTGCGTTGGAGGATGGGAAGTAGGCACAATCATGTGCTTAGTTTTGGCAATCTGTATCAAATCTGTATCGTGCATGTCATCCGTAGGACGTATACAAATCAGTACATTACATATAAGTCTGTATGAATGGCAACTGTGTTGGTAAATGAAAAAAGTAAACACAGTTTAGATGACAGACTGAATGTTTTTGATAGGGTATCATGGCGCCATCATAACATATGCGAGCACTGTTTCAACTAAAGGAATATTCTAAATGACTGTTACGATGATTAAAGAATCCAATTTGAGATTCCTGTCTGTTAGTCTGTGCTTTCACCTCAGAGCAAAGTGATTAGCATTATTTTCAAATTTTTAATGACCCTGTAATTTCGGAATCGGAGGTCGGATCCAAATGAAATTCAGGTACTTTGCATATGATTATAAGACCTTTTATCTAAATCTTAGTTTGTGAAAATCGGCTGAGCCGACTGTATCTCCGAGAAAAGTGAGTGACATTAATTTCACAGTATTGGTGCATCACTCTGTTACTCCAGAACTGGAAATTGGATTCAAATAAAATTCAAGAAGGTTGTATGGTACCATAAGCCCTATCATTTGAATCTAAGTTTGTGAAAATCGGTTCAGCCATCTCCGAGAAAAGTGAATAATGCTGTGCCGGTGGTGTAGTGATGTCAATTATACCAAACCCTCAATTTACGCGTAGTATATATGTATAGCTTTAGCTTGACTTACATATGCAAAAGTAACAGAAACGCAGGTTTGCTTCGTTTGTTAGATTTCGTTAATTGGTTTAATCGAAATAGAGCATGAGACAGTAAGTCTAGGTTCAACCAGGTTCAAAACTGTTCCAATTTGTAGTTCATAGGGTAACAGAGGTAGTTTGGCCACTTCATATATTTTGGCTCATCTAACAAACTTTTTGGTTTTAATATATGTTAGGTAATCAATGTTGCTTCAATTTAAAGCTAATTACATTAAATTACCTGTTGTTGAAGGGTTTTTCAAAGATATTACAACATTTGGTGTATATTTTTACAAAGTGGGCTAAAATAAAATCAATCCTAAAGTGGGTTAAAATACCTCTGTTACCCTATTTGTTGCTGGCAAACGAACCAACTTCGGCCATACCGGTCATCTGAATCCGATTTCGTAAGTATTAGAAATAGTGATCAAAAACTGCAAAAAGGATCTAACTCATTTTTCTTCACGATTCAAATCGATTTTTACAAAACTTATAGGTTTAAAGAAAAAGATACAGTTTCATACGGAATTCCTAAATTTGTTGTGGATACTACTTTCGGTTCCGGAACTACAGGGTAAACAGGATTTGTAGATTTTGTTAGGTTTAGTCCGAACAAACTTTCCTATTTCTATTCAATGAACAGTTGTTTTTGCGAATTCCACAGTAATATTTATAACGTTATGGGTAATATGAGAATGGCATCATTACACCACTAGGTGGATTAAAATAGGGTTTTTTCTATCAAAATGGCAAAAAGATATCATCTCACTGTTAGGTTTCATTGTATGTTTTATTTATTCGAAATTCTTTAAGCAGATTTCAGTTAGTAACTACTACAAAAAAGTGTCTATATTAAATGAATCATTAGTGCCTTGCTTAAGGGCAGCATGGTAAGCGTTATTTATTGATAGAATCAAAAACAAATAATTTTTCATATTTGAATACAGTTGAAAAAATGATCTAATTTAAACTTACTTGTTCATTCGTGCAATTTAATTCACGGTGTTTGTTGTCCTTTTCTGGTTCAATTGTAAACCTTGCCTTCCTTACCACGTAAACCGCTTTGTGTATGTCTATCATTATCGTTATGGAACAGTTTTATATAAACATGCAATGAAATTATACTCCTTTTCACGATGCATCGATTTAATAGTATATAAAACTCCATCAGACACTTTAACGCATCGGAATTATAGCTATTAACCTCACGTCTTTCTTCATGCGTAAAATTGTTTTCATTATTTTTTGATTATGTTTCTACACTACAGGTCTGACCACACATAAAACCTTTAAATGTTATTAAATCAAACTGTGTTTTCATACGAGGAAACTGAGTACTTCTTTCGTTTCTTCTAGATGCATTAGCAAAACACACCATGGGTTGTGAAATGCGCTTTTCAGGCGGCAATGTTTCAAATTTGCTCCCTGTGCGCTAATGGCTTTATCGATACTTGGGAATAAAGTATCTAACTAAGGATGTTTTTTATATAAAAAAACATGTTTCAATCTACCTAGTGGTGTAATGATGCCTTTCTCATATCAATCATACTATCACTTATAATACTGTGGTATTCTTCAAAATATTTTTTTTCGATTCGGTTTGTTTGCCCGCCTACTGACCAAAACTATCAATTGGAGAAGATTTGAGATTGATTTAGAATTTTTTTCACGTTTTTTGCCCTTCTCAGTGATGGTAAACATTTTTTAACACACTTCACCCTATATTTCCGGATCCGGAAGTCGGATCCGGATGAAATTCAGGAATTCCGCATGGAACCACAGGACCTTTCATTTGTAAGTAGTAAGAACATATATTTTCATTTTTTGCATATTTTACCCCATAAGTCCGAAACCGAAAGTCAGATTTAAATGAAACTCAGGAATTTAGTATGGGACCTAAAGAGGTTTCATTTGAATCTATGTGTATGAAAATCGGTTTTGCCATCACCGAAAAAAGTTGGTGCACTTATTTTCAGTTATTTTAGTTTAATTATTCAAATCATATCCATTACAAGAATTTAAAGGAAAGAGGTGGATTTAAAATAGTTTTTAATTAGCAAACCCATATTACCTCCCATATAGATTTTAAGAGGAGCATCTCTGAACATGAGGAGATATTTTCTCCCCTAAAATTATATCATCATACTAGCTGATTTACCCGGCGTTGCTCGGAAATGTTTCGTGAAGGCAAGGCACAAATCCCCGAAAATATGGGGAACGTGCCGTTATGAGCCAATTTATTCTGATACACTCTCTCATCCTCAAAATAACCTTATAATCTATTTTAATTTAACTTCCTTTTTGTCAGTGAACTTACTACAGATCTTCTCTATGATTACCCTGAGTAGTGTAGAAAGTATCTGTGCTTTTCCAAAAATATCGATTCCCACCTTTAGTACATGTGCCAAACTTTGTGGCGATTCGTTTAGTTGTTTCGTAGTTATGCTGAGACTTAAATACTCTCGCGTTCATAGGCAGACAAAGATTATTTTCCCTTAGTTCTTTGAATTCCCCGGCAAAATGGAACCAGATCTTTTGAAATTATTTAAAGAAAATTGCGTTGCAATCAAGTTAACAACAACAATACTATCTACTACGACCTTGAAATTCTTGCCACTTTCTTGTTTTACAAAAAATGGGAGATTTTTTTTCAAAAACCCCTCCTTCTAATGTAAATGTCGGTTCTCTTCAAGTTATATAAATTTCGTCATTGACCTCATGTTAACGACACTTGCTACATACTTTTCCCCCTGAAAATGTCCTAATGATCATTTCTGAAGAGCAAGAAGAATCTGTGCCAAATTTGATAGCAATCCGTTCAGTAGTTCCGTAGTTATACGGTTACAATCATTACATCCCCTTTTTTAAGTATCTATAATCTTCAAAAAGTATTGATTCTCGTCAAATTCAATAAATTTTTTCATGACCACTGTTAAGGACACTTGCTACGCTTCCTCCCCAATAAAAATACCCTTTCAACTATCTCTGAAGAGTAAAAAGCATCTGTGCCAAATTTTATAGTAATTCATTCAGTAGTTCCGGAGTTATGCCGTTACAAAATTTACACTACAGAGAGAGAGAGGCACTTTCTACACCCTTTCCCCTTCCTTATAATCATATCTAACTTGTGCAAAAAGTATCTATGGTTTTTAAAAAGTACCGATTCTTGTCAAATTAGATATTTTTTAATGACCCCCTTTGTTCAGAACACTTGCTACGTTCCCTCCCCCATAAAAATATTCTTATAACCATCTCGGAAGAGCAAGAAGTACATGTGTCAAGTTTGATAGCAATCCGTTAAGTAGTTTCGGAGTTATGCCGTTTCAAACATTACACCCCCCTTTTTAAAGACACTTGCTACATCCACCCCCATATTATCATATTCTAGGTATGCGAAATGTTTCTTATGTCTTAAACAATATCGATTTTTGTCGAGTTATATGAATTTTTTATGACCCCTTCTTGTTAGGGACACTTGCTACGCTTCCTCTCCTATAAAAATACGTTGATAACTATCTCTGAAGAGCAAGAAGTATCTGTGCCAAGTTTGGAGGCAATCGGTTCAGTAGTTTCGGAGTTATGCCCTTTTAGACTATACACCCCCCCCCCCTTTTTAAAGGCACTTGCTACATCCACCCCCCGTATAGTCATATCTAAGGTATGTAAAATGTTTCTATGATCTTCAAAACGTATCGATTCTCGTCAAGTTATGTGAATTTGTTCATGACCCCACCCTGTTAATGGCACTTGCTACGCTCCCTACCCTATAAAAATACTCCCTAAACCCAAACTTACTAAAATTAACTTAGACCACAAACCCCAATTCACAAATTACTTTGAAAATTCAATTTACTTGATTCTTTTTCTGTTTGATACATAAAAAAATTATGAAAATCAACCGGAAAAGTGGGGAAAATGCATAAAGATGTTTAGTTTTTGGAATTTTCCGTTGAAATAGTCGCCTATGCTTACTAGATCATCGATAGGTGTTTGGCGCATAACGAATTGCTTAATTGAGTATCAACATTATTGCTTGCTAAATGATTTAATGATGGAACGCCTATGAGTGTTCTAGCTACACCGCAAACGGGATCAAAAGTTCTGATATTGTTTACCAGAAGATGCATTGTGTGCAATGTAATCAGTTAGATGATTAATGTTGGCCATCGTAGGCGTAAGTTGAACAAATCACTTCCACTTCAACTTCACTCACCTATCTTTTCACTTCATTTTACCTATTACCAGTAACACGCTCAGTGAAGTAATCAGTGCAGTGAAAAAAAACATTTTTTTCTTACAAATTTTTGGTGATAATAATAATAATAATAATAATAATAATAATAATAATAATAATAATAATAATAATAATAATAATAATAATAATAATAATAATAATAATAATAATAATGGTTTTCACCGTGAAGTGATACCGATAATAAGGTAAAAATCACTTCACTTGGTTTTCATCGTGTAGTGATACCCGTAGTGGCCAGGATTCTGCTGTTTAAATAATGAGATCAAACAAAGAGGTTTGCCTTGCATTTAGCATGCTGAAATTCGTTTGCGTCGGGTAAATTCAGCTGGATTTATAATCATCAATCACTCCTCATGTTCACTTCGCTATAACAGAAGAATTGCACATTGTTTTCATATAAAACTTTCTGATACAAATTCTCAGTACCGAATTCCACCATTCGTTACTTGTAGGTTGGGTACTAAACAAAATGATGTGGTATCTACTAATGAGACGACTATTAAACGAATGCAGTGTTCATATAAAAGTTAATGGACACAATGTTTAAGAGAATGGTAACTTGAACTTTCGAATATCCAAAAATTACTAATTTTATCTTTCGGTTTTTTAACAATATCAAACTAACTAGAGATTGTGAGAGGAAAAAGAATATGAAAAATGTAGAGGCATAGTACTCAAGGAAGAGTAGAGATTTTTTTTTTTAATTTTTTATTCAGGCCAATTTGCGTATAGCTTTACGTGGCCGATTTACCCATGTTTTTGTTACATAAAATTATTTTTTTATTTTTGGATCTCGTTGTCACCCTTTTTCTAGGGGAAGAGGAGCTTCCATTTTCTTCTAGCGAAGATTGAAGGTCATTTTGTCCGTTGCTCGTATCATCCATTGCTACATCGTTGGAGTTGTGAGTGGTTTCCGTTTCCTTGTTTTCATTGTTGATCGCCGTCTTGGGTTCATTTGCAGTTGCTGTAGATGCGCTTTGTACATTGATTGCAGTTGATAGTTGGTTAGATGGTAAAGGTGTTTTTGAAACAGGAGCACTGCATTCACTAGTTTCCGTTGTTGAGCGTTTGTCCTTGTTTTTGTTTGTTTTGTTTGTTTTCGCAGTTTCAGTGCAAGGTTTGCCGTAGTGTGCAGGTTGTTCACAAAACTGACATGTAACTAATTGATTTTCATACGTAATCAGCGCACAAATCTCCAAATATCAAGGGGAACGTGCCATTTGAGCCAATTTGTTCTGATTCCTGAATTGATTTTCATACGTAATCTGCGTTTTACTCGGATGTATTCCATCTTGACTACAAACGATGTAAGATGGAATTGCTTTACGTAGTTGCATACGTACCACTCGCACGCCATTCCGGATACCCGGGAAAAAATTCTGCCATACTTCCCTGATTCGATGGAAAGAACTTCACCGTACTGCGACATGCTTTCCCGAACATACCCATCGCTGGTCTGCGGGGGAAGGTCATGCACTTCTATGGCATTGTCCACCATGTACACAGGGATTTTATATTTAACATTGTCATGATCAACACTGTGCACCCCGTTATTATCCGAAGCAAATGAAATTGCATCTTTTTCACGTTTGAACATAATGTACACACATTTAGACGCCTTGTTGAATTGAATCTCACTTACATCATTAACGTTTAGATGCATTCGTTCCTTAAGCAAGATTTCAATTTCGGTTGCTGCTGGTCTAACTTTGCAGCGCTTGAAATCAATACAAATTGACCAAGTTTCAGGCTTTGTTAAATCGTATTTGCCCATTTCGTACAATCTATTGTTCACTGCACTGTATTGTCTTTGTTTCTGTCGTCGCGACCGTAAGAAATTTTCGACTGCGTCGGATCCGATGCGAGCACGAACTGATGAAGAGTAAGGATTTGAAGATAAAGTTCTGAAAAATTCAACGTAACAAGGTTCATTTAAGTAAAAAAGGTTTCTCGCATCTAAACTTTTACCTTCTACCAGAGGAGTCGAATTTAGCGATGCGAATCAACCGAGTCTCTGATATATCACAAATTTACTAAATAATTACTGACTGACCAGAAGTCGTAAATTAAAAGTAAAAAACAAATCATCGCTGAATTGTTAATCGAAAATTGTTCCTGTGATTGTCACGCTACGAACATACATAAAACACGACTAAATAATAGCACCAGACTAGCGAGAAGTGACGAACTACAACTCGCGAGTACAGCTTTTGTAAACTTGCGGAATCGATTTAAAGTTGTCATCTTATTTATTTTTGCTTCACTTTTTATCCCATATGTCGAAACCATTAGTTTGAGAGTGATACACAATCGCTGTTCGATGCACTGACTCAAAAGATGATATGGCGATCGGTGCATTCGCTTAATTTTTGCGTAACAAAAGCTTTTAACATATTCACAATATTTTTTGATGAATTCATCGCAGCCAAGTAATCAGTAAAATAATGGAAAGATACATTCACAGCATCAGATGTTTGACAATTCTACTGTCCGAAAACAGAAATTCAAAAAAAAAAATCGGGCGAGACGAAGCTCGACGGGTCAGTAAGTAAATATATCCCTTATGATCAAAAAAGAACCGGGATTTTCATTTTAAAATTCCCGCGCTTGTCCAATCGGTACACTTTAATTCTCTCAACGTTGGCAACACTTTTATACACATTCTGTCAAATTTTGACGCATATCGTACGATTAGTTTTTGTTTTGCGTCTATACAAAGACTTTGAAAAATTTTCGAGTGGCGATTTTTATAATGGATGAAAATTTAGAATAACGTGCGTGCATCAAATTTTTATTGCAAATGGATTTAAGTGTTCCGAAGCGTTGAAAATGTTAGAAAAGGCCTTTGGTGAATCGTGTCTAGGAAAAACATCGTGTCTAAGAAAAACACATGCTTGAATCATGATCCCTGGCCGCCCAACAACATCTGTTACTGAATAAAACATTGAATCGGCGAAGAAAATCGTGTTGCAAAATCGTGCTGTATCGATTAGAGAGATTGCTGTGTTGTTCGGCATCTCTTATGGATCAGCCAAACACATTTTAAGTGATGTTTGGGGTTTGAAACGCGTCGCTTCTCGGCTGGTGCCAAAAAAGCTGAATTTCATTCAAAAACAGCGTCGTGTTGATGTGGCCAAAGAGATGATTTCCAACGTAGATAGTGACCCCACATTCATCGAATGCATCATAACTGGTGATGAGGTGTGGATCTATGAATATGACGTCGAAACCGCACAACAATCGACCGAATGGCGCATCGAAGGCGAGCCGTTGTTCTAATTTTTCATCCACTATAAAAATCGCTACACGAAATTTTTCAACTTCTTTGTATAGACGCCAAACAAAAACTAATCGTAAGATATGCGTCAAAATTTGACAGAATGTGTATAAAAGTGTTGCCAACGTTGAAAGAATAAAAGTTTACCGATTGGACAAGCGCGGGAATTTTAGAATGAAAATTCCGGTTATTTTTTTATCATAAGGTATATATATATATATATATATATATATATATATATATATATATATATATATATATATATATATATATATATATATATATATATATATATATATATATATATATATATATATATATATATATATATATATATATATATATATATACGTGGTTGCCGGAATCCATGGCATTAAAAGAGGAAGTGATACATTCTAGAAGTTTTGATGTGGTTGAGCAACCTTAAAAAAATCCATGCTATTTGTTTGTTATTACATTTACCAGTTGTTGGAAAAGTTTTTCGTTTACAATTTTTTTAAATAATTTTAGGAATGCTAGAAATAGTGGCTATAGTACGGTAAGCCGGATTTGAATATTGGTACAAGGAAAGATGAGAGTTTACAGAGATGTATGAACGTTAGTATTCATGGTCACGGTTAGATTCAGAATGAGATGTATATATTTCATGAACAAAAATTTAAAATTGGTTGCAGATTTCGATGTTGTTCTTTCCTACTGGCCTATCTTGATGCATTTCAGATGGAAGATTGTTGCTTTTTAGTTTCGAGTTAGTGTAGTTCAAACAGTTTTTGAGACATGATTTTATTTCGTTTTCAATTTTACAGTTATATTGTTCTTGTGCTTCGTTATTGGATATTTTAAGTTTATTTCACAGATCTAAGTAATTTTGTAGGTTAGACTGTAGACTATAGTTCTTATTATACAATACTACTGACACTGTTTTTTCCGTTCTTAGTTTATGACTGAGTTTACTATGAATATAGTGCTGAATTATCATATTATTGGTTTCTCTAAGTAGTTGTTTATCGTGATAAAATCAACTAAAACGATATAGCAATATTACCATGGCATCATTGACTAGATAGAAGAGGTTGCTTTTTGGAAAAACAGAAGGAACCTTTTTACTTGCCTATACTGTAAAGAAATACACAGGAAAATGAAATTTGACACGAGAAATCGATAAGCAAATTTCACATGATGGTCCTACGTTATGTTTCCCAGTAGGTGAAGTATATTTATGTACATATTAATCAGATATACGTCACCGTGATAGACAATTGCGCTGCATGCAGACAAGGTATCGTCATGACAGCAAATTTTATAGATTATTCTGCGCTGCTTGAGACTGAATTTCATGCGCTGATCACTATGTAAATTTACTGAGTAATCAATTAATTAAATAAATTTATGTTGCGCAAGCTTTCGCGTGAAAATTGAGGCAGGGTGTTGGTACAAAGTGGTGATTTATAATTTATGTTGTTCAAAGAGGGTATATGGCTGGATTCTAAGGTATAGTTTCAACACTCGTAAGATATTTTTATTAAATTTGTTTTAATTATTGAACGTTTTGCTTTCAGCAGTACGATGCTAGCATTAGTATAAATAATTGAACGGAATTTGATAAATATGTCTTACGTTTTAGAGAAATTTTTTGTGAGTTCGTTGCTTTTGGCAAATGTAAACGCGATCGACACAATTTTGGGTGCCGCATTCACATCAGACACTATTTTGAGTGCTACATTCACCTCGCGCTATTTTTTTTATTCAATAATATAATATAATTTTAAGGCACACTGCTTAAGCTCTAAGATGCCAAGGGTATGTTCTAATCTTAATTATCGTTCAACTTAAAACTAGAATAGTATCATTATGTAATGTAGGGGTCGCGGATTCTCGAGAATCCAGCTTGGCGATCGGTAGTGGCCGGTTGGCGTTGGTAAATATCTATGTTGCGATAAATTTTTGTTTTGCTTGTTTTGATAAAGACTATTTGGTTGAAGCAAGGAATGAAAATTATAGAATGATAGCACTCAAGGTGAAGATATAGAAAACAGTGAGACATGACAAGGGTTATATGAAGCAGAACCCCTTTAACAAGTCAATCTTCTACCAGAGGAATCGAGCTTAGGCATCTGATCAATGCAAATCACTTGAGTCTCTGGTATGTCGGAAAGTAATGACAAAGGTCTTTTACCATTTACTATCCGAATCGCAAAAGAAAAGTTACCAGATGTTGTAACTTTCAATTTGCGACAGCATTCTTACACACAGTGAGTTCTTCACTGCGTGGATGTTTTTTTTCTCAATATCTATATAGGTAGTTGAACATCGGAATGGAATGTTTGTTCGAACTGTTGCTTCGAACGTGTTAGTTGTTTGCCACAACGTGTTAGTTGTTTACCCTAGGTTGTGAGCGGTGTTCAGTAGCGCTCCATATAATATAATATAATATAATATAATATAATATAATATAATATAATATAATATAATATAATATAATATAATATAATATAATATAATATAATATAATATAATATAATATAATATAATATAATATAATATAATGTAATGTAATATAATATAATATAAAATAATATAACATAATAGAATAGCACCCAGTCGACGACGTTGTATTGCCCAAATGTCATCATAGGCACATTGGGACGCATGAGATATGAACTTGTGAGCACTTAGTTAGTTCATTTTCCGACGATCCCCCGCCCTTGTGCGTAAATGTTCCTAAAATGGAGGCTTTATTTGTATGCGACTTACCAAGTGTTACCTCGCAAGTTTTCGAATATTGAATATATGTTTTGATTTGTTGGAGTATTAGGATTGCAAAAGAACTAACAAAATAATGTCATTCGATAATTTTTACTATATAACAGCATACTACCTTTTTAACATATTGTAGAACTCGAAATCTGTATTTTTTCTACATTTATTTTTTTAACTTGATTATTATAACTATTTATTTGCTGTTTACGGCGCATAATTTTAGGTTTTAAATATTGACCTTTAACTGATATTCTGTAAGTAGTATCATTTTTTTATATCATATGCAATGTAAATTTCTATATTATAACGCATAATTTTTATTGATTGTTTTGATAATAATATGTATTTTTTCATACATCATAGTTAAATTACTTGAATAATCGTAATTAAAAACAAGGGGCTGAGGCCCAATGGGAGATAGATAGTACCTATTATCTTTCTCCGGACAGAATCATCTAAGATGCACTGGGTTCCTGCTACCATGTCGTAAAAGTCCAAAATATCCGGAAATTCTGTTTTCCTACTTTCAGTTACCATCAGAACATTTTTTACTTTACTATCACTTCGTCCAACAAAGTGCTCTTATTTCGTCTGTATTTCTACCCTTTCGAGCTTTTAAGACTACACATATAAAAAAATTTTGTGAATTTACATATATTTTCATGTACATATTTGGAGCAAGCAATAAAACATAAAGTTACTTCACAATTCTGTCAGTTCCCATATAATTTAATCGCATAAGTATGCGTCCATTGAAAGATAAAGTTTATTGTTGTTTATTGTTTATTTGTTTAAATAATCCATCTGACAATTAAAAGTCTTAATGAATAACACGAAGTACAACGAACAAACTTATAACAAGGATACACTTAATAATTTCTGTGAGAACTTGTGCGTCGGTTTACCAAATTCAAAGAGATGCTCAACTTTGGAAAATGCACGTATACATGCTGTCATTGGTTCATGTTGTCCGAAAGTAGTACGATGAAATCTTGGTTGAAGTAGACTCGTCGAGCGTAGAGATCACTGAGAAGCACGGAAGTCAAGAAGAGATAACAATTTTGGTGAATCAATATCGCCATTGATTACTTTAGCCACAAGTAACGCTTGCTGCATCTTTTTTCGTCGCTCTAACGATTCCAGGCCAATCAGACGACAGCGGTCAGGATACGGTGGTAAATCCAGAGGGTTTTGCCATGGGAGGTGCCGCAAAGCCTACCGGACGGGGTCCAAACCAAACACGCATTTTCGAGTGATGGGCGCACCAACGAACAGTATAGCGCTTTTAGACAGTACGGGTCTTTGAAGTCTCGGCTGATTTTCGCTATGAAGCCGAGTTGTCGTGTTGCTTTGGAAATCAAAGTTGATCGGTGTTGGTTAAAGGTAAGCTTAGCATCCAGCAAAACGCCGAGGTCATTGACAACGTCGACTCTTCCAAGAGTTTGTCCATCGATTTGATAGTCGAATATTATGGGGTTGGTTTTGCGATGGAATGTTGTAACTTGACATTTCACGGTACTAATAATTAAAAAATTTCTTCTACACCGGCCAACGAAAATATTTAAAAGTTCCTGGAGACGAACACAGTCCTCAATAGACCGAACTGCCAGATACAGCTTCAGGTCATCAGCGTAAACCAGTCTGCATCCAATGCCAAGTAGTAAAGTAGCGTCGTTAAAGAACAGCACAAACAATAGTGGACCTAGGTTACTACCCTGAGGAACACCAGATTTATTCGTGAAAGGAGAAGAAATACACGAGCCTAGCTGGACACGTAGCACTTTGTCGCATAAATAAAAGCTCAGCAATTTAACAAACATTCTCGAAGCGCCTAGTCGGGATAATTTTGTTACAAGTATTTCATGATCTATTCGATCAAACGCTGCTTTCAGATCAGTATAAATTGCATCAATTTGAGATTTTTCTTCCATCCGAGTGATACAGGTAGATGTAAAATCCAACAGGTTCGTGTTCACCGATCGTTCTATTCATTGCCAATTTAATGCAGTCCAATTTAATTTTGCATCGATGATGGTTCAAACTTTAGATTCAACTCATGTTGTCGTGTAAATTTTAATCTTACTTTCTGTGTAGTCTAATCTGGAAGAAATATTTTGCTTCTTTTGTGTTATTTCTCGTTCTTCAAAACTATAGGCTGTGGGTTAGCGAAGCTTTCATTGAATGTGTTTCGCTTAGTTGTTTGTAGTTTTCTTTTTTTCACACGCTTCTTTTACTGATTTAAATTTTGAATTTTGTTTTCTAATATTAAGCCAATCTATACCGTCTAGATGGCGATGTGCCAAAGCTGTCCACATTCTTTGTTTCTTTTTCGAAATAGTTGAACTGTCTAGGTATTTACTGTGATAGCCAAGGAGGTGATTAAGACAAGACAAGCTCAAAATTTGTCTTGAAACTGTTAGGATTAGAATTGCTTCAGATCATAATTAAATGCAAACATAATCAAAAATAAATTCAAATAATTAAAATAATTGCATATTTTTCTCTCTCTGTAACCGGATGTCTAGAGTTTGAAGAACAAAAACTATAAATTTAAAAACTATCATTTTGCTCGAAATTTACCAATGCATTTCGACTTTTTTAAAACAGACGCCTATTATAAATAAACTGTCATTTCCATTTTTGTAGATTGTTCTTATAACATATCGCGGGACTCGGTTGATTTCAAATCGATTGACTGTCGATAGAGTAACACTTTCTTCTTGTGCCGAATACCAAAGCAACAGACGCTTGTACTTTTTGCTGCGCTCATAACAAATTTTAATTGCGTGAAAACCAAAAAGAAAGTTTTTTTCAGACTTTTTTATAGTATCATAAATTGAAAAGCATCAATCGAAAAGGTGAGTGGATTGACTATTTATTAGGTGAAGTTGATCTATTTCGTGATTTGATACCGGATACTATCAAAATTTTCGCAACCAAAGTTTTTTTCGTCATTTTCAGAATGTCTACTGATTTCGGTTACCGGCATCCCATTTTTTTCGACAAATCGCGAAAAATTGTCAATGATATGCAGAGATGTCAAGTCTGCAAATTTAAATCCAACAATTATTACAGTAATTTCTGAAGGAATGGTAAAGAATAGATACACTTTATTGGTAACACTAACTCGAAAATGGTGAGAATCCTGATGTGCGAACGTGGGCAGTTAATATCAATAATGCTTAATTTACAGGTTAGTTAATATATGCGTCTAGATATACAAGATCTCGTAATAATCATTAGTTCACCTGTTTTCTAGTAAAATGATCAAACGTGTCGAAACCCTATTAGCTGAATAATATTTAAAAGGAAATTTTATACGAATGCTGCACCTTGCACATATGATGATTAATTACTTACGCATCGCATGTTGTTCGTCATCCAAACTAAGAGTTTTCTTAGTTTGGATGATGAACAACATGCGATGCGATTGATCTGCCTTCCGATTCTACTTCAATTGCGATGATAAATTGTTTGTTTCTTCTAGCGGCTAAAATATCATCGTTTATGTTGAAACAGCAGGATATTCTTTAAGGACCAAGTGCTAGAAGTTGATGTTTTTGTTCCTTGAATCAAATTTTTACACATCATAAACATAATATTAAATGTTTCAGAATTAAATAGAAATGCTTGTTAGCATAAAAGCCCGATCGTCAAGCCGTAGCAAGTTCCCAATGAAAATCTATTTTCGTAACAAGTGATGATATATGTCTGGTCTCGCAAGTAGTTAAAGAGTAAGAGTAAGAGTAGGATAGTTCTAGTATAATATGTTGATTGGAAGCTCATCCAAAAGATAATAATATTGGATCGTATGAATAAAATGTAGTAAAGTCTGTTGTTTGTAGTATCTTCTCCAAAACATAGTCCACAGAGTAAAACACGTTTTGTTTGGTTTTAATTATTCTACTTCACTTTATCAGCAAATACACGAGTAGCAACCTCTGGAGCTACCTACCGAAAAATTGTAGTAAATTCTACATGTTCGAACGTTGTTGTGTAGTAAAGTCTCTGCTTTTGACAGGAACGTGATCCACATGTAGAATTCACTACCGAAATACAAGCATGCTACGTTTTATTCATACGACCCATTATATCTATTAATATGGTATACAAGTTCTATTATTTGGTATTGAACAAATAAAACAATCTCAATAATACACCTAATACACCGACAGTAAACACGAAAATAACAGCGTTCGAGATGCTGTTTAAATGATACCTGTTTTCCACAATACCACTAAGTACCTAACTGAACAAAAAGTGGAAGTTGTATGCCTGAAGGTGGTGAATCTGTGTGGTATGGTCTTGAAGAGATTATATTTTAAGAACAAAGTTTTTGTAACCTGGCGAAATTCATGAACCTGCCACTGTGCCACATCAAATTTCATGCTTCAGAATCGTTATTGTGTCTTTAATCAGATTTTATCAAGTATTTTGCTTTATCAAATTTTATGCTTGTAAGCAATAAAACCGAACAAACGACAGTGCGAAGAGTTATACCATATTTCCACTATACTACCTTTAAGCGACATAGCCGCAAGCGATCGCTGTTTGGAAATTACATGTATCGTTAGTAGAACTCGCCGTTTGGGTTCGGCCGCACATTAGCATTTTCAGCTGTTGTTCCGTTCTGTGGATCGATCCAGACCCAATTGACCATGAAATTTTTTTCGGTGCTTATTTATAATCAGAGTATGGCGCGCGGATAAAATATTCATATGCGTACAAGATTCGCCGCAGTCAAGTTAACAATGTTTTCAAATCTTGCTCATCTTCTCGTTGAGCATGCCGCTCTGGGTTGGGGGATATTTAAAACGTTGTTAAACATGCATATTATGCGCTTTATTATGGTGATTAATTTACATTGCGATGATCGGTGAGCGTGTGAAACAGCCGGAAGATATGGGCATTGCTTCTACTAAGAAGATGTGCTTACTGGTATATCCTATAAAACGTCTCAGTGCTGACTGCATCATTGACCTGCGGGTTAAACCCATCATAAACAATTACTTTGGGGCAAACAACTGATGCTCATGCCGACAAACGCTATTGGAACTATTGATTAACAGATGATTTTGCGATTTAAGCTGTCGTGTTACAGCAAAAAATAAATTTTTGTATGTATGTATGTATGATTATGTGCGTGTATGTGTATGAGTATGTGTAAAAAAATGTCACTCATAAAATAAAAAATCTCGTAGTCCCAAAGGTTGCTATTGAATTTTATCATGCTTTTATAGGGTAAAGTGTGTTTGGAATTGCACACCGTCATTTGGAGCGACGATGCAAAAAAGGGTAAAATTCTTCTAGATTTGGCTTAAAACTGATTCAATTTGTAGGCTATATTAGTAACTTACTAAACGAACCGACTTCGGCTTTACTGGTTCCAAGTTCCAGGTTCCAGAAGTACCGAAAATAGTGGTCAAAAAGTCTAAAACGAAACTCACTCAATTTTCACAGAGATGATTAGATCGATTTCCACAAACAGGCTCAAAAAGTCCCTATAGTCTCATAGGTTGCTGATTAATTTCATGTGCTCCGACTTCCGGTTATAAACTGTAGGGTAAAGTGTGTTTAATCATTTAGTGCGACGATGCAAAATTAAGAAAAATAATGAAATGATATTTTTGAAAATTTAAGTAATATGAGAAAGGCATCATTACACCACTAAGTGGATTAAAAAAGGTTTTTATTCATCGTATAACGGCACATGGCCGATGCCGTTTTCAAGATATTATAAATATGTACATTTTATCTGAGTGTAACGAATGCTGTACATTATGTAGAGCTGAAGTACACAAACAAATACACACACTAGGTATGATATTCACAAATCCACACATATGAATTACATGTGATGAGAAGAAGGGGGTAACAGCTTACCGATGTACTGAATTTAAAGGTAATGCTACTTATTGATGCAAATTAAAAACGCAAAGTTAGAGAGGTATATGGTTTTAGTATCAGGTATTAATTAGAAAGGTTATTAGGAAATGTTGGAAAGGAGAACAAAAATTATCAAAATTTTATTCCAATGAATTTCTCACGATTTAACACTTGGTGGGTTTTCAAAACAGTTGATAGCTTAGCGGAATTTAGCGGTTGATGTTCCGGAATAAAGCCACCGGCTCCGATGAGCAGCGGTCACCTGTACAAAATCGGATATCGTGAACCAGCACGAGCGCTGTCAAAAGTTCCTCATTCGCCACTCTGCCTCCGCGAGCCCAATGCACCGATTGTGTGTGTCGAAGGATTCACACAAATAAAATTTCGAGTTCCCAACGTAGCACCTGGTTAGAAAATGAAAACGCTATTAGTTCGATACAAGTTGCTACTAGAAACCGATGAATCCTTTGCATTCTCACATGCATCACAGGAAGCGATACTTTGTAAGTAAACGTTCTTAAAATATTATCTAGTATTTATTGCTCTATGACGCTAACTATCGAGAATGCTTTAAAGTTTTATAGTGTTGTATGATAACTTGTAAACAGAACGAAAAAATCAAGCTCACTTGCGTCTCGCCAAATGCACATAAAACGAATCGTCGAAAGCACTTAAGGGGGGTCATTTTTGCTAAATTTTTCCAGAATTATCGTTCAACAAAATAAATTCCAATGTTTTGCATAATAAAAAGCTTGATTCGAACAACATTTTGTAATTTTTTCGTTGAAAGATATTGAGGAAGAAGTCGGTGAAGAGGTATTTTTGAGGACGCTTCTTAAAAATCATGATTTGCTGTGTCCATTGTATCCCAGCGCAGACTAATCAGAAATGAACAAATGAACGCAGCATAGTTAGAGTAGAAGTTTTTCTAGACTCCAACGTTTCTGCTTGATTTTTTTTTTCAATTTTTGGTTGTTGTTCAAAGTGAAAACTACGATTTTTCACAAAAAAATCCGCCATTTTGTAGCTGTTAAACGTCCCCAAAGTAACAAACAGAGAAAGGGAACGTTGGGGTCTAGTTTTTTATATGCAGAAAGTGTTTGCAAAATTTGAAAAAAATGGTGCAGTAGGTTTTTGAATGACGAAAAATGCGTTTAAAGTTTTTGTCTATAAAATCAATAGAAACAATTGGAGTAAGGAACCCGTAGGGTCTAACATTTTCAAAACTCATTTTTTTTCTATTATTTCTAATAAATAATATAATGAAACATTTCAAGAATGTTTTTTTTCAAGTTTGAAAGTCAAACGAAGTAGAAATCTTGGGCCTGTGCGCCGAGCTCTTGCTTCTGCGCAGAATTAGATAGCCATAGATAAAGGTCCATAACTTCCAGAGTCTCGTTCGAATAGGTTTGAAAATTTCACAGAATATACTTGAAACGTTTTACTGTAATAGAATATAAAGAAAATAATAAATGATTTTTCACAAGTGTTAAACCCTACCCGCCCCTTAGCACATTTGGCATGAAAATTATTTGGTTAAGCTAATGTGTTTAAAATTCCCTTAATTCGATAGCATTTCCGTTTTTCACTATATGCATTTCGCTCTAATATTACCCCTGAGAAAAGCGTCCAGAATTATTTTACAATAAAGGTGCAGTAGCCAGCTGATAACTTTAGTGATGTGATACTTTATTTTCCATTATAGAATGGGACACTAGCACTCATGTGATGCAATCGGTGCTGCATCTTCTAACTCTATAGCCTTGGTATTACATTTTTTATGGGGAAGTTAACCTTCTGTTTCAACAGACTTCGCAGCCGAGTTATAGCGTACATAACCTTTGCATGGCTAGTGCTACGATCCTAGTGACACTACCCCGGTAACCAATAAGCACATACTAATGCCGCATTACGACAGCAAATAATCGCTAATTGGCATTTCAATCGCACTTGAGACTGAATTAAGACCGATTTTGGCAAAATATACGGCTATTCATAGATAATGCTTATTTATGGTTGGTGTGTATTCTGAAAGCTGAATTCTGATTTATTTACAACAGATGAGCTTCTAAATTGCAGATATAGAGCTACAAGCATGTTTGGTGCTCATAAAAGGCTATTTTAATGCCATTATTAGTGCCTATTGGTTACCTGGGTATGAATCCTTCCAGGTTGGGGATCGAACATACGACAACTGGTTTGTAAGACCAGTGCGCTATGCATTGAGTCGATAATCCGGGCTAGTTTTCAGTACAATTTTCAGTATGATAAACTAGTCACGTGCACAATTGAATATTAAATATTCTGTTTTCCAAGCATTTATTCTCGAACAAATGTAAAATCTGACTTTTCGATTAAAACATGAATTTTTATTAATTTCCACCAATAATAAATAGAAAACTAATTAGAAATTGCATACATTTTTCATTATTGATTTGGAATTACCTAGTAAAGATTTTAGCTACGCTGCTCAGTTGCATCTGTAATAGATTGCGCTATACGAAATAAACAAAGCTAAATATATTATTGTTGAAAAGCAGTTTTCGAAAAAAAGGATTTTTCTACAACCTATCCATAGTAATTTGTTCATTAAAACAAAAGTTTCTATTATTATTATTCATGCCCTTTATTTATACCCGGTTTTAACCTTTTGTTCGTTTGCCGACGAAAGTTTCTATTTCGCTGAAATGCTACTAGAAGCTATATATTTTAAAATTTTGCAACAAAATCAATGAGCGGAAAACCATATGGTAGGTTAGTTGCTAATGGAGTGAGTTAGTGTAAGAAACTAGAAACCGATATAATTTTTCAAGCAGTTTTCAGAAAAAATGGATGAATTGTCGGCCAAGATTTCTATACTTAGGTTTCATAACCTAAGTAGTACATAACAATTCATGTTTAACTATTATGTCACCCAGCAGTTCAACATAAACCGCTAAGTAGACGTAAAGTTTCTGCTATATACAGAACACTTTTTCTGTTTGCACCGAAGTGCAACGAATCAACGTAAATTCTATAGCAATAGACATTTTACCAAATAGTCATATTTATTCCATGATTTTATACATATGAAGCCGTTATTGTATCTAATCAGGATAATTAAAAATTACGACATCGATAAATTTAGTGTTGCAAAAACGACGAGCTATAAGGGTTAAATTTTTCGATGTGCCTACTGGTATTGTTATATTTTCATTATAGGCGAATATATTTGCGTCGGTCCTAACGAACAATATTACTGGAAAAAATTCTATTCTTTTGTTATAGTGTCGCGAAAATTCGATGCGATTGCACCTATTTTCATCTTATCTTTTGAGACAATGTACTGAATAGATGGCATATAACACATGGATCAATAAGTCCCGAGACTAACAATGGAAACAACATTTTTTTTTGCAAAATTTGTTTTTATTCATCAACATAATCACCATTTAGGGTGATACAATGGTTCCAACGTTTTTCCAATTTTTCAATACCATGTTTATAAAAAAATTTATCTTTCGCTTCAAAATAAGCTTCAGTTTCAGCGATGACCTCCTCATTTGAGCCAAATCTGGTGGCTAAATCTGGCGAGTATGGGGGGTGGGGAAGCAGATCAAAGCCCAATTCGTTCAATTTCGTCATTGTTTTCATCGACTTGTGGCAGGGTGCATTTTGTTCCATCGAAAGCAATCGCGGCACCCACTTGGAAAAAACCTTTTTCATGCTCAATTTTTCATGAAGGTTAGTGAATACACTGCCATATGATATCTTTGTCATCTCAGCAATCTCACGGAGCTTCACTTTACATTCTTTCATTATAATTTTTGTCACTTCACTCACATTTTCCGGTGTAACGGCTTCCACAGGTCTACCCGAGCGTTCCGCGTCATTTGTGTCGGTACGACCACGTTTAAACTCGGCGAACCACCGACAAATCGTTGCTTTTGATGGACAAGAGTCCGGATAACATTTTTCAAAACATTGTTTCGCTTGCACGGTGTTTTGACCCATAAAAAACAATGTTTTATCAAAACACGAAACTCGGTTTTTCCATTTTTTAAACAAACTACAAAACGACTTTACTCCAACCTCGATAACTCAGCTGTTTCTGGTCGGATCGACTTAAAATTTTGACCCGTTTCAAGCAAAGGTTAGTACTCTAGAAAGACGTGGTTACTGGTTTACTACGAGCGCCATCTCTGCTTTAGTCTCGGGACTTATTGATCCATGTGTTATCACTCTAACTAATGGTTTTCCTGTATAAGATTAATGGTGGAGCTGACAGAATTAATGGAGCTGTAGCCTTATATCTTCAATATTAGATTTATATGAGAAGATTTTTATTTCATTTTTCTTCCAAAAGATGAAAGACATTGGTAATATTAATTCTTTTTAATATCTATCTTAGTAAAGGAAGAGAAGATGAAACGCCCCTTAATGAAACGTTTTTATATTTTAACTTAAGAGAATATAAAGTGAAATTTCTAGACAAGACTGCCTTCAATAACTATTATTTCTCATTACTAACAAATATTCACTGCATACCATATGTTCGAATTATATATGTAACTCAAAAGTCGGTTTTCACATTGGTTGTACAATAGGACGGGTCAAGGTTGCATGGAAATGAATTGAAAATGTCTCTTTTCTCGTCTTATTATCTGTTATCCATCCATCCAGTGATTTACAAGGATGTCTTCCGTCCTAACCAGAAATTACATAAGATGGTGTTGCTTTATGCAGTTGCATATGTATTTCTCGCACGCCATTACGGATACCGGGGAAAAAATCGCCTTTCGATGGAAAGAATTTCACCGTACTGCGGCATATTCTCTAGAACGTAATGATCACTGACCTGTGGAGGAAGGTCATGTGCACACACTTCTATGGCACCGTCAACCACGTACACAGGGATTTTGTAACGTTGTCAGACTCGACACAGTGCACCTCGTTGTTAATTGAAGCGAATGTAATTGCATTTCGTTCACGTTTAAACACAATGTACACAGTGTTAGGAGCCTTGATGAACTGAATCTCACTTACATCATAAACGTCTAGATGCATTAGTTCTTTTAGCAAATTCCAATTTCGTTTGTTGCTGGTCTAACTTTGCAGCGTTTGGAATCAATTCCCATTTTTGCCCATTTCATATACTCTATTGTTCACTACACTGTATGATTTTTGACTGCGTTGAATGAGATGCGAACACGAATTATTTCTCAAATATACAACAAAAATCTGAGATCAGTGATTTATAATCTGTGTAGCAAAATGAATTGAAAAATCTGTGGCTTCACATGAAAAAAAAAACAGAAAATATGGCTACTCACAACCCTGCTGGCGCTTATGCTCGTGAACCAATAAATGAACATAGCAGTTCTCCAACTGCACTGCTTTGTAAAATGCATGTAACATACGAACATGTGTAAATAACAGCAGATGACTCAAACGGACGCAATACTGTCTAGAATCAGAAGATGTGTTTCGCGCAAGGCTCAAGCCCTCATAACAGCAACATTTTTTTCAATTTGTTTCAAAAAATTCAATACTTCTGTAAAGTTCAGATCCTGCAATTAACGCAAGGTAAAACCATATATGTGAAGAATTTATTTTTATGTTTCAAAATTGATATTGAAATTATGAACGATTAACGTGGAAAAACGGGAATACTCGCTTAAGTATGCAACAGAACTCAATCATTTCTACGCTCTTGCGCAACAATTTAATGTCTCTGCAGGCGAATAATCAATCGTCATATTTGTATACGCTATAAGAATGCGTTCAAACCGTTGCTTAGAATCCAACATAAACTGCATTTTTGCCTTTCTCATATAGAAAGGTTATGCAATCACTGTGAAAACCGACTTTTGAACCGAGACCCGGAGGGCCGAGTGTCATATACCATTCGACTCAGTTCGTCGAGTACGCAAAATGCCTGTGTGTGCGTGTGTTCGTGTGTGTATGTGCGTATGTGTGTATGTAACTTTTTTTTGCACTAACTTTTCTCGGAGATGGTTGAACTGATTTTCATAAACTTAGATTTAAATAAAAGGTCTTGTGGTCCCGTACGAAATTCCTGAATATTATATGGATCCGACTTCCGATTCCGGAATTATGGGAAAAATTTGCAAAAATTGTGAAAATTAGTGCACCAACTTTTTTCGGAGATGGCTAAACCTATTTTCACATACTTAGATTCAATTGAGAGCTCTTTAGGTCTCATTCTAAATTCCTGAATTTCATTTGGATCGGACTTTCGGTTCCGGAGTTATGGGGTAAAATGTGACAAAAAATGAAAATATTTGTTCTAACTTTTCTCATAGATGATGCCATCTTTCACAAATTGAGGTTTAAATGAAAGGTCATGTGGTGCCATACAAAATTCCTGAATTTCATCCGGATCCGACTTCCGGGTCCGGAAATATAGGGTAAAGTGTGTTAAAAATTTTATACCATCACTGAAAAGGGAGAAAACCCGTTTAAAAATTTCTAAATCGATCTCAAATCTTCTCCAACTGATAGTTTTTATCAATAGACGGTCAACCAAACCGATTTCGGTTATTCTTTCAAGAATCGAAGAAAATTATTTTTAAGAATATCACACTACAGGGTCCAGCACTCGAAGTGTAATCAATTAAAAAGGCCATAAATTCAGTTTGGAAAATTACTTTTACTTAATTCAAATTACAAAATGTGTAAAAATAATACAAAATTCAGAATCAATTCACTTTTGCTCGATATGACCACCTTTTGCCTTGACTATGGCCTTGAGACGGTCAAAAAACGAATCACAAGTTGCCGAATGTGACTTGCAGGTATTTAGGCCCACTCGCGGACAATAACTTTTTTCAGCGCCTCGAGACTGGTGTATCTTTTAGTTCGGACTTTGCTCTCCAAACTGGCCCAAAGAGAATAATCCATTGGATTCGCATCTGGTGAATTCGAGAGCCATTGTGTGGACGTGATGAAGTTCGGAACGTTGTTTTTCAGCCATTCTTGGTTCACTCGAGCTTTGTGAGACGGTGCCGAGTCCTGCTGAAACGTCCATGGTCTGCCACCGAAATGTTTGTCTGCCCACGGCTTCAAAGAAACCTCCAGAATACTTTCCCGATAATATGTCGCATTTACCTTGACGCCAGGCACGATGAAAACGATTGGAGAGCGCCCATCTGCGGTTACAGCGGCCCAAACCATTATCTGTTGCGGGTGCTGCCTCCTGGTGGCCAATCGATGACTCAAATTCTCGTATGAACGGTCGGTCAAGTAAACCCTATCATTTTGAGAGTTTACGAATTGCTCAATTGTAAAAATTTTCTCGTCAGAAAATACAATGTTCGGAAATTTACCGCTTTCGGCCAAACGAAGCAACTCCTTCGCTCTCTCAAGTCAAGATTTCTAGAGAGCTGATGCCCGTGCGTCAGCTGCGCGAGCGGTCTGAAGTTGGTTACACTTCGAGTGCCGGACCCTGTATTATATATGATAGTATGATTTATATGAGGAAGGCATGATTACAACACTAGGTGGATTAAAACTGGTTTTTTAAATTTCCATTTACAAAAGTGGTGAATTTCGGTCTATATGGTTTATTATTGGTCCCTCGCACGTTATAATTATTTAAAGTTAAAGTATTTTCAGTAATGTATTTGGATATTTTTATTATATCGTTCGTTTGGTCGAGCCAGTACTTAGTGTAGCATTCTAGTCATATTTATAAAAATTTAAGCCGCATCGAATTTTTTCGTGCAAGCGTTTGTACAAAAAAACCGTTCGTTTCGAGATTCATTATGTAGCTCCTGCATTGCACTGTTGAAGACGAAATGTAATGAAAAAATATCTTACTTATCCACCTAGAGATGAGGTAATGCCTTTTTTTGGCCATTCAAAGAGTCCGTCATTGGATCGTGGTGACTCGATAACAGTTTTCAAGCAAGCTTAAGTTTGTCGAACTTAGCCATCTTCAAGCAATAATACTCCCAAAAATTGAGCGGATAGGAAAATAGCACGGTTTGTCGATTACGTCTTTTATACAATTATATCTCCGGAACCGGAAATGTTCGTCAATTGATTGTCGAACTTCATCAATTGACTGGTCATGAGCATAAAATAGTACAAATTGGTTAAGGCATATACTAGTATATCGAGCGAATAATAAAAGCTATGTGACGTCATTCATACGATTATATCTACGGAACCATAGAAGTTCGACATTTCTCCTGCGAACTTTTTCAATATTTAATAGTAGCTTTCAAACAAGCTTAATACAGATATAATTGGTCTCCGAAAAAGTAGAGGGTAGAAAGGAGCACAAACTTACACACACATAAAGTCATAAAAACACATTATCAAGAGTAGACAGTAAAATTTGATCAATCTGATTAAACAGACTTTGCAGTATATAGTTAACCTACAGAACCCGTTGCTAGTGGGTAGTACTATCCACTAGCAACGGTTCTGTACGTTAACAATAGATCCTATTGACACTAAAAAAATCTAGATTAAGGCTCTAACATTTTCGAAAGAGGGACTATTGAAAACAGACAGACGCTGATCTATCGTGATTAGTATTAGGCATAGGGGATTCGTTTGTCTAGTCATAAGTTTTGAACCTCGACATGTAGAATTGTTCTTATTCGCGATTCAAATAACCATAAAGTTCACAGTGTTTCATATATAACCATAAAGTTCAGAGTGTTGTATATAGTAGTGGTCGGCAATTGCACTTGTTCTGATTGATATCGACAGAGTGTACAAACCTTAGCGTACGTATGTAATTAACAATTTAACCCGATTTGCAAATTACATCAATTGATCTTACCACACATGATATATCTCGGTTGATTTTCCAGAAGGCCGTAAAAGCAAGTGATAGTTTCTCTTTGTTCACTCTCTCTCTCTCTTCCGATTATTGTGATGTGATTAAAAAGATTTTTTTGGATTTCACAGTTCTGTTTGAAAGTCGAATGATTCGGGTATCATTCTATGCAAAGATTTAAGTGATAAACGTGTTAACCGCTTGGAAATTCATAGAAGAGAAAATAAACAAAGAGAAACTGTCTCTTGCTCTTACGACCTTCTGAAAAATCAACCGAGATATGTCTTTCGGAGACAATAATTGAGTTATTTAACTTCTGTGACAATTTGTGACAAAGGGGGGATGGGGAGTCAAAAATCGTCAAAAAAGCGTGACGTCTTTTATGGACAGCCCCTAAGTTAATGATGATGAATATAAATAATATTCGAAATACGTATCTGTGATGTGGCGTCTATTATACATGTTTTAAAAATATTGTGAGATACATACTGAATGTGTATAGTGACGTGATATACCTATAGTAGAATTCAATGGTGTAAAAAAATTCATTCTATCATAAATATTCTACTAAACACTCAGACCCTGTTAATTGGTGTAATGAAGCATTTCTCATATTACTCATAGTTTCATAAATAAGACTAAGGAACTCTTCAAAAAACTTGTCATTGAATCTTGAACGAAAACAGGAATGTTTATTTGGCCATGAAATATCAAAACCTTTTCAATTTGTATTGTAGAGCTACATTTACGAGATTTTTTTCCGTTTTTCGCATCGTCGCCCCTTAACGATGAAAATTGGCTCAGTTATCTCTGAAAAATCGGAGTGAGCTTCGTTTAGCTCAATTTGGACCACTTCTGGAACCTAGTTGGTTTATGAAATTTGGCCAAAAACTAATAAGGCCTATACATTAGAATAGTTTTCAGCATTGTCTCGTAGTGCTTGGAAAACGAACGATCTAAATAAGAGTAAACATTTTTCATTCGATTCATGGCTCATGAATGCACCAAGAACTGAACCATTCGTCAGCCACTCCTGAGCAGATGGAGTTGGTTCATTTTGTTATTTATTAGTGAATCAAAGCTGTTCTGTATTAGAAAGGTAAGCGTAAAGAGGTGCCATTCGTTACTTATTCTCTTTTACAAGTAATTCTGATTACTGGTCCAACATGTAAGCAGTGGAATCATTTAGCACAGTTTGATCATTCACACTGATACTCTAATGCGACGGTATTTATGTTCCCGGTGTATATGTATTAGAATCCTCTTGTATTTTTTTGGTCTGTCATTATTCTTTCCTTTTAGCGGCCCTACAGTGTACATCGTTCGAACGATGTACAAGTACATCTGTTAACACTTTAGTTTGTGCCGTGTAACAGGTAAAGCTTCAATGGAGAATTATGCTTCAGTGTCCATTCATAATGAAACTTTTCTTTTCCTATACACTTAAACATAAGCTCAGATGACTCACAAACATAAATTCTAACTACTGGCAACGAAAAATGATAGGAAAGGTTAATTTTGTCAGCTTAAATATATCAATGACAATTTTTTTCCGTTCAAATTCAGCAGTATTCTTTGGTGATGAATGGTTCAACAATGAGAGTATATCTGAATATGGTTCAACAGTGAGAGTATTTCTGAATATCGAGAAATTCTTTGAACGAATTGCTTGTACTTGATAGGAAAGAAGATACTGTCATTTCCGAAAAGTTCAATGCTATTAAACGTAATAGGGCACGCTCGTCAGCAAGTATGTTTGGAATGATTCGATCTAGAATCTGTTTGTTCGTGTTTATTTCGTAGCATCGAAGTGTAACTCAATCTGTTAGTATGATTGCTGTAGCTGCGCTAAACGATTTTGATGTTCTTTCGTCGTATTGAGGAGTGAATGGTGAAAACACTGCTGTCTCGTTATTTGCATCGTCACTTTGAATGACAGTATGAAATTTTTAACATTCAACTTATAATTTTGAAATCGGAAGTCGGATCCGGAAGAAATTCAAATCTGATTAAAGTTCAGCCTCACCATCTCTAGGAAATTTAGGTGAATTCCATTTTAGAATTATTTTTAACTATTTTCAGTACTATCGGAACCGGAAATTAAGGATTAAAAAACTGAAGTGAGATTATTTGATCATCTGCTATTAGGAATTAGAGAAATTTAGGAACCGAAAATTAGAGAAATTTAGACTCTGCATTTGAATCTAATTCATTTAGGGGTTAACCTAAGTTTATGCTTAGAGCACATAACCGTTTTTACTTTTACTAATTTTAATCTAAGTTTGTGATAATCGGTTCAGTCATCTCTTAGCAAAGTGAGGGCACAAAAATGTCACACACATACATACATTTGATTATTAGCATTAGAGACTGCTCGTGTGTTGCTAATCCGTTATTGAACAGAACCAATAAAGCTTGTAAAATGTTTTTCTGAAACAACTTGCTAGGGATGAGCTCGTGGTTTCATATTGTGTAAACTGCATTGATCCCTGCATGCTGATCAATACCGACGCCGGCCACGTCCGAATGCAGATCTACTTAGGAAACTTTTTAAACTATTCACATGTACGTAGTTAAGCACGGTCGCAAAAAATATCTGCACGGTTATAAACTTCACGCGCCCGTCTTAAATTAATCCGAAAAAAGATCCAACGTTCCCCGAATAAACGAAGGAGTTTCGTCTAGCCCGAATTTTAGTAAGGAGAAATATAATAAGATTGTAAATAAGAAAAAATATGAAATGTCTCCAAGGAACGATCTCACCACTTCTCCTCAGGGCCGGTGAAAGAGGTGGGTACGATAGGTAGTACTACCCACTCGAAAATTACAAAGGTGGGTAATTACCCATCTGAAGTTTCAATCACGAAACAATGGTATTATTAGTATTATTTATAACAATAAAAATATTCTTATTGTAACTCGGAATAACAAATAAAATCCCGAAACCCGAACCCAAAACAGTTCCGAATCCCGAATCCCGACCAAATTTTATAACCCCAACCCGAACCGTATCCGTTGAAAATTAAAAAAAAGTGGCACTACTATTCGACCCGAACTCGACAAACATCTATTCTGTACCCAAACCCGACAAATACCCGTCGGCTTCGGGTTCGGGTCGGGTTTCGGGTACAAATAACAGGTGAAGGTGAGAGTTAAGTTACTAAAAGATTTCTGCTTGCTTAAATGAACCTTGTCATATACCACCTTTTCTTTCTATATCTTCACATAAAAAAGTCACTCAAAGTCATTTGGCGTAGGACAACGTCTTTGTTTTCTATACAGGGATGCAAATTCAAAATACAGAAATGAAAACCTTACAAACAGTGGTCAGGTTTTAAACATCTACATCTCAACCATTTTTTGACTGATTTTCGATATAATTATGCATACTGCTTGGAAATATTTGTAAGCATCGGTTCGAGTAGGATAATCAGTGATCGAAACTTCAATTAACAACGAACCATGTCTTATTTTCTCTAACAGGTCTCGACAGTTTCGTTTACATATTTTCGTGCGCTCACATTTAAGAAAATAACTGTACTGTTTGACACTGTCGCAGAGAAGGTTGCTAACACATCGTTCAAAAAATCTAGGAGCTAACCAGAAAAAAAAAAACTTTTCTTGTGAAACAGTTTTTTCCAACAACCTTCAAATGCAATACAATCACTTTTCTAACTTCTCGAAGTCATACTTTTAGAATGATTTGTCCATGACCTCATAAAAGGCTTCAGTTGCGTTGATGACCCTTTCATTTGAGCCAAATATTTTCCCTAGGAGTATCTTATTGAGATCCGCAGTCGCTGGGGGCTAGGTTATTGAGACTGTGGTGGGTGAGGAAACCGATCGGAGTCTAATTCGTTCTATTTGTCCATTGTTTTCATTGGCTTGAGGCACGGTGCATTGTCTTGGTTAAGGATGATTTTTTTCCTTCATATGAGGACGTTATTTTTCGATTTCGATCTTCAAACAAATCAATAACTCAATGTAATAATCAATTTTGATGTTAATTTTCTGTTCAAGGTAGTCGATGTTAATTATACCTTGAACATCTCAAAACTTACGCCATGATTGTTCCAGCTACCTGTAGCGTTTTTGGACGGCTTTTCCTGTTTGAATGCTGATATGACTTCAAAGCAAAATGGTGGATCCATGATTCGTCCACTGTTCCATACCAACGCAAGAAATCCATTTTATTGCGACTAAGCAGTGCCGAACAGCTCTCTGGCTCATTGGTGCGTTGTTGCTTTTGTTCGATTATGAGCGAACGAGGCTCCCATTTGGAAAAGACCTTTTTCATGCTCAGATTTTTGCGTAAGATCGTAAACGCACTATCAGTTGATTTCATGATCGTAAACGTATGATCGTAAACTTAATTTTATGGATGACTGCTTTATTTGGCCACATTTTAAATCAGAACATCACACATTTTCGTTTTTATTGAATCCGGGTGCAGCTAACACTTCTCAAACCATTACTGGGCTGGCGCGGGGTTTTGCCTTTAAAAAGTAATGTTCGATCAATGCAAGAAAATTGGTTTTTTCGCATTGTTTTGAAATAAATGATTAAGTAATACCACTTGTATGCCGGTAGGATTGACGTGAAAATTTGACACATGCCATCTTAAGGTTGGTACTTTAAAAAAAAAGAGCTTAATTTAGCTCTCCCGTCCTGAATTGTTTGAGCATTTGAGCATGACATGCACATCAGCGACTGGACTGTTTCTGGATTTGTTTGATGCGCCGTTCGATTCGCACGAGACACATTTTGATCGAGAAACTGTTTTTACGTCATATTCGAAGAAATAGATAGATCATGGAGTACTGGATAAACCCTCCATCATTATTCTTAACAAACTAAACGGTCAAGGTATCCAAATTTTCAAATAATTGAAGACGCAAAAGACTGCTTCACTTGTTGGATAGCTCTACGTCAACAGATCGAACAACCCTACTGTAATTTCAAGTTGTGTTTAGCCCTTTAATCTTTTAAAGGATAAATATCATTTCCATTAGAATTAGAAACACTAGTTACTGAGAAAATAAGATAAACACTCGCGGATGCTTGAACTGCGAACTTATATCACTTATAAATTTATGGAATAGAAACAGGAAAGTTTTATCGAGCATAAATCAGCAAAACATACAAATCGAAATAGTATTCATCCAAAATTAAAAGATTTTGCGTTTTGACTTTCTCGTATAGATAGGCTATGCAATCGTTATAAAAATATACTTTAGAACCGAGGCTCGGAGGGCCCAGTCTCATATACCATTTGACTCAGATTTCTCAGAGATTTTCACAAACTTAGATTCAAACGAAGACCTTTCGGGCCTATGTTCCCATAGTCTGCAATTGAATTTTATTTTTATCCGACTTCCGGTTCCGGAATTACAACCTAATATGTACAAATTTGAGAGCAAATATAATATAATATAATATAACACAATACAACATAACATAAAACAATATAATATACTATGAAACCATACAAAATAATTCGCTTCAAAATATAAAAAAATGTTGTCACAGTGTCAGTTATGCTTTTCTTTCGTCGCAGTAATGCAAGAAATAGAATAGAATAGAATATAATATAATATAATATAATATAATATATTAATAAGCCATTTCACACCCTCTGATTCTGCTACTAACGTGTATGGCGATAGCACACCAATCGAGCCCACATATATATATATATATATATATATATATATATATATATATATATATATATATATATATATATATATATATATATATATATATATATATATATATATATATATATATATATATATATATATATATATATATATATATATATTTCCTAAACAAGCTGTTTTGGATCTATACAATGTTTCCACATTTGCAAGAACGAATTAGGTAGTCTGAGCATGCAATGGGTTCTCGGTATGTTAAGTATGAAACTAAAATAAATCACATTCATTTTCAAATTATTAAATTTCATGCAGTTTTATACTTCTTACTTGTAATGTTACTGTTACCATAATTGCAGGAGGTTTCTCTTTTCCTAATTTTGATTACCTGATTTTTTCAGTATTTCAAATTTTTTTTTTACTAAATTATTTATTCGTTCAACACATACACTGAGGTCTTTTTTTATGCGGTCTTTTTTTATGCGGTTTTTTTACGCGACTTTTTTATGCGAATTTTCAGAGTTATGCGGTTTTTTTATGCGAAGTTTCAGAGCTACCCGTTTTTTTTATGCGAATTTTCAGAGTTATGCGGTTTGCCCTTCTGCGGTCTTTTTTTATGCGAAGTTTCAGAGTTATGCGGTTTTTTTTATGCGAATTATCAGAGTTATGCGGTTTTTTTTATGCGAATTTTCAGAGTTATGCGGTGCGTAAATTCGCATAAAAAAAGACTTCAGTGTATATTTAAAAGTTTTAATTCTTAATTTTTCTTTTGGCTGTTAAGCGAAGGATGGCTTTGTCTGACTAAGTTCGTTTTCTTTTTTCCTTTCTCATGTATAAAGGTTGTGTGTGTGTATGTGTGTGTGTGTGCGTATGTGTGTATGTTAAATTTCTTTGCACTATTTTTTCACGGAGATGGCTGAACCGATCTTCACAAACTTAGATTCAAATGAAAGATCTTGTGGTCCCATACAAAATTCCTGAATATTATTTTGATCCGACTTTCGGTTCCGGAGTTATGGGGTAAAATGCGCAAAAAAATGAAAATATGTGTTCTAACTTTTCTCACAGATGGCGCGACCGATTTTCACAAACTTAGGTTCAAATGAAAGGTCCTGTGGTCTCATACGTAATTCCTGAATGTCATTCGGATCCGACTTCCGAACCCGGCAATATAGGTAAAGTGTGTTAAAAATTTTATACCATCACTTAAAAAGGCGAAAAACCGTAAAATTCTAAATCGACCTCAAATTTTCTCCAATTGATAGTTTTTATCAGTAGACGGTCAAACAAATCGATTTCGATTATTCTTTTAAGAATCGAAGAAAATTATTTTGAAGAATACTACAGTATTACATATGATAGTATGATTGATATAAGATAAGCATCATTACACCACTATGTGTTTTAAAACAGGTTTTCATATTATTTCTGATCTTTAAGATTATGATTTGATTGATAAATGCATCTCTCGCAACAATCCATTAAAATTACTATATTAATAATGTAGATGAGTCTGCTTCATTGCTTTTGTGGTACGTTGAACAAATAAAAGAAAAATATTTGATATGATTGATCGTCTCCCTTCTAATGACCAATAGTAGATCTTTAGTTAGGTTTCGTTACTATTACAATTACTATTATAAGAAAATCTAATGATATTTCTTCTCAGTGCTCGGCTGCCCGGATAAACTTATTAGAAAATATTGATTCGAAGGCGGGGCTCAAAATATTTTTTCAGCACGCAATTTGTTCATTTATTGTTCTATAATCAGATCGGATTAACATTCCTTTCCTTCCTCAGTAGCACAGCCTCTGTCGTTATTGACTATTTCATGAAAAGTTAAGGATTAGCTACACCCAAGCATAATTTTCTTGATTCATTGTACTTTTTTCACCACTCGGTCAATCACGAAGTGCAACTACGAGCGGTCTACTTCAGTTCTGCTCAGCTCACTCTTGTTGACAAACATATTAATTAGAATTTAGAATTATAACAACAACATCTCTTGAACGATACAAAAATTCGTAACTAAAAACGACTCCCTCAACATTGAAATTGTCTTACTGGCGTCTAGACAACGGTAAGTAGAAGATGCACCAACTGTCAGGATGAGATTCCCGCAAACAAGTGTGCCAGAAAGAAAAATTGATTACATCAACAATTTCAATTAAAAACAGGCTGATTCCATGGGTGGTACCCAATTTATGTAAATTATGCTGCTTGCTTGCATATATCAGCATAAAATTGCATTATGCATCAAGCCCATATGAATGCCTATGTATGTATTCGACTGTTGACTCCAACGCTTTACACTCCCTGTGCTGCCCCGATTGTTTATAAGTGAAATGAAGCAGCAAAACAGGCGATGCTAGTGAAAGCTCTGACGGATATGTAAGATACTGAATTTGAGGATGACAAGAGAAATGGGTTTGATTGGAATCCCCACAGCTATGCAGTTATTAACGCAAAGTGCGCTGCTCGGCGATCAATTATCAAGTGGACGGGATGTTTGTTTTGTGGTGGGTTCATAGAGGGTTGTTCAAGGTAAGCACGCCAAGAATAAATTCATTTACTTTTGCTCGACCTTGTGTTTTTCGATACTGAAGTAAATATATATTTCTGAAAACTTTATTTCTAATATCATGTTTTCGTGAGTAGTGTTTATGAAATTTATAATGTTACTGTCCCTTAGGTCACATTCAAAAGAATTGTACATAGATTTGCATGATTTTCGAAAACACTTCTAAATTGAGAGAAAAGCTCACCAATTGTAACGATAAAACAAGACTAAAAAATGTTTATCAAATTTGCAAAAAAATGACTTTTGGATGACATTTTTTGTCGATCTGGTGCCTACATTTGGAGAGCAGAGTTACTTTAATTGTTCATTGAATGGCGGAAATCGTCACATATATGTTTCGTCACTTTTTTAAACAGATACGTAAAACAAACAGATACGTAGTAAAACAGATACGTAATACGTGTCTATTTCGGTTGTCACTTTCAATGAAGAACCGTTTATGGAATATATATATAACAAATATTGACCGAAAAAGTTATCAATAAACAAATAAAAAATGTTTGCTCTTGTCGTGAAACCTGCGCGACTTTATGTTGATCACACTGTATTTGTGGTATTGTCGTGAAGGTGTACGATTGGTACGATAGCATAGTCGTCTGAATTGAAGATCTAATCTACACCATTATACGTTTAACGGATCATCGTCCTGAATACAACGTACCCACGCATCACCTATTCATTGACTTCAAAGCGGCATACGACACAATCGATCGAGAACAGCTATGGCAGATAATGCACGAATACGATTTCCCGGATAATCTGACGCGATTGGTCAAAGCAACGATGGATAGAGTGATGCGCTACGTCCGAGTATCTGGGACGCTCTCGAGTCCCTTCGAATCTCGGATAGGGCTACGTCAAGGTGATGGACTTTCTTGTATCTTGTTCAATATTGCCCTGGAAGGTGTGACTCGAAGAACGAGGATCGACACGAGTGGCACGATCTTTCGAAAGTCCATACAACTTTTTGGCTTCGCTGACGATATTGATATTGTGACACGTAACCTTGAGAAGATGACGGGAACCTACATCGGACTGAAAGCTGAAGCTAGGCGTATCGGACTGGCCATAAATGCGTCGAAAACAAAATACATGAGAGGAAGAGGCTCTAGAGAAGAAACACTACACCTCCCACCAGGAATATTGATAGACGGTGACGATATCGAGGTGGTTGACGAGTTCGTGTATTTGGGCTCACTGGTGACCGCCGATAATGACACCAGCAGAGAAATTCATAGACGTATTTTGGCAGGGAATCTTGCGTACTTTGGACTCAGAAAAACCCTCCGATCGAGAAAAGTACGCCACCGCACGAAATTGGCCATCTACCAAACGCTCATTAGACCGGTTGTTCTCTATGGCCACGAGACCTGGACTATGTTGGCAGAGGACAAACGCGCCCTTAGTGTTTTCGAAAGAAAGGTACTGAGGACCATCTATGGCGGATTGCAGATGGAAGACGGAACGTGGAGACGGTGTATGAATCACGAATTGCATCAGCTGCTAGGAGAACCACCTATCGTACGGACAGCTGAAATCGGACGTCTACGATGGGCTGGGCATGTCATAAGGATGTCGGACGACAGCCCAGTGAAAATGGATCTTGAATCTAATCCGACTGGTACAAGAAGAAGAGGAGCGCAGCGAGCAAGGTGGATCGATCAAGTGGAGGGTGATCTCAGAAGCATCCGTGCCTTGAGTGTCTGGCGACGAGCAGCCATGGACCGAGTTATGTGGAGACGTATGCTTGATACAGCAAAGGACAGCCCAGGCCTATAGCTGTTAGGTAAGGTAAGTAGGATCATCGTCGCACGAATAGTTACTTTCTTCATAAATACGTTTATTTCGAAAGGCAATTTACATTAGTTTTTCTTCACCGTAGCATCCACCATATACAGTACTTTAAACCTAATATATTTCGAATATAATCACAACGGCTTGTATTAAAAAAAAACATATTACTACTAGTTTCCTTGAATAGGTTCTGAACACTCTTAAAACGATGAAGAAGTTCCATGTCGCCAACTGGGATATTGGATAGTCTACCTTGGGTACGCAAAGAATTTATTAGTTGAGATCTGACATCACAATACACCACGTCTAACGTGTAATAATAAGACATGAGTCTGGACATTGCACGAATGAAATCTCTTCTCACATCCAGCCCCCTGAACTATACTTTTGTCGTTATTTTCGAAATAATTGAGTGCATCCATCGACCCAGCTAATCCTTATCCCAAGAGGCTTGCCAGTGTCTTTTGGCGAGACGCGCTATAGTATTCGTTGAACGCAATCGGTCGCATATAAATTTCACTTTTAAGAGCACACCATTTGGCTAAATTATCGGCTCTATCATTGCCTGGAATGGAACAATAAGCTGAGACCTAGAGTATAGTAATTTGATAACTATTATTTAATATGTCGTTCAGATATTGTCTTGTTTTACCCAAGGAAAACAGTTCATTATTGTCAGTCATGCTTGGCTTCAATGAACTGCTGCTAATTCTGCTATACAAACAGATGCAGGTTTTTGAAACCTAAATGAGACCGAGACATTCTTGTTGAACATACCGAACCCGGTAGTCTTCTCGATTCGTGATGTATTCGTGTAACACATTTTCTCAAATTCAATATACCTGAACTTACTTGAAAATATATTTGGGACTTCCATCGTGCGTAGGTGATCCGGGACTCCACGCACTTCGCGCTGCATGGATATGTAGAAAAATAAAGTTGAGTCCGGGACATTTAAAATGTTCTAACGGATAGGAAAATATCTTGAAGGTTTGATTTCGTGTGACAAATGGTTAAAATATACTGCTATAAATCTTGTTTGCGATTGAAGCTCGATTGACTTTTTAAAGATGATAACCAGAGGATTCAGTACCTCATATCTTATTATCAGGCATGATAAAAGGTTACAAAAGCGATCTTTCAATGAAAGATCTTCCACTAGAACTTCAAGACTCATTGTATGTGTCGAATGCATGCCATCTAAGGTAATACGCAAACAAGGATACTTAATTCGCTCTAATTTAATGATATGAGAGCTTGCAGCGGAACGAAAGCAAACGCATCCATATTCCATCACTGAAAGCAATTTTATTTGATCTTCCGGGCGAGCATCGCACCAAGATCCTGTTATTGTTCGAAGCAAATGTACTCTTTGTTGGTTATTAGATAGATAATGTGTCCACCCCACGTGTATTTGGAATCGAACCACACCTCGAGGTGTTCGAAAGTCAAAACCTGCGCGATGATTCTTCCCATCATATGGAGCTGAAGCTGTGCGAGATAATGCTCTCTTGATAAGACGACTAGCTTCGTTTTCTCTACAGAGAATTCGATACCCAGTTGAACAGCTCAAAAGCACAAGTTGTCTAAGGTGCAAGATTTGCAAGAAGGTTTTTGCAGATTAACAGCTTTGGGTTCAGAAACTGAAACCACGTCATCATCTGCCAATTGTCTTAGTGTGCATGGAGTTACTAAACAGCTGTCAATGTCGTTCAGGTAAAAATTATGTAGGAGCGGACTGAGCCATGAATCTTGCGGGAGACCCATGTAGCTAATTACGAATTTTGCCAAATCGCCATGTGAAAAATGTATGTTCTTCTCTGATAAAAGGTTGTGCAAGTCCGTGTTGGTGGAGCATGTATGAGAAAACATCAAAGAAAACTGAATCAAATTCTTCTTTTATTTTCAAAAATGCAGGTACCATTTGGTGTTTTTGGGTAAAAGCAATTTAGATGTCAGACGAAAGCAATGCAAGACAATCATTCGTCCCTTTGTTTCTACGGAAACCAAACTGAATATCTGACAGTAAACTTTCCTAGCAAAGTCAAATATCCATGGGTTCAAGTATTCCTCACTCTCATTGCCTTCGCTACGATTCCTCATTCGTCGCGCTGTGTTCCAAAGAGTGCTCGATCAGGTTTCTCTTTGTCCCACTAAGGGTTGGGAGGCCTTCTAAAAGTCGTTGGACCGGGAAATCGTTTAAGTTAGGGTTGTTCTGCGGCCTCCAGAATCATACAAACGGGGAACTCATACTCTTCAAGCGGGGAGCTCTTCCATTGAGTTTTAGACACAAGAGTTATCACTTTTGTATTTAATCTGATCAGTATGGTTTGTCAAATCATGTGTCTGAATTAGAAAAGCATCTCCTGCTGCTTATTGAGATGATGATTGTTTAATGATCGCTACCGTGTAAGTCAGGAAATATTTTCCAGATGCAATCTAGACGAATTGAAGTCGAGAATAGTATAATACATTTAAAAGTTCAGGAAGTCTTGGTATCCGTATCATGCTTTACATATTCAAAACTGTCGGTGTAAAGCTTTCGCAAAGTTATATATTAAATAATAACCAGTTTTAATAATAGCCGCGTAACCTTTTTCTGTCACAATTTTGAACGTTAATAGCTCAGTCATTTGTTAATAATTTAACAACCAATCGATTCGGAGGTTTTTAACTTAAACATGACGTTATTTCAGTATTTTAATAGCATACTATTGAAATATGGTTAGAATCGACCTATGTTTTTATCCACCAATCCCAGCTGTCTAAAATTATGCAATTTCCTGCTGACTGCGGCACACCGTGTTTGCTTGAGTGTCTTATATATCATCCAGTTGTTGAAAAACCGAATCAGCGTTGTTACCGTTTTCTGAAATATCCCATGTATTTAGCCAATTTTAAGTGGATTTTTGGAATAAAAAATGCCTTACTCTCCATTATACGGAGAAGGGCGTCCATAAAAAGTTTCAAAAATAGCCACATAACCTTTTCATGTCATAATTTTCAACGCTAATAACTCGATCATTTGTTGATGGATTGATATAATTTAACAACCAATCGATTCGGAAATTTTCACTTAAACATGTATGGCAAGGTAGTTTCAGTATTTCAATAGCATACTATCCAGAAATTGGTTAGTTTGAAGTTTTCATTAACCAATCACAGAAGAGCAAATGATGTCATCTTGTTGATATTTCGTGCATGGAAGACGGTTTCGATCGTTAGTCTGCATCGTTCTCTTCTACATCGCATGAACGTTCACACAGAAGGAAATCTATAGATGTATGCCATGTACAATTTTTAATTTCAATCGGGGCAGCTAGTTTGTCACTCGCTGGATGCTTGGTTTTGTGGCGCGTCATCGTGTTCGCTTGAGTATATTGAATGTATTATCAGCTGTTGATTCTACGGGAGCTTGTTGGATGAGTTGAGAAAAACTGAAACTGAATACCAACGAAATTGTTCACGATTAGAAACGTCTAAAATCTCAACATAGAAATTCGAATTGTGCTTGAATTACATAATATTTTTTGGATTGTCACTTTTCAAACTAATGTTTTAAAAGTATACGTGCGGCCCGACGGCACTACAGGGCGAGGCCCGTGCAGGAGCCCGGCACAATCGAGCGAGGCCCGTTCAGGCGGTAACCCTATGGGTTGCAGAGACCGAACTGTCGTAGTTTGAAGATGCAATTATATTATTTTTTGATGAACATTAGATTAGGTTACGACTGCGCTGGTCGTGTACAGAAATCTTTATTTACGAGCAGAAGCCAAAGTTCGCAAAAAAGCAACGAATATTCTTATAAATACTTATTGAATGCGGTTGACGATGATGTATTAGTAACGTTAGTGTTTCTTAGTTATTTGCCTATTTTTTAATTTTAAATTTGTTGACTTTTGTTAAGAGAGTTTTAAAATTGCATTTTTAATGTCATTACGATCGGTCGTGTCTCACACACAATACTGTATTTTTTTCTTTAATGTTTATTTGACAATCAACAATTTCTATAGTAGAAGTTGGAAGAATGTTCAATCTACAAATGGAATAGCATTCCAAATTCTTAAAAGCACTCCACTATACGGTTAGTATCAATGTGCAGCGTCCTTAGCAAATTTGCTGGTTTGCATTGGCGCAGCAGTTTTTGTTTACGCGCTCTTGGAATGTGCTCGGGGTTGCTGAGATGTTTTTTGTTTACGCGACACTGAGGTGCTCTGCGTAAACAAAGAAATTTCACGGACAACCGCGGTAACGTTCACGATGGTCTCGGGTTTAGGCCGAACAGCTAGTGAAATGTTAGGAACATAAAAACCACTAGTCGAAAAAAATCAGAGTTCAGTTCAGTCTCAGAGTGCGCGGAAAATATCCGTTAGTCTCGGGCGTCGGCCCGTAGACAAGTTAGTAGTTAGTTCAGTTCAGTAGAGTTCAGCTCGGTTCAGCACAGACCAGACTCAATTTCTGAAGAATTAAGTGAAAAGTTAGAGTTCAGCTCGGTTCAGCACAGACCAGACTCAATTTCTGAAGAATTAAGTGAAAAGTTAAGTCTAGTTCGGAGTGTAATACAGTAAGCCGTAGGAGTATGCATAGTGGGCATTGTGAGGGTCAAGTATCAAGTGACCTCAAAATCAAGCAAGAAATAATGTTTTCGGAAGGCATCTAAAGAAGTGAAAATTGCTGTAATGAATAGAGATTTAACAGATTCATGTGTAGTGTTTAAGATCACCATGAAGTGTTGTGAATAGATTTTCTAACTAGTGGAGTATGCACTAGATTGTACTGCAGTAGGACATACGTTCATATGTGCGTAAACTTAATGATATGCCGAACTTAGTGAGACTGCGTGAAGTGTTAGCCTTATTAACAATCGTTAGTGACTTTTGTTAGATTGTGGGAAAGAACTCCCAAAACAGCCTAATCCTGCACTATTGAGAATAAGTAGCTGTTAAGTGAAAAGCATAAAAAGATAAACTATAAACTCAGAAAAAAGGTGAATTTCGTGGTATTACTCCGTATAGAACTAAAAGAAACGTCATCTTCGTTATTCTGCCACCCGCCACCGCTCGGCCGGGAGCCTACAAGTGGTGACAGCGGTGGTCCTTTGCGAGGCAAAGGAAGACATCATCGGAACGCAAACCCAAGTGACTACCAGAATTCGGAGATGATCGGCAGAAGGGGGATGTTCATCATGTTGATCGAGTAAGTAATCCATGCACATTCAGTGCGCTTTGTTCGACATCTACATTCAACAGTGAATTGGGGCAACCACGCCTGATCGGGCCGTTGTCAAATATAGTACTATAAATTCGCAAAAAGAAAAAAAAAAAAAAAAAAAAATGAAACCTAAGTTAATGATAGCATAATTGTAAAATGTCAGGACCGTGCATTGATACTAAAAGACGAGTTATTTACATACACGGCTTGGAAATTATCTACATCACACAGTTTGTTTTTTTTTACGTTGAGGAGTAAAATTTCTGATAGCCCGTTAGAATAGATTTTCGATGGTTCTATAAAGAACCGATTCGATGGTTTTATGTAGTGATTTTTGGTTTATATTTACAACTAATCTTCACATATGGGAAATACCGGAGCGAGTAATTTTGAAATTATCTTAAATGGATCAGCTCGGTAGAATTAATGAAATTGGCGAATATATTGTGAAAGAGTACGAAAATCTCTATAAAAATAAAACTAGACCCCGATCATTAGCTGGGATAATTGCAAAAAGAGAGACCCTTCTCGACGCATTCAGGGAATTAGAGAGACTAATTGGTGGTTACGAAGCGCGCGTCAGTGTAGATTGTTGGAATACATTAACAGACCAGTTTGAAAACGTAAAAACAAAATACGACGCGGCAATTAGAATATTAGACGAATCCACTATTATCGAGGCCGAGCAACTAAAATCGCCCATATTACAATTAAGTGTGGATTTAGACACAAACAAGCGCGCCGGTAACAGCTCAAACACCGCAAACATGAGCCAAAATAGGAACGAAAACGCCGAAAGATATCGGTTTCCGATGCAAACGGCGATACAATGTATTCCAGAGTTTCATGGTTCAGTGGATGAACTCGAACCATTTTTAATACAAATAAGCTATTTCGCAGACGAAATACCATTGGGGGAGGATCAAAAACCACTATTGAATGTGGTGTTGATGAAATTGAAAGGGAAGGCAGCGTCATTCATAAACAGAATACGAGCTAACACATGGGAAGAAATGTTTCAAAATCTGAAAAGACAATTCAGCATAAGAATAACCGTTGAAGGCATTTTACAGAAAATAGAGACATTAGAGCAAGGACCGTCGGAGACATTTACAAATTATGCTGATAGAGCACTGCAAATTTATGAATGCATCGAAGAGATGCAACGAGATCAACACACCGAAAGTTCCTTCGCAGAAAGGAGCTTGAAAATACATTTCATTGGGGGATTACGAAACGCAAGCTTGAAACAGGCAGCGAAAAGTCAAAAGGGTATTGCATTTAGAGATTTGATACAATTTTTGCAGGATGAACATGCGGAATGTGATCATCTGGAAAACATAGTACAACGATTACAAGCCTGTCGGATGTCAGAGAACAAACATAGAACTGCAGATCAGTTGGGCCATGTTAGAAATAGATTCTCAGGTCAGCATCAACAGGCTCACGGCAGAGCTCCACGACAACCAAATTGGGGGAATTCTTGGAACCAGGAAAGACCTGGCGGAAGTCGATCAAACGATAATAGGAGGTATTATCGAGAACCTGAAAACCGCGGTAATCAGTATAGAGAATCCGGACGCATGATGCCAAATTATCAGAATAGCTACGGAAACCGAGATGATAACAGACGTCAATATAATCGTCAAGACGAAAGATATCAAGTACGAAACCAGGGCGTGAATAACCAAGCTGAGGGCAGAACATGGCGAGAAGACAGAAATCGAGAAATGATGTATAGAGACCAGTCTCCCGCAAGAAGGTACGATGGCAGAAACTACGATCAACAGATTAGACACCAAGATAGCACGCAGAATAACGGCAGAAGATATAACAATCAACAATCCAACTATCGAAAAAACTAAATTATGGGGCGTATGAGTTGACAGAGAACCGAACACCCCATGAAAAGTATAACACATGGAATGTAATTAAGAAAATACAAAACAAGGTGGAACAAATTGACCACCAATTGGAAAGAATGACGGATCTTTCAAACAGAGAAAGAAGTTCGAGTAAAACTCGAGAAGCGAATACTATAAGCCATTCATTGGCAAGAAATTGGTTCAACGCATTCGAAATTGAAATGAGAACCACAACGAGACCTAACATTAAGAAAAAATTCCTAATTGATACCGGCGCTAGTTCGAACCTAATAAGCAGAAGATGCGCGGAAGAGATAGGTGCATACAGAATAAATATTAAAGAACAAATTCATTACACAGGAGTAATGAATATTCCGCGAATTAGTCTCGGTACTACAGAAGCAGACCTTTTAATAGATAACCTAAAATTTAGAATAAAATTTGACGTCGTCGAGGAATTAGGATTTGCAGGCATCCTTGGAATGAACTTTATAAATAAGCACGTTACTAATATAGATATCCAAAATGGCAAGATAATCTTACAAGAAAAGCAAATTGTATTTAGCATGGAAGCAAAGCCGATACCAAAGTGGCTACAATATGCTATGGGAGATACGGAGCGACAAGCAGAAGGCCATAATCAGAAAATTACAGGAGCACAGAATTCGCTTCATGATAATATAGAATACAAGTCAAATACAAACAACCTAATATATAAGGAAAATCAATACCCAATGGTAACCGAGAAAGGGTGTCAAACTGAAGAAAATATACGTAGTATAACGAAAACCAATAACATAAGCTGCCAAACCGAGTTCATTATAGCAAACGTAGACATAATAGGTAAGACGGAAATCAAAGCAAATAACTATGACATATATAATAGTGTACATGACAATGTTCATAACAAGAATAATAATGAAAATGACACAGCCGATTTTGATTACAAACAAATGATAAATGAACCAGTTTTTAAAAGGGAAAAGTTTACCACAATATGCAAGGATGTAGACGAATTCAACGAAAACAAATCGGGGCAACAAAAACCTATTCTCACAGAAGACAACTATGTCCTTAGCTTAGTGGAAAACAACAAATTTAAGACACTACAAGGATCACGTAGAATAGAAAAAGTTCTCGAAGTGCTAAATGCTGAAGTCTTAGAGGGTAGTTTATCAAAGCGTAATAAATATGAAATAAATAAAAAGCACGTGAATAAAAATGATAACAATAATGCATCGTATCAGAGCAATCATGAGTTATACAAAAACGACGATCGTTCAGATAGTATGCTCCCCGGTTGTGGAACTACTATTACTAATGAAGAGGAAAAGGAGTTTATTGACAGAGAGTATGACGAGGAAGACAAATGGTTCCTTGATTTAGATACAAATCAAGACGTAATTCTTACGGAAAATAAAAGATACGGTCAAATAACTGGTCGAGACCGAACGGAAAAAGTATTAGAATCACTAAATATGAATCATCTAAAAAGAGAAAATTTTAGGGATATAGAGATGATTATGGCATCATATAGCGATGTATTCTATCTGAAGGGGGATAAACTAACTATCACTGATGCGGCAGTGCACGAAATTGAGACCACGTCAAACGTGCCTATCAACAAACGGCAATACAGATTTCCGGAAGCTACAAAGAAGCATATTAACGAAGAAATCGAAGAAATGCGTAGGCAAGGTATCATAAGGCCTAGCAAGAGCCCATGGAATGCTCCAGTATTATGCGTACCAAAGAAGGACGATGAATATGGCAACAAGAAGTATCGAATTGTAGTAGACTTCAGAGCATTGAACTTGGTGACAAAACCCTTTGTATACCCGATCCCCTTGATCGATGAAATCTTAGACAACCTAGGGAACAGTAAATATTTTTCAACTTTGGATTTAAAATCGGGATTTTATCAAGTACCGATCGACCCAAAGGATGCTGCAAAGACAGCCTTTTCCACTCCAAAAGGGCATTTTGAGTTTACGCGGATGCCTATGGGGTTAAGAAATAGTCCATCTACTTTCCAAAGATTAATGAATACTGTCCTATACGAAATAAAAGACGTCAAAGCAATCGTATACTTAGATGATATAATTGTTTTTGGCACTACCGTGGAGGAACACAATAACAACTTAAGTAAGGTGCTGAAGGCTTTGCGTCAACATAATTTGAAAGTTGAGCCGGGCAAATGCCAGATATTGAAAGATGAAATAAAATACCTAGGGCATGTGATAGATCAGAATGGAGTACGTCCTATGGAGGACAATATAATGGCTATCAAAGAAATGGCAGCACCTAGAACGGTCAGAGGCGTCCGCTCATTTCTAGGAACGGTAAACTTCTATGGAAAATTCATACCGCAACTAGCAGAGAAACGTAAACCGTTGAACGACCTCTTGCGGAAAAATGTAAAATTTGTTTGGACAGACGAATGCCAGAAAGCATTCGAGGAATTAAAATTTTTTCTGACATCCGACACACTGTTAGTTAGACCGAACTACAAAGATACGTTCGTGATCACAACAGATGCTAGCGAGTACGCCATTGGAGCTGTACTATCTAACGAAAAGTCTATCGATAGACCAATAGCATATGCCAGTAGAGGCCTAGTAGGTGCTGAAAGAAGGTACCATACGATTGAGAAGGAATTGTTGGCCATTGTCTGGGCGGTAAACAAGTTCAAACACTTCATTTATAATCAAAAATTCATCGTCTACACAGACCACAGACCGTTAATTTCAATATGGCACTTGAAGGAAACTTCGCCAACGCTAACACGGTTACGATTAAAATTACAAGGATTGGAAATAGACATTCGCTACAAACAAGGCAAGGACAATGTCGTAGCAGACTTTTTATCGAGATTGCCCGAACAGGATAAGACCCCACACACCATATCGGTAGTAACGAGACAACAAAAACGCCAACACCAGCAAGCAGAAGAAGATCTTGCGAAGCAGAAAGATGCAGAGAGTAGAGTGAACCCCAAGCAAGTTAGGGATGAATCCGGGCGATTCGCGTTATTTGAAAATAAACAGAAAACTGAATGGAACCCACACATGGACGGGTTGGAAAACATCGATTTTGGATGCGATGAGAAGGAAGATTTGGGGGGATTCTCGTACCTCGAGGAGTACGATATATGTACCAGAGAGAACGACATTGAATTCAATCGATTAAAAATTTCGACAAAGAAAATCGACGAAAACAACGCTGAGGCTACATTCGTAATAGTAAACAGCAAATCAGCATACAAGGAATTGGAGGAAATCGTAGAATTACCTCATGGTCTAAAGGACCACTTGAACGGAAGGATCTTTGAAATTCCGAATAGGAAGCTATGGGGGTTGATTTTGAACGGGTCCAAGAAATCATTAACAGATACACACGTACTTTTGGGAGGGCTAATGGATGCCTTTACAAACTGCCCCGAATACGTAAGAAATGCGGAAACCATTCAAATCATTTCATTCAGGAACTTGAAAAGGGCTCCTGAGTCGACGGCACTAAGGTTTATTGCCAAGAAATTTGGCAAGATATTCACATTATACGCCCCAGAGAAGGATCGAATGCTTGTAGCAGAGGAGGATCGCGAGACAGTATTAAAAGAATTCCACGATTCTCCCTTAGGCGGACATGTAGGTAGCAAACGTATGCGGATGCGAATGAGCCCGCTGTTCCAATGGAAAAATATGCGCCAAGACATCGAGAATTATGTCAAACAATGCGACTCGTGCCAGAAAAATAAGATTGGCAGGGCAAACAAAATTCCGATGAAGATAACTACAACATCTTCTGAACCATTCGAGAAATTATATATGGACATAGTAGTACTCCCAGAATCAGACTGGGGTAACAGATATGGTCTGGTTATGCAAGACGATCTGACCAGATATTTAATCGTAGCACCCATGACAAATCAAGAGAGCTCCACAGTTGCTCAAACATTCGTAGACCATTATATATGTAAATTTGGGACACCGGCCGAACTGGTAACCGACAATGGAACAAATTTCGTAAGTTCTCTAATGAAAAACGTATGTAAAATTTTAAAAATTAAGAAGAACCAATACCGACAATCTCTGTAGAACCGAGACAAAAAAAAGCACCAACAGAGAAACAGAAACGGAAAATGAGTATGTGGAACCGTTCACGATAATAGAATTAAGAAATAGAGAGATAGGAATTGGCAGCAAAAAAGGGAATAGCTCGGAAACAATACGAACACCAAAAAGAAGTACCCGCAACATATCCGTTATTTAAAGAATGGCAGCTAAAGCAGCAGCGACGAATCGAAGCATAAATTCACTGTTTTTTGTTCCACTCACAAAACATAACAAAACGCATCGAAAATGTGTGCTTGTAAATTTGCACGTGGTGTGTAGGTAGGTCTCTAAATAAATATTACGATTTTGAAAGTTTCTCTGCCGTGTGTTTCGAACCGCTCTTGCGTACGTGTATCCTATTTCGAAATAGTCCCCGCCCCCCCCATAATACAAAGTAAAGAGAACTTCTTCTTCTAGAGTACCGATCAGACTGTTTAGAAATTTTACTTATTAGGGGAGAAAACCAAGCCGTGTATGTATCTCAAAATTATAATTATAGCATACTAAACTTTCAAATAACCTTTGTACGTTTTATTGTTCCCAGCAAAACTAAAAACGCATATTGTATACTAGCCTTATTAAACAAAAGGAATAATAAAATACAGAGCAAAACGAAAACACATGAAATCAAAAACACCTAAGCAATCCGTTTCAGGATACTTCAATTAAGGATGATAACAGCTGACTAGATAAAATCGGAATATTTTTCTGTCCACAAAGTCAATAAGCCGAGCTAAAATTTACAATCCAAGATTATCATTAAGTTATGAAAACTATACAAAATTTTTTAATACCCATATCCTCGCGCCTAAGTCCGATACCATCACAATCGACTTGATGCTAACCCTTAAGGTATCATCAAGCTCAGTAAGTAAGGGGGCATGCAGCGTCCTTAGCAAATTTGCTGGTTTGCATTGGCGCAGCAGTTTTTGTTTACGCGCTCTTGGAATGTGCTCGGGGTTGCTGAGATGTTTTTTGTTTACGCGACACTGAGGTGCTCTGCGTGAACAAAGAAATTTCACGGACAACCGCGGTAACGTTCACGATGGTCTCGGGTTTAGGCCGAACAGCTAGTGAAATGTTAGGAACATAAAAACCACTAGTCGAAAAAAATCAGAGTTCAGTTCAGTCTCAGAGTGCGCGGAAAATATCCGTTAGTCTCGGGCGTCGGCCCGTAGACAAGTTAGTAGTTAGTTCAGTTCAGTAGAGTTCAGCTCGGTTCAGCACAGACCAGACTCAATTTCTGAAGAATTAAGTGAAAAGTTAGAGTTCAGCTCGGTTCAGCACAGACCAGACTCAATTTCTGAAGAATTAAGTGAAAAGTTAAGTCTAGTTCGGAGTGTAATACAGTAAGCCGTAGGAGTATGCATAGTGGGCATTGTGAGGGTCAAGTATCAAGTGACCTCAAAATCAAGCAAGAAATAATGTTTTCGGAAGGCATCTAAAGAAGTGAAAATTGCTGTAATGAATAGAGATTTAACAGATTCATGTGTAGTGTTTAAGATCACCATGAAGTGTTGTGAATAGATTTTCTAACTAGTGGAGTATGCACTAGATTGTACTGCAGTAGGACATACGTTCATATGTGCGTAAACTTAATGATATGCCGAACTTAGTGAGACTGCGTGAAGTGTTAGCCTTATTAACAATCGTTAGTGACTTTTGTTAGATTGTGGGAAAGAACTCCCAAAACAGCCTAATCCTGCACTATTGAGAATAAGTAGCTGTTAAGTGAAAAGCATAAAAAGATAAACTATAAACTCAGAAAAAAGGTGAATTTCGTGGTATTACTCCGTATAGAACTAAAAGAAACGTCATCTTCGTTATTCTGCCACCCGCCACCGCTCGGCCGGGAGCCTACAAATGTTTAAACCTTCAAAATTTAAGGTCATGTTCGATGTAAGCAACGTTTCTCGCAACGCAAATACATTACATTTTCGATCATATTATAGAACTTTGAATGAATCAAATTTAGGCATGATGCTTCTACAATTCCACTATAGAACCGTGATTGAAACATTTGAGACTGATGGTGAATTATTCATCAAACGATACAAATCTTGTGAGAATTGGCCATTGCGCTGATACCTGCTTCAAAAATGTTCTATTGGATGGAATGCTGTTGGAAATTTCTTTAAGGGTTCAGGAATATTGAATGCCGTGAATATCGTGAAAATACTCAAGGATTTCAGAAAACCATAATAGCCTTTTTGCGACTGAGAAATGGAGCCCGTTTGATAATTTTCTTGTTCTTTAGAACGAATAATTTCTGGTATGGTTTGTGAATTTTCAAAACCAGGCTAAACAGCCTTTGATTTTGAACTGGACTTTTCGGGTTTAGCACGTGGGTCGCCTTTTGCTGGCGAAATTTTAGGTTCTTTGTTGAGTAATTTTGGGAACGACTGCGAAAGTTTTTTTACCCTTTGATTCTTGGGGAGTGACAAACGATGTTCCGCCTCCAGTTTCATCTGAATCGGATTTCTCAGAAGCTAACATGGAATAAGTATTCTCTGGGTATTTTTTAAGCATTTTTGCATGTGTGCGCTTAGACTGTTCTTTCAAAGAACGCATAATTTAATATATAGGGTTCTTGCACCCATAGTCATCTTATTAATAGAGTCGCAATTCTGTTTTGCGGGTTATTTGACTTTCAATTAACGAATTGTGATAAAATCGAATACAATATCTTTTCTTCAGCTTTAAGAAACAACACCACAGAAAAAAATAGTTCGGCAATCGTGTAACACTGCTGCTATAGCTAAGCGAAAATTCGAAACAAATGCAACTATTTTCAAAAAAACTTACTTCGGTGATACCGTTCCGCGATTTCCAGTTTCGAGAGCATCTGAAGTTGTTTTCAAAGGACTCCGGAAAAAGGTCTCACATCGATTCCTCTGAAATGACTGAATGGATTTGCTTGAACCTACATTCATATGAAAGGTCTCGTAGACTCATGAGTTGTCATTGAATATAATCCGGATACTCAAATGAAAGTGTCAACATTTACAAAAATAGACTATCTTTGACCTTTGTTTGGATCTCACTCCCGATTCCGGAACAACAGAATGAGAAGTGTTTAAAATTATAATTCGTTTTTTAAATTTTAGAACCTATTAACTTGGGTCAAAACTATTATAAGTTGAATAGGTTATGCTAATGTATGCCCAAACAAACTTTATAATTCTTATTCAATATTCAAAGTAAAATTTTTTAAAGAATCCCTTAGTAATAATGAAAATATGAGTTGTATGAAAAAGACGTCTTAACACCACTAGGTGGATTAAAACGGTTTTTATAAATGACAACGCAAAAAAGTATTAAAATTTAAAAACAAACCATAATTTTTTTAGTACTTTTCGATTCATTATATTTTGCATTTGTTTTGTTTCGTGAAATTGTTTTGTGAATTGTAATAATTATGAAATCACAATGACATAATGTAATAGTTATAAAAATTGTTATGAAAATTTTAAAATTATCTTTGATATATATTATATATTACTGCATGTATTACATTATTGTTTGGAACATTAGAGAATGTAACGAAGCGAAGGTTGTTCAGAATAACCAAACCATCAGGTAGACTTAAACTTGCATTGCGAAATTCTATAATGGATGAGAGAATCTCTTTTTTCCTTAAAACGCACAAGTGCATCTGCATGGAGGTAGTGATCAAGCTTAGACTCCAAATTTGACAGGAATGGTGTAGTCGGTGAGATTGTTCTAATTTTCATTCCTAGTTCCCTCTTATAATGGCACATATGGGACCGTATCGCTAGCTTAGAGTAAATCTTAGACTTCATACCTACCCAAATCTCTAACTCCGCGACACTCATGAAAGGGAATGATGAATCGTCGTTCTTTCCGAAAGTAGGTAAAGTATCAACATTTCCTCTCCTTATCCCTTATCTTTTCCTGTGTACGATGGAGATGGAGGCGGCAAGCCAAGATGGCTATCATGCTGTTCAGATTGTTCAGTTTGAATTGGAATGGTAAAAAGTAACTCTTATTTGTCAATCAGCAGAAAACATGATGATATCAGTGTGCTATCTGCCAAGACCATCGTCACAGAGTTGCGCATACATACACTTTAAATCATCATTCAATTGAACAACATAAACATAATAAACATATTGCTCAGAATTTCTTATTGTGCCTTCATATGAATGAATTGTTCTTCGTTACAAACTAAAATCTGAATAATCATCTTCAATATTGAACATTTGTGGAGTAAATGGCTATACTGTATACAGGTCTGGGGCATTGTACTTTTTACCGCGATTTGCGATGGCCTTCTTATGAACAAAAAAAAACCATAGCGGTGATTTTTTTGACTTATCTTTCAAAATATTAACAAGTATTTCGCTGTCAAGTCATGATATGTCCGTCGCTTTTGTGAGCGTGCGGTTCCGTTTATTCTCAAGTGACGTCTGGAATGAGATTCAAAGCCATGAAACAGCAGCCTGTTGGTTGAAGGTGTGCACATGTGATTCCCATCATAAGCAGCCTAACCCACCTCTGCATCAGTGAAGCCAACAAAAGATTCATGTGAGCACTTTTATAAGACCACGCGTGAGAGTTCAATTTCTTTTCCATCATTTTTTGTTTCCTTTTAGTCTTTGAATGCAACCTAAACCGTGAACATGAATGCCCATCTTAACACTGGAGTGATATACCCAATATAAGTGAGAAATTGTGAGTTGTAGCATAAAATCTTTTTTTTTTAAATTGCTAATGATGCTCGGTTAAATTATGCCAGATTCCAGTAAAGCGGCTCGCTTATGTAGGAATGTAGAGTCACTTGCAATATTGAGTGTCAATTTATCTTCAGCCAATTAATATATTAGCAGAAAAGTATTTCACGTAGTTCACGGGACGGACATGGGAACCATGTTAATTTTTTTTGCGGCACGTTAATACTGAAACAAAAAAAAATGAACGAAATTCTCGCATGGACATTATGTACTTATGACTAGTCCCTATCTCGTATAAGAGCGGTATTTGGTCAGTTGTGCCGAGAGTGGGAAACAGTTTCTTGGTCATCACGAGTGCGTTTTTATGTGTCTACAGTCGGACAAAACGCAATATTGCGGCCTCCTTCATTCTTCATATTTCGTGCCACCGCGACTGCAGATAATCAAACATTGGGCATATACTGACGGTATCCACGCTAGCCATTTAGTGATTCCTTGAAAGGTACCGCTCCGGAGTTTTAACTGGAAAGTTGCTGCGTCTACTGCATCCGCCCCCGAAGTCTGTCATATTTTGGCTTTCAAGCCATATGCTACCTAATTGCTGTGCATGCCAATGTAGCAGATGAAAATTAAATGTATTACTAAGGGCATATTCAGTAGTTTTCTAGTTCTAGATGCATAATTTATGTCAGTTACAAAATTTAAATCTGAATTTTATAACAAGAAAAACTGGCAGCATTGTTTTACTCGTGTTTCAAATATACAAAAATAGAACGGCATCGAAGACCAGTTTTAAATTTGACAGAAGAGCTGGTCGAATAAATAAAACTAAAACGGTTTGCTGGGGATACGTTTGTTCCAGTTTCTGCTCTATTATAGATCTTCCATATAGAACTTCTAGCTGCTGAATTTTCTCTAATGATGGATAGTATTCAAAAGATGGAGATAGTACTACGAGAGTCACTGAAATTCCGAAATTTTTGTGATTTAAACATGCCTAAATATCACTCTTTTTAAGATAACGCAGTAAGAATATTAATGTTTTAAATGAAGTTGATCAAATATATCTGTAATGGTATTTGGATTCTATATGTCGCATAAAACGAAACCGGAATGATCACAAGCTTCAAGATTCATCAAAAGTATGCGAGTGTCAGAAATACGCAACTCGGAATGTAAAGTTGGTCATATGATGATCTCCGAAACACCGTTAAACTTTTTAGTCTTACCGAATATCATTCTGAATATTACTTCTTGAGCTTGAGTTTGAATTATTATTTTGGATGCTATTTCGTTAGTGATAGAGAGCAGCTGAAATTGCAATGTGAATTGCTGAATCTAGGTTTGGCAAATCATTTTTCAAAGTACAACTTCTGGTAACCCCGGAATTCATTGTTAGTAACTCTTGTTGCTATATGTCATATACTAGGTTTTTACCGGGAGTGGGTTATTTCGTCGAAAGTCGTTTCGCCAAATGAGTTATATCGCCAAAAGTCGTTTCACCAAAAAAGTAAATTCGCCGAAATGGTTACTTCGTCGAAAGGGCCATTTCGCCGAAACGGTAATTCTGAATGCATAACATAATTTATTAGAAAACTGCAAATTCTGATTATTCATCAAACTTATCTATTTAATTTTATATCTCCTGGATAATTAATGTGGCGCAGCCACATAACCGAAGCCAAGATAAATAAATACATAGGTTTCTTTGATTCAGTTAGGTCCGAACAAACGTTAGTGAGGTCGGATTGCATACGAACATATCGATTTGGCGAAGCCGCTTAAGTTCTTTTTTCATCAGCACTCAGTTATCGGAAAATACCAAAAACAATTGCTTGGCAGATACACTAATAAAGTCAACAAGTTTATTTGGAAATTCCGTTCTGAGGATCATTTAGAAACCTACAAAAAATATTCAAGTCTTTCTGGATTATTTCAGAAGTACGATTGTAGGTCAACAAAACGGGAGTAACTTTTAAACTTGTCTCAAAACTATTCCAATCGGTAGTCATTGTCAGTAGACGGCCAAACATTAATTTGGCTTTCCTTATTCTTGGTGAATGACCGAAGATTGTAGCCATAGACTCAAAAATGGATCCCAGTCACTTTTCTCGAACCAACTTCGATTACACCAGTTCCCAGATTACGGTTTCGGAAGTACTTCTTTTCGTTTCCTCAGAGATGGCCTAACCGACCTGAGTACAGTTTCACTCTGTAGGTTATATTAGCTCATGGACGGTTTGTTTTTTTTAAGAATAAAAGAAACATATTTTGAAGAATACCACACATTTATATATGAAAATATGTGAGATATAAGAAAGGCATCATTACACCACTAGGTGGATTAAAACAGGTCTTTTCATTGTATTTGCATAGCTTATTACTATTGCGATATCTAAATATCATGTTTAGTGCAAATCACTGCGTGGCTTTTAATCGTGAAAATGATCATTCATAATCATGTGTGAGTTTAGACAACGTCACTACAGTAATATCGAAAGGAATGAGATTTCCTGCATTTTTTTTGTTCCGAAATAGTTTGAAACGTGATTATTGACAATTCTTTTGATAGTGTAGTGGAAATTACACAAACCGTTTAATATTACAAACAACTCTCCTTTGAATGTTTAGGTCTCGGTTGCAATACTGAATGCTCTGAACGCTTGATTTTTTTTTTAAATTGAATTGATGTATTGATATATTGAAGCGCTATGGACAATAACAGAACTTGAACGAGGCAATATTACTGTCAATATTCACTATTGTCAATCCTTTGTCAACACGCCATTCCTATTTGAATGTACACGATTTTCATCTTAAAAAGTATTGTCAAAATGTCGAGTATTGACAATAATGTCGCTTCATGTGAGATCCGCTAATCACTTTGATTGACAAATATATTGATTTGTGTAGTCCCTCTAGTAACAAGAGGCAAGACAAGAGCAGACACTCAAGTCAGTTCGTGAGCAAGCACACGAGTCAGCTCATAAGCCAGCCCCCAATCCAGCTCATGAGCCAACACACGATCCGACTCATGAGCTGGTTCTACGAAGCACACGACTCTTGATCTAGTAGCAACATCGCACACGAGAGCATACTTAAGACTTCGCGTGTTTATTTTCTGCAAACTCGCGTGTTTTGTATTTGAACGAGCCACGAGCTCCATCGATGCGGCTCTCGTTTCTTGCTAGCACACGCTCATGAGTCTGGTTTGAAAAAGCACAGCACACGGGCTGTATGAGAACCAGCTCATGTGGTTAACGTGTGCTGGGCCATTACTGCGTAGAATCTACAGCTTTCCACATATAACGATGCAAAATTTATTTACGATCATTACAGAACATATACTATTCGATGCAGTTTTCTTCATCCAAAGACATCATATTAACAAGATATCCAGCTCTCACATTTCCTGAACAAATCATTGAAAACAGCATGGCACCACAAAAAATCATCATTGAAAACAGCATGGCGAGTCCACATCTAATCTCGTATATAGAAGTAGGGATAAATAAATGTCGAATTCGTGAGCGCCAAAATAGCAGCACTGCGCACCCATACAATTGACATGATATGTTGAATGTAACGCCGTGTAGCAACACACGGTAGCGCTTAAGACATTTCGCTTCGCTGCCACAGTGGTAGGGTGAGTTCACTGTTCTACAGTATTCGAACAATATGAGTTTGTTTTCTCGTGCCTGAAGGTATATTACTCCTTAAACCACGGGTAAACTGTAAACTACCTGTAACCACGTGTAAAGGGTCTCGTCATGTTAGTAAGGAGTGTATCGAAAATAAGCTATCCACAAATTTTTCTGTCAAATTATGATATAAAACGATATTTTATTCAAACTAAGAATTGATCCTTTATTGTACGCAAATGAGCATAATGAAAACTGGATGAAATTCAAGTTATTCCATCACGAATTTTCGAACTTTTGATCGAACGCTCTTCATCAAGTTCCGGACAAGTGTTGCATCGCATTTTTTGGACGCTTGAGCTCAAAATTTTTGAACTCCTGCATGTTCCCAGCGGCCTTACCAGTCTTCTTGAAGACCTTCTTCACGATTGCCCAGTAACGTTCGATGAGTCGAAGCTGAGGGCAATTTGGTTGATTGCTATTTTTCTCAACGAAATTTATACCCTTTTCCGCAAACCAATTGAGAGTGCTTTTGGCATAGTGAGCTGATAGTAAATCCAGCCAAAGCAGTGGATGTGTACTATGCTTCTTATATAAAGGCAGCAATCTCTTCTGGAGACAATCAGATCGATAGATTTCTGCATTTATAGTTCCGGTAGTGTAAAAAATGGTTGACTTCAAACACAGGAACATATTGCTTGCCATACCGGTTCCTTTCGACCGAAACTCTCCACTTGAATCGACCTGTCCGTATCGCTCACATCCTCCCCAACGACGACAGTAAAGTATTGTGGATCTTTTTTTTTTTTTTTTACAAGGTGAAATGCATTTACGCACGGAGTGTGGGACTCTCCACAGGACTACCCAACTGTTCATTGGAACTACCCACTAAAACACCTTGGATCTCCAACCCTACCTCCCCGGCACCACCGCTAGGTATTACTTCGGGGTGGAAGGCTATTGGTGCTCACACCACCCTCCCCAGTTTTACGCAGAATGGGGATCAGCATCCTGCTCTAGAGGGATCGACCAGTTGGATGACGAGGTCGGTCCAGTGATGCCGGCTGGAGGGTAACTTCCGGTTCACTGGCGCCTCGACGACCCAAAACTGATGCTACGTCGCGGAACTACTCGACTAGTCTCCGCCGAAAGATCTAGTCTACACCGACGGAGGGTTCCCCGACGAGGGAAGTCCTCCCGAACCGACGCTTACGGTACGCGTCTACGACCCGACCGAAAGGATGCCTAAGTCGATCCAATGATTCCGGTTGGAGCGTGGCTTCCGGTTCACTGGCGCTCAGACGATCCTATCGGTATCACGCGACGATCTACTCATCTAGTCCCCGACAAAGGATCTAGACTACTCCGACGGAGATTTCCCCGGCGAAGGAGAATCTCCCGACACCGAGTCTCTTGCGCCACACGGGACACCCGATGGAGTGCCGAGGTCGGTCCCGCGATTCCGGTTGGAGCATGGCTTCCGGTTCGCTGGCGCCTCGACGACTCGAATCGGTGTTGTGGCGGCTACTCGACTAGCCCCCGCCGAAGGATCTAGCCTACACCGACGGAGAGTTCCCCGACGAAGGAGGCCCTCCCGAAACCGACGCTTTCGATTCCCGTCAACGCCCGACCGAGAGGATGCCTGGGTCGGTCCAGTGATTCCGGTTGGAGGATAGCTTCCGGTTCACTGGCGCCCTGACGATCCTAGCGGTATTACACCACGATTTACTCGTCTAGTCCCCGACGAAGGATCTAGACTACTCCGACGGAGATTTCCCCGGCGAAGGAGAATCTCCCGACACCGAGTCTCTTACACCACACGGGACACCCGATGGAGTGCCGAGGTCGGTCCCGCGATTCCGGTTGGAGCATGGCTTCCGGTTCGCTGGCGCCTCGACGACTCGAATCGGTGTTGTGGCGGCTACTCGACTAGCCCCCGCCGAAGGATCTAGCCTACACCGACGGAGAGTTCCCCGACGAAGGAGGCCCTCCCGAAACCGACGCTTTCGATACCCGTCAACGCCCGACCGAGAGGATGCCTGGGTCGATCCAGTGATTCCGGTTGGAGGATAGCTTCCGGTTCACTGGCGCCCCGACGATCCTAGCAGTTTTACGTACTACTCGTCTAGTCCCCGACGATGGATCTAGACTACTCCGACGAAGAGCTTCCCGACGAAGAAGGTTCTCCCGGACCGACGTTTATTCGCTGATCCCTCTTGAGCCTACTACGGTACGCGTTGATCCGCACTCCATTTCCGCTGCAATATGCCCGCAATTTGGGATGCCGCGGTCGACACTGCGTTCCAGTTCTCTACGCAGTGGCACATTCTCTGGATCAGGTTTTCCGGTGTGGTGTCCCTGCCGCATGCCTCCAGTAGCTCACTCCTTTGAGCCGCGAAACGGGAACATGCGAACAAGACGTGTTCAGTCGTCTCGATCTCGTCTGGGCAGCCAGGACATACAGGGGATGTCGCGTGGCCGAACCTGTGGAGGTACCATCTGAAGCACCCGTGGCCTGTGAGGAATTGCGTCAGGCCGAAGTTCACTTCTCCGTGAGGTCTATCTAACCAGCTCGAGACCCTAGGTATGAGCCGATGTGTCCACCTGCCCTTGGTTGAGCTGTCCCACTCTTGTTGCCATCTGCGTAGAGAAGCGGCTTTGGAGGCCCTACGGGCGTTCCTGTCTCCTCGCATGCTGTAGCGCTCCGCGTCTTCCTTCACTATCAGACCGATAGGCATCATGCTTGCAACCACGCAGGCCGCATCCCTCGATACAGTGCGGTATGCACTGATTACGCGAAGACACATCAGTCTATGCGTACTCTCCAGCATCTGTGCGTTGCGTTCCACATTTAGTGCCGACGCCCATACCGGGCTGCCGTACCTGAGGATCGAAACTGCCACTCCTGCCAGTAACCTTCGTTTACTGGAGCGCACAGGCGAGCTGTTGGCCATCAAACGGGAGAGCGCCGCGATCGCTGTTGATGCGCACTTGCAGGCGTATTCAACGTGCTTGCTGAAACTGAGTTTGTCGTCAAGCATCACACCCAATTGCTTCAGTGATCTCTTGGAGGGGATCACGCAATCTCCGGCATGTACCAGCGCCTCCTGTTCCGATTTGCGGTTGTTTACCACCATCACCTCTGTTTTGTGGTGCGCGAGTTGCAGTTTCCTGCTACGCAGCCAGTCCTCCACCAAGCAAATTGAGTGTGATGCACTCAGTTCGACCTCTTCGATGGATTCGCCGTAGACTGTCAGCGTGACGTCGTCCGCGAACCCGACTATCTTGACACCCGGAGGGAGCCTCAACCTCAGTACTCCATCGTACATTATATTCCACAGGATCGGGCCCAAGATAGATCCCTGTGGTACTCCAGCCGTGATTGGAGTGCTACGTGTGCCTTCGTCGGTCTCGTAGAGCAATACTCGGTTCTGGAAGTAGCTTTCCAGAATCTTGTACAGCCCTTCCGGTACTCCTAGTCGAAGTAGGGAATCAGCAATGTCTGACCAGCAAGCACTATTGAACGCGTTCTTGACGTCTAGCGTTACTACCGCACAGTAGCGGATCCCTCGTCGTTTGCGCTGTATAGCTACCTCCGCCGTGGTTACCACCGATGTTATGGCGTCCACCGTCGACCTGCCTCTGCGGAACCCGTACTGTTGACTGGACAGTCCTCCTGCCTCCTCTATGAAGGGGGCTAGCCTGTTGAGGATGATTTTCTCAAGGAGCTTACCCACAGTGTCTATCAGACAGATTGGTCTATACGCCGAAGGATCCCCTGGGGGTTTCCCAGGTTTCGGTAATAGTACCAACCTTTGTCTTTTCCAAATGTCTGGGAACATACGCTCGTCCAGACATCTCTGTATGACCTCCCTGAACATGTCCGGTTTTGTCATTATAGCCGCCTTTAGAGCCACGTTCGGGATACCGTCTGGCCCCGGGGCTTTCTTTGTATCAAGCGATCTCGCCGCAGTGAGCAACTCCTCGTTCGTCACCTTTACGACTTCATTCGCTGGTAGCGGAGCTGGCTGCCAGGGGGACGTGTCGTGGTGGGGAAAGAGAACCGTTATGATTTCCTTCAACCTCGCCGGACTACGTTCAGGGGGTGCTAGCGCCCCTCTCGTTTTGGCCATCACCATCCTGTAGGCATCGCCCCATGGGTTGGAGTTGGCTCCCTCGCATAGCTTGTCGAAACAGGCTCTTTTGCTTGCGCTGATGGCCTTGTTTAGTGCTAGCTTCGCCGCTTTGAACGCCGTGTTCCTCTCCATCCTCATCTCCACTGATCGAGCTCTTTGCATCCTTCTTCTAGCCCTGAGGCAGGATGCGCGAAGGCGTGCAATTTGCTCGTTCCACCAGTAGACCGGTGGTCTATTGGTCCTCGGTTGAGCATTTCTAGGCATGGTCGCGTCACACGCCCGTGACAAGATAGCGACCAACTCGTCCCCTCTCAGGTTCGCGTTGTGCTCCTCTAATTCGAGGGCAGCGCAAAACGTTTCGCGGTCGAAGTTAGCCACCTTCCACGCTAGAGTTTTGGGAGTATTTTTCCTCCTTGTGCTTCTCGCCAATTGGCCGATCGTGTAGCGAATGGCTAGATGGTCGCTATGGGTGTAGCCATCATCAACTCTCCAATTAAGATCTCCAGCTAGGCCGGGACTACAGAAAGTCAGGTCGATAAACGACTCGACTCCATTCCGCTGGAAGGTACTTTTCAGTCCATCATTCGCTAACACGACGTCCAACTTGGCGAGGGCCTCCAGTAACGTCTGTCCTCTCCTATTGGTGAAGCGGCTGCCCCAAGCCGTTGCCCAGGCGTTGAAGTCTCCGGCTATCACCACCGGCTTCCGACCCACCAGGTCTGCGGTCAACATGTCGACCATCCGAGTGAACTGGTCTATTGACCATCTCGGTGGTGCGTAGCAGCTACAATAGTAAACTCCGTTTACCTTAGCTATGGCTACTCCCTCCGCTTGTGTTTTCACCACCTCTTGCACTGGGTATCGACCAGTCGTCAAGATCGCCACCGTCTTGGCTTCGTCAGACACCCAGTTCCCGTTATCTACCGGTGTGTGATAGGGATCCGAAAGAATCGCGACATCAATGCCCCATTCCGTCACTGACTGGTGCAGCAATTGCTGGCCAGCTGCACAGTGATTTAGGTTCAGCTGTACTACTTGCATGCTGTTTTACTCCCTCCACTTGTTGAGCAAGTAGGTCCGCCCATGACGTGGTTTGTGGCCTTCTTCTTGCTCGCGCATAGCATGCAACGTGGCGTTCTTTCGCATGCATACGCCTTGTGCCCCTCGCCGCCGCAACGCTTGCAGAGGTTGCTCCGGTCTGGGCCTTTGCAATTCCACGACTTGTGGCCAGGTTCGAAACACCTGAAGCACATGTCGACCACCGGCGGTTGGTAAGCGGTCACTGGGCATACCGACCATCCGACCTTTAGCCTGCCCACTTTGAGGTGCCGATAGCTTAAATGTAGCTGATAGCTTAAATGTAGCTATCTGGGTGCCCTGTGGTCCTTTCCTCATGCGGATGGATTCCCGTGAGACATCCACACCTCCTTGCTCCTTGATGGCCATGGCAAGTTCTTCTGCGGTGGCGATTTCGTCCAACTGTTTGCACTGGAGTGCAACCTCGTTACGTACTTCGCTCTAACTTCGGCCGTATCGCCCAGGACTTGTTGGGCAAGCGCAACAAGCTCCGTTCCGCCCTGAGCTCCCTTTTTAAGCTCGAGCAGCATCTCTCCCGTCTTCGTACGACGGATGCTGCGAACCTCTTTGCCAAGCTCGGCTAGCTTTGCCTCGCTCCGCATGGCCTTGAGCACATCGGCGTACTTTTCTTTGTCGGCCTTAACCAACAAAGCCTCTCCTTTGTCCCTAGCCTTCCTCGCGGGAATGGGCCCGGCCTCTTTTGGGACCTTTTTCTTCTTCGCGACCTTCACCCATGGATTCTCGCCGGGTTCGCTTACATGGCTCGGATCCGGGGTTCGAGTGCCGAGGTTTGGGTTGAGCCCCTCGCCACGTTCCTTCGCCCCATCATTTCCGCCATGGTCTTTGCTCCTTTTGGCCTTGGGAGTCAGGCGTTTACTGCCTGGAGAATCCCTGGCGCGTTTCCGGCGCTGTTTATTCCGCTCAATCGTGAGCCGGAGCGCATAGTCGACCGCCTCCTGTTTTTTGTCGGTATCGAAGGTGAAGGGCTCTGTTTGAGAACACTTCTCCGACTTTCCGCCACCCTCTAGCCGCACTATCAACGCCTCTTGGTCCCATTTAGCTACGTTCACGGCTTTACGTAGCTTCAGCAAGTTCGCCTTCAGCTCCTTGCTGATGTTGGATTTCTCCTGCGCGAATTCAATAATCGCGTCGAGTTGTTCTATGACCGCTGTCATACTCGGCTTGATTATTTCCTTCCCTTGCTCCTGGGACTCAGGCTGGTTCGCTGGTTTGACATGGACATTGCTGTCACTCGTCTCCTCAGCTACTGCCTCGCTCTCCTCTCTCGCACCCGTTCTGGATGGAGATCTCCTCAAACCCCCTCTTGCGAAAGGGTTTACCTCCTTACTCGACGCCGATGTTGTTGATGTAGAACTCCTGTTTTATATGGGTCCCCCTTATGGCTACCGTCAAACTCAGCCGAAAGTAGTCGCTATCATGATCCCATGGTTACCTATGCGGTGCAGTGAGGCCATGCGAGGGTTGGCTTTACGCTCAGAGCCGGATCAGCGCAAATCAGGAAAAAGGGCATCTGAACCTACTTCCACCCAGTCATACCAACCGGGTGGCTGAAAGTGAGACGGCGTGCCATAAGGCCTGCCACGGTTTTATGGGACGGAAGGCAGCTGCGGCATTAGCCTACTCGCCATTTCAAGCCGGTTCCACCCTGCTTTACTGAAGGAGTAGAATACCGCAGCTGTCAGCCCTAGTTTCTCTATATATTCCGATCTACCGTATCGTATCCATGGATGGTATGGTAGCCAGTATGCCATAGTTAGGACCTCACTGGCGTTAGTCCTAACGTGCCGAATCGGCACTCCCGTTGGGCTTGTGCACTTTGAGCGGCACACGATCGCTTTGGTAGGACTTGCTTGCGGATACATGCAGCTTTTTGTAGGGGATTAGCAGAGCCCACTGCCAAACCCCACCGCATCCTAGGCAAGCCCTACAACTCGCAGTTGCCGGGGGAGGGGTCGTCAAGCCCTTAGACATAGTCCCTGCTGCCCCCAAGTATTGTGGATCTGGAAGGGTTTTTAATTCCTCCTTTACATAAGTCTCATCGTCCATCAAAACGCATGCATCCGATTACTGCAAAAGACGCGAATACAATTTTCGGGCTCTTGTTGCTGCTCGCTTTTTCTGTTCTACACTTTGTTTCGAGATTTTCTGCTTCTTGTAGGTCTTCATGTGATTTCTTCTCTTGATACGTTGGATCATTCCGACACTAGTTCCTGCTTTTTTAGCCAAATCACGTATTGACATTGATTTGTTCTTCATGATTAGAGATACCACTTATTGGTCTAGTTTCGGATTGGAAGAACCGGGTTTTCTGCCTCTTACAGGTAGCTCCTCCAAAGAATAGTGTTCCCAAACTTATTAATTATGGTTTTAACACTGGCATGATGAATTCCAAACCAATTCGCCAATTTTCGCATAGTAATACCTTTCTAACTTAGCCATGTGTCCAGAACCTTAATTTTCATTTCCTTTTCAATAAGCGATATTTTGAAAACGCAGAATTTCAACCGCACAAACAAGTAAACAAAGGAAAGCTGACAGCCAAAGGCACAGCATGCTGTGATCTGAGCATAAAAAACCATCACAAATACATGCGTACAACACAAATGTATGTGGATAGCTTATTTTCGATACACTCCTTAGTCCAAAGGGTATCTAACTCAATCCTTGCGATTCAGAACCAATTTTAATGTGCGAGCACCTTATTGATTTGTCTACATGAATCGGTTTAGTCAAAATCGCGGTTCGCAGATAATCAGTCATTAGTGTTGAGCGAGATGAACACATTGTCAATTAACTTTATATGCAACTTATTTCCATTCCATAATATCACTCTTAGTATTGGCAGATGCCAATATGAAAAAACGGAAATATGTGTTATTTAATTTTCATACTGCAATTCTTACTTACTTACTTAGTCTTACAGGGTCCGGCACTCGAAGTGTAACCAACTTCAGACCTTCGAGTCTGGCGTCAAGGTAAATGCGACATATTATCGGGAAAGTATTCTGGAGGTTGCTTTGAAGCCGTGGGCAGACAAACATTTCGGTGGCAGACCATGGACGTTTCAGCAGGACTCAGCACCGTCTCACAAAGCTCGAGTGAACCAAGAATGGCTGAAAAACAACGTTCCGAACTTCATCACGTCCACACAATGGCTCTCGAATTCACCAGATGTGAATCCAATGGATTATTCTCTTTGGGCCATTTTGGAGAGCAAAGTCCGAACTAAAAGATACACCAGTCTTGAGGCGCTGAAAAAAGTTATTGTCCGCGAGTGGGCCAAAATACACCTGCAAGTCACATTCGGGCAGCTTGCGATTCGTTTTTTGTCCGTCTCAAGGCCATAGTCAAGACAAAAGGTGGTCATATCAAGCAAAAGTGAATTGATTCTGAATTTTATATTATTTTTACACATTTTGTACTTTGAATTAAGTAAACGTAATTTTCCAAACTGAATTTATGGTCTTTTTAATTGGTTACACTTCGAGTGCCGGACTCTGTACTTATAAACTAAGGGAATAACAAATTCGTTTCAAGCTAGTCTACTGAAAACCAAATTAATCGCCCTTATTCTGAATAATGTCGTATCGATTTTACGATCGTATTTCATTTGTATTCCTAATAACGCTAGCAAAATCAAAGGTAGCTAGGATTCGATCAAACCACATTCGATCGAAAAATCAATACGTCGTTTTTCAGAATAAGGGCGAATGTCAAATCAGGATCATAGCAAGGAAAATTAATATGATAATTATTTACGCCAACCATGTTTATGGAGCTATTAAAAAGCATTATCTAAGGTGATCCATCTGTATAAAATAATTATTTTTAGAGATAGTTGCAACTTAACTCTGCTGCTATTGCATCTATCAACTTAACTCTGCTGCTATTACATCGAATTAATTATATGCTCGCCACTCTTCAGTCGGCTATGGCCAAGAGCTTAGTGTTGGTACATAACTATGCCGTTAATCTAGGCATTTAAAGATTTGTTGCTGGAATTCATGAAATCGAAACTTGCTCATCGAGAAAACTAGCAAAGGCAGGAATTATAAATATATGAGCGGGTAATAATTTTAATTACGCATGGTAATGTCCACTCATGTTAGTAGCGTATGACAGATGTACATGTCTTATTAGTGAGGAATAAATTGGGAGATTTTTACTGTTAATGGTGCCGTTAACGAAAAAATATACGAATATTTTGTTCTTGGTTTGATACTACAATGACCGAAATTTATATTTGTGTCTCATGCAGACATTGTTGTAAATTTTGAAGATTTAATTGATCAGCTATTTTACATACCATGAAATGTCTTTTTCATTTTTCTAGATTACAATTCTAGTTTAAAGAAGGATTTACAGTTCTAGTTTAAAGAAGGAAAGTGCATAATTGAAAGTATATCCTGTAAGAAATGAATCATTTTGTTGTATGAAATTAATCTGCATCTGAAATTAATACTTTTTATATCTTCTTTTTGAAATTAGATTCAGGCAGCGTTTTTCTGTACGTTATTTTTCAATTATTAACTGATAGGCTAACAGTACCCGCATTCATCTTAGCTCCAGTAGTCATCTCATAAACGAAAAACATTAGTTGGACATGCTGTTTCAATTCGGTAGATTTACTTTCAGGGTAAGATGAAAATAGATATATTCGGTTCAAGTTTTCGCGTTTTTATAACAACAGTGTTGGACAATTGAACTACTTGTAGCCAAAGCAAAGATATTGTATTCGATTTCACAGTTCACTGATTGGAAGTCGAGTAGTCGACAAAATAACATGGTGACTTTAGCAAGCAAATAGTTTTATGCTATCAAAACTCATCTTCAATCTTTATTCTGATATCAGTTATAAAACAGTGAATTTATTCTAACAACAACATATAAATTTGCTCGTGATTGATAAAACACTGAAATATTATTGCTGAATCTTGGCAAACTGATTCCCAGATTTGCACAACCGAGTGTTCGGTAAAATATATAATTACTGACAATCTCAGCAATCTTTCATATGTTAACTGTCAATTATTGCTGAACTTTATTTTTTCATAAATACGTAAATATTTCTAAAAGTAATATACATTAATTTTTCTTCGCCGAAGCATCCACCATAAATAGCACTATAAACCTAATATATTTCGAATATAGTCACAACAGTTAGTGTTTAATAAAACATATTACTAATAGTTTTCTTGAATATCATATTAGTATTTCGGAACTCATTAGTTTACTTACTTAAAAACACTGTTTTTATCAAACGATTATCTGTTATGTATTACATAAAAAATAACATTTGTATTTTTGTATATACTGTTCATGATCTTATGTAGTTAACTCAACCACTGAGTCGAGTAGTCGAGTTTTAATACTATCGCTTTATTTTACGGTTTTCAATCTTGTTCCATAGAAGAAAATTATCGGTTATCGTCACGTTTAGGCCGAATACACAATCGCGTTTTTCGTTGTTGTGCAAAATGCGACGTCGTGAAAACACGCTCCGCATCGACTATGCGAACATACCACGGAAACCATCCTACGAAGAGTTGCACTACTTCGTTAGTACAATACTCGATTTAAAAAAAGAGCAGCGCGTACGTATGCAGCCAAGCAGAAGCCTCGGTTGTGCTTTTATTAAGGTCAGTGAACTATCGCTTGCTCAAAAAATCGTCCAAGAACACGATAATCAGCTTGAGACGGAGATCGACGGTAAAACGTATAAACTTAGAATAACAATGGAGGACGGTGCTGTAGAAATCAAACTATTCGACCTGTCCGAGGACGTTACCGACGGTGGCATCTCTAGCGGAGTACGCGTAGCGAAAATGTGGGTAAAACAGAACATCCCCTCTTTTGTTACTATAGACGGGGAGTTCACCGCTCTGTCATATCATGGACAGAAACAAACTTGTCGGCACTGTAACGAATTCACTCACAATGGAATAACATGCATCCAGAATAAAAAGCTTCTGGTGCAGAAATACACAGCAGATAAAGACAACGCTACTTACGCAGGTATTGTACAGCAGTCAGCAAAACCGAAGTCGTCGGCTATAAAAAAAAAACACACTCCAACAAACCGTCAGCTCAAAAACTGATGCCGGCAAGTACACCGAACACTATCTCAATATGTGCACACACTACCACAACAATAAACCAACCACGTCATACGGAACCCCAACCTATAAAGACTAATTAATGCACAATACCAAACCATGAACCACTACCGATCATTAACGGAGACCCGCAACGCAGGCATATATGTTATCTAGCGAACGGGCAAATGACGGCAATGAAACCGATAGATCCACATCCTCCACAGCCAGCCGAAGATCGACTCGCCGCCCACCAGGCAAGAAGCCTCGACAAAACGACACCGATATCTTGCAAGACGATGTTAGTGCACTATAATGGATCACGCCAGCTACAACATCGCAACTATCAATATCAACACAATCACAAATACAACAAAACTCAACGCTTCCCGCACTTTCGTACGAGGCCTAGAGCTAGATATAATATTCCTTCAAGAGGTAGAGAACAACCAAATCACACTGCCTGGATGCACCGTAATTTTCAACGTAGATCACTCAAGAAGACGTACTGCCATTGCGCTCAAAGATCACATACGATTTTCACACGTAGAGAAAAGCTTGGACAGTCGACTGATATCCATACAAGTACAAAACACAACGCTAGTTAATGTACAGTGGGTCAATAAAGTATTGGCACACCCCACATTTTCTTCAGATCTAGACTCTCGTACTTATTTCGAAAATTTCAACATCACCACGTAATTCCCCGTTCAAAATAACCCCAAATCACTCATTTTCAATAAATAATTTTATTTCGATTAAAAGAAAATGCAAAAAAAAACAAAAACAGAAACCAAAAAAGTATTGGCACACTGCCGGAAAATAAAAAATTAACGCTAAAATTCAACAAATAAAACGGTAAAATGATAAAATGTAGGACTAAAATCGATCTAATACTTCGTATTCAAGCCATTAGCCACGATAACGGCTTCTAGCCGTCGTTTCATAGAGTTTACAAGCGATCGAGTGTAGTCTGCTGAAATCTTCTCCCACTCCTTCAGTAAAACGGTTTTCAACTCTCGAAGGTTGGCTATGGTGTGTTTTCGAATTGCCCTCTCCACCGCTGACCATAAATTCTCGATTGGGTTAAGATCAGGTGATTGTGGCGGCGTGTTCAGTTTATTTTTAACATTGTAGAGTAACCATTCTCGTGTCACATACGCTGTATGTTTTGGATCATTGTCTTGTTGAAAAATAAACGTATCGAGAATATTCAACTTAGCCGCGCTCGCATGTAGATTTACTTTTAAAATATCGATATATTGTTTAGCATTCATTTTTCCGTCGATAAATTCTAAATTTCCGACGCCATTTGCCGACATACAACCCCAAACCATAACGTGACCGCCGCCGTGTTTTACCGTTTTTAAAATATTTTTTTGAAGTAATTCAGTGTTGGGTTTTCGCCAAACCACTTGATGACCATCGGAACCAAACAAATTAAACTTGCTTTCATCTGAAAAAATAACATTATCCCAGAATTCTTGAGGTTTGTTAACGTATTCTTTTGCAAAATTCAAACGTTTTATTCTGTTCGTTTCAGAAATCAATGGCTTCTTACGAGCTGATCTACCGTAATAACCGGCTTTGTGAAGGCAATTTCTGATTGTTTGTGGGTTGACTTTTTTATCTGAAGTGTTTTCAAGTTCGTCGGCCAAGCTTTGGGCACTTACTCGAGGATTTTGTTCGACTACATGTAGAATACGACGTTTTTCTCGTGGCGTAATCTTCGCTGGTCGGCCACTTCTTGGTTGATTGAAAACGGTTCCAGTTTTTTCATGTTTTTTTATGATTGCCCGTATTGTAGAACGACTTATATCCATTGTTTTTTCGATATCACCATAACTGTAGCCTTTTAAGTGAAGATTAATTATTCTTTGACGAGTATCCGACGACCATTCTCCAACTTTAGTAGAAATCATATTAATTTTTTAATAAAAATAATCGAAACGTGACCGGACAGTGTTTAATTAACACGTAGACAAACTTTTTCATGTTTGCAACAAGTGTTTGTGAAAAAAACAAACAAACAATGTGATTTTTTAGCAGGGGTGCCAATACTTTTTTGGTTTGTATATTTGCATTTTTTGTGCTATCTTCTGATTAAAATGAAATTATTTATTGAAAATGAGTGATTTGGGGTTATTTTGGACGGGGAATTACGTGGTGGTGTTGAAATTTTCGAAAAATGTACGATAGCCTAGATCTGAAGAAAATGTGGGGTGTGCCAATACTTTATTGACCCACTGTATATGCCCCATCCGGTAGCAACATGAGTACTGAGCGAGAATCTTTTTTCAACAGCACACTATCGTTCAATCTTCGACACCCGTCCAATAATATTGTCTTAGCAGGAGACTTCAACTGTGTGGTGCGAACGTGTGATTCAACTGGAAATAACAAAAGTCCTGCACTTCAAGCAGCCATACAGCAACTACAGTTACACGACATCTGGGTAAAGCTTTTTCCTCGACAGATCGATCACACATACATCACTCACAACTCAATGTCAAGGCTAGATCGGATATATGTTAGCACGAACCTTTGCGAGCATCTAAGAAACGCGACAACACACGTGTGTTCTTTCACGGATCACAAGACCGATACCACACGTCTATGTCTTCCCAACTTAGGGAGAGAACATGGTCGTGGTTTCTGGTCTTTACGCCCCCATTTATTAACGGACGACAATATTGATAAATTCAGACTCAAGAGGCAGTATTGGACGCACCAACGTCTAAACTTCCAATCTTGGATGGCATGGTGGACAACGTTCGCAAAGCCAAGAATACTGTAAAATCGTTCTTTCGTTGGAAACCAAAACAAGCTCACGATTATTTCTACCACGAGCATCAGCGCCTATATTCTCTATTACGAATCGCATATGATAGTTACTACCAAGCCCCGGCAACATTGACAAATATTAATCGTTTGAAGGCAGAAATGCTAATGCACCATCGAAAATTCACGCACATGTTTGTACACAACAATGAATCATACATCGCTGGTGAACGTCTATCCATGTCCCAACTAGGGGAAAGGAGAAGGAAAAGAACGACCATAACACTACTTAAAAGTGAAAGAGATGAAACGATTGAGCAAGCCGAAGACATCGAGCAGTATATGCTGGAATTCTATAAAAATCTATACACAGCCGACGAGACAGGAGAGAGAGACGAAGATTTTATTTGCGACAGGGCTATACCCGATGATGGCGAGGCAAATGACGTCAGTATGAACGATCTTACAACGGCAGAAATACTCTCAGCAATAAAATCAAGTGCATCTAGAAAATCTCTTGGGTATGATGGACTACCGAGAGAGTTCTATCTACGGACGTTCGATATCATACATAGAGAAATGAACCTTATTCTAAATGAGGCTCTCGCATCTAATCTCTGAATTCGTGAGCAGTGTCATAGTATTGGTAAAGAAGAAAAACTCGGATAACTCCGCTCGCGCTTACCGACCGATCTCACTAATCAACTTCGATTATAAACTGCTATGCCGAATCCTAAAATCGAGATTAGAGAGGATCGTAAATACTCATCATATACTGGGAGACATCCAGAAATGCTCCAACGGTGATCACAACATCTTTCAAGCTACTCTCTCTATCAAAGATCGGATTGCTCCGGTGATCACACAAAAGCAAAAAGGCAAACTTATCTTTTTCGACCTAGACAGCGCCATTCGATCGTGTGAATCGTGAGTACCTTTTAAACAACATGCGTGCTCTCGGTATCAACCACAGGCTGGTAGCACTTCTCACAAGATTCGCAGAAAGAACATCAAGCCGACCGAACGTAAAAGGACATTTAACAGCACCATTCCCCATACATCGATCGGTCGCTCGAAGAAACCACTTATCATCGCTCTGTTTCGCTCTCTATTTAGTATCGCTCTTAAAGCAACTCAAAGAAGTGTGTGGGAACGATTTAATCGTCGCTTAGGCCGACGATATTGCCGTGATCGCTACAACTACTCAGAAAATAGAGCATATGCACGACATTTTCTCACGTTTCTCTCGTGTTTCGGGAGCCAGATTAAACCTAACAAAAACAACTGCAATCGACGTAGGATTTGCCGATGGAAACCAGTTAAGTCTACCATGGTTGCGGACATCTGACACGGTAAAAATTCTTGGTGTCGTATATGCCAACTCAGTTCGAAGTATGGTCAGATTGAACTGGGAATCTGTAGTGAATAATTTCTCCAGGCTCCTATGGCTGCATTCGATGCGCACGTTAACATTATTGCAAAAAGTTGCTCTACTAAACACATTCGTCACATCCAAAATCTGGTGCATAGCGTCTATACTTCCTCCGTTGAATGCTCACACTGCAAAGCTGACATCGTTAATGGGAACATTCCTTTGGCGCGGGATTCCAGCCCGTGTGCCAATAATACAATTGGCTAGAGATCGAGAATTAGGTGACCTTAAACTTCAACTACCAGCTCTAAAGTGCAAAGCGCTACTAATGAATCGCCATATACAGCAGATAGACTTCATTCCATTCTACAAGTCATTCATTATCCAAAACTATACAAATTCAATCAATAATCCAGTAGATTGTCCTTGTATAAAATTGATCCGACAAAACTTTCATAGTCTACCTCCTGAAATACAACAAAATCCTACCGCTGAATACATCCACCGATTTTATGTCAACAACCCTGACACTCCTAGAGTTGAGCGAGAGAATACACTTGTTGAGTGGCACCGAGTGTGGTCAAACATTCTCCGAACACGAGGACTATCATCAAAACAGCGAACCGATTACTAACACATGGATCAATAAGTCCCGAGACTAAAGCAGAGATGGCGCTCGTAGTAAACCAGTAACCACGTCTTTCTAGAGTACTAACCTTTGCTTGAAACGGGTCAAAATTTTAAGTCGATCCGACCAGAAACAGCTGAGTTATCGAGGTTGGAGTAAAGTCGTTTTGTAGTTTGTTTGAAAAATGGAAAAAAACGTGTTTCGTGTTTTGAGAAAACATTGTTTTTAATGGTTTTACCCATTAATCACCGTGCAAGCGAAACAATGGATTGAAAAATGTTATCCGGACTATTGTCTATCAAAGCAACGATTTGTCGGTGGTTCGCCGAGTTTAAACGTGGTCGTACCGACACAAATGACGCGGAACGCTCGGGTAGACCTGTGGAAAAATTGAGCATGAAAAAGGTTTTTCCAAGTGGGTGCCGCGATTGCTTTCGATGGAACAAAAACAGCAACGAGTCGATGATTCAGAAAGCAGTTTATCGCTATTTACTCGCAACAAAAAAGATTTCTTGCGTCGTTACGTAACCATGGACGAAACATGGATACATCACTACACTCCAGAGTCGAAGCGGCAGTCATCTGAGTGGCGCACAGCTGGCGAAAGCCGTCCGAAGCGTCCGAAAACGCAGCAGTCAGCTGGCAGTCATGGTGTCAGTTTTTTGGGATACGCATGGCGTGATTTTCATTGACTACCTCGAAAAAGGTAAATCGATCAATTATATTATTATATTGACTTACTGGTGCGTTTGAAGGAGGAAATCGCAAAAAAAACGACCGCACATGCAGAGAAAAAAAACCCTTTTTCATCAAGACAATGCACCCTGCCACAAGTCGATGAAAACAATGGCGCAATTGAACGAATTGGGCTTTGATCTGCTTCCCCACCCCCCATACTCGCCAGATTTAGCCTCCAGTGACTACTGGCTCTTTGCTGATCTTAAAAAAATGCTCCAGGGAAAAAGATTTGGCTCAAATGAGGAGGTCATCGCTGGAACTGAAGCTTATTTTGAAGCGAAAGATAATTTTTTTTTATAAACATGGTATTGAAAAATTGGAAAAACGTTGGAACCATTGTATCACCCTACAAGGTGATTATGTTGATGAATAAAAAAAATTTTGCAAAAGAAATGTTGTTTCCATTGTTAGTCTCGGGACTTATTGATCCATGTGTTACCTTCTAGTTAACGGCAAAACTGAATACAGGCAACTCATGTACACTTTACAGCGGACAGATGGAGAGCAATGTACATACTGCAATGCCGCTCCCGAAACTATAACACACAAATACTCGTGGGCGTTGAAGACGCATGGCAGATGTTAAAGCAGATGGCAACAGCTACACTAGGTGGTTGGAGAAGTATATCATTTAAGGATGTAATTAGACCTACTCGGAATGGAGTCTCCAGAGCAAGAAAACTTGAATTACTAAAACTCTTCATAAATTATATAAACTTCATTACCGACACAAAATAGATAGAAATGAAATGAAATTTTACCTAGAAAATGATTTGTAAATAATTTTTGATAAAAACACTGACAAATAAAACAAAAAAAAATCTTATAACTATTTATGGTATATTTGTTTATGTACTGATACGTACTAAGGGGAAGAAGGCTAGCTTAAAATAAATAAAAATCTCACAAAATGAGTATCTGATTGGAAGCTGGTTTCCAAGGCTATTGAGTGGCGATAACTTTCACTTGCCTCCAGTCAGGTGGAACAGGTGGTTTTTCTCAAGAAATTTGTTGAATAATTCCAACAAACGTTTTTTGTGAGAGGTCGGGCAGATTTTTTTATCAAGTTGAATTTAATTCTGTCCAACATTATTGTTATATTGAACAGAATCTCGGCAAATTTTACTAGCAGAGTCAAATATCCATCAGTTCGAGTATTCCTCGCTTCCATTTCCCACGTTACGATTCCTCATTCATCTGGCCGTGCTCCAAAGATTGGTTTTTAAGGTTTTTCTAGACAAACCTTCGACTAAATGTCTACACTAGCTGCACTTCTTGGCCCGAAGTATGTTCTCGTATTTGGTTTTTAAAATCAATAATTTTTCTAAATTCTGAGGAATTTCTCCTCCCCGTTTTAGAAACGTCTTGCAAGCTTTTTGTTTCGCATGTTTAGTATTTGAGCACTCTTTGTCCCACCAAGGATTAGGAGGCCTTCTGTTAATTGTTGGACCAAGAAATCGTTTGGTTTGGGCTTCTTCTGTGGCCTCCAGAATCGAACAAACGAGGAAGTCACATTCTTCAAGCGAAGGGAGTTCTTCAACTGAATTCAAGATACTTGAGATATTGCTTTGGTATTTATTCTGGTCAATATTTTTTGTCGTATCACATAGAATACTAAACAAATAAGAAATTAAATTACTGCTTCTAATTGAGATGATGAATGGTGAATGATCACTACCGTGTAAACCAGGAAATATTTTTCAGGTGCAATCTAGTCGAATTGAAATCAGGCTAATCTAATGCACGTGGATGCGCAGGAAGATTGTCATGTTGAATCTTTTTTTTTTTATTATTTAATATTATAATATAATTTTAAGGCACACTGCTTAAGCTCTAAGATGCCAAGGATATTTACTAATCTTAATTACGACTATATTAAAACTAGAATAGTATCATTATGTAATGCCGGTGAATTGGATATTGCATGAGGGTCTTCCATATGGCGTTTGCAAATATCCATGTTGGCCGCATCCTTCGGTCCGTGTGGGTCCGCGGGAAACACCCCCAGGCTACGAAGGCCTGGCGGGTGGCCCGCATGCTGGTTTTCGACTGGAGCGGTCTTCCCTGGACGATGATGGTGATGTTACGGAAGAGATGAAGAAAAAAAAAGTAAATATTGTGGAAACGGGGTAAAACAGGGGATGTGGGGACAAAATGTCTGAAAACGATAGAGATCTAATTAGTTGCCATCGAGATGGTGAAGAGACAGGGAAGGGGGAACGAAAAAGTTAGTGACAAAAAAAGATCTTGTTAGTTCCAATGAAGATGGTGGACAGGGACGGGGATCGAGAGAATCGGGCGGATGTTAGTGTCGAACCTGTAGGTGGAGTTTATACTTTCTGAACGAGGATAAGCACATTACACTTGTATATCAGTGTGTTTAAGGTACTGGTATATGAGAAGCATATATGAACTATCCCGACTCGCCAACACATCCCGAACCGGAACCTCAGGCGGTCTACCTCGGGCCCTAAGCGATTCCAGTAGCTTCGACCTGGCGTCACGATACTCTACGCACGACCACACGACATGCTCGATGTCCTGATAACCGTCGCCACAGGTGCAGAGACCGCTCTCCGCAAGCCCAACACGCCGGAGATGTGCGTTGAAGGTGTAGTGATTTGACATGAGCCGCGACATAACACGAATGAAATCGCGACTCACGTTCATCCCCCTGAACCAAGGTTTCGTCGATACCCTAGGGATAATGGAATGCAGCCATCGTCCCAGTTCGCCATTGCTCCATGAAGTTTGCCAACTTTCGAGAGTTTTCTGACGAGAGATACTGAAAAATTCATTGAAGCAGATTGGTCTTTCATAAATATCACCTTCCAATGCGCCCACTTTAGCCAATGAGTCTGCCTTTTCATTGCCCGGAATGGAACAATGCGAAGGGACCCAGACTAACGATATTAAATAAGACCGTTCAGATAAAGTTCTCAAATGTTCCCGTATTTTCCCCAGGAAATATGGGGGATACTTTCCTGGCTTCATTGCCCGGAGAGCTTCTATTGAGCTTAGACTGTCCGTGACAATGAAATAATGGTCTTTGGGCAAGGTTTCAATGATCTCGAGGGTGTACTGAATAGCAGCTAATTCTGCGACGTAAACTGAAGCCGGATCACTGAGTTTGTAAGAAGCGGTGATGTTTTGATTGAAGATGCCGAAGCCTGTGGACCTGTCGATGTTTGATCCGTCAGTGTAAAACACCTTTTCACAGTTGACTGTTCTAAATTTATTATAGAAAATATTTGGGGCCACTTGAGGGCGCACGTGATCCGGAATTCCATGAATTTCTTCTCTCATGGATGTGTCGAAAAACACAGTAGAATCAGAAGTATCCTAGAAATGAGCACGGTTGGAAACAAACGAAGAAGGATTAATATTCTGAGCCATGTAATCAAAATACAAGGACATAAAACGGGTCTGAGAATTGAGCTCGACAAGCCTTTCGAAGTTTTCAATCACCATCGGATTCAAGATATCGCATCGGATAAGCAATCGATATGAGAGATCCCAGAATCGATTTTTCAACGGTAATACGCCCGCGAGCACTTCGAGACTCATCGTATGAGTCGACTGCATGCAACCTAAGGCAATACGCAAACAACGATACTGAATTCTTTCCAGTTTAATGAAATGGGTGTTCGCGGCGGATCGGAAGCAGAAGCATCCATATTCCATTACGGACAATATCGTTGTTTGGTAAAGCCTGATCAGGTCTCCTGGGTGGGCACCCCACCAAGTTCCGGTTATTGTGCGAAGAAAATTGATTCTCTGCTGGCATTTTTGTTTCAGATACCTAATGTGACATCCCCAGTTGCCTTTGGAATCGAACCAGACCCCGAGATATTTAAATGTGAAGACCTGAGCTATGGTTTCACCCCCTAGTTGAAGCTGTAGTTGTGCTGGTTCTCGCTTCCTTGAAAATACAACCAGCTCAGTTTTCTCCGTAGAGAACTCGATACCCATTTGAAGAGCCCATGTCGACAAGTTGTCGAGGGTATCTTGCAATGGTCCTTGGAGATCGGCAGCTTTGGGTCCTATAATAGACACAACGCTGTCGTCGGCAAGTTGTCTTAGCGTGCAAGATGTGTTGATACATTCATCAATGTTGTTTACGTAAAAGTTGTATAAAAGGGGGCTTAAGCATGAGCCCTGAGGAAGACCCATGTAACTGAATCGTATTGTCGACAAATCACCATGCGCGAAATACATGTATTTCTCGGACAACAGATTATACAAAAAGTTATTCAAAATTGGTGAAAGACCTTGCTGATGCAGCTTCTCAGATAGGATGTTTATGGAAACTGAATCAAAAGCCCCCTTGATGTCTAGTAAAACTGACGCCATTTGTTCTTTACGAGCAAATGCCATTTGAATTTCGGTTGAGAGCAACGCAAGACAATCGTTCGTTCCTTTGCCCCTGCGGAAGCCGAATTGTGTATCTGAAAGTAAGCCATTAGTCTCGACCCAATTGTCTAGACGAAACAGAATCATTTTTTCGAACAATTTCCGGATACAGGAAAGCATAGCAATCGGCCGATACGAATTGTGATCGGAGGCTGGTTTCCCTGGTTTTTGAATGGCGATAACTCTTACTTGTCTCCAGTCATGTGGGACAATATTATCCTCAAGAAGCCTATTGAATAAATTCAATAAGCGCCTTTTGGCAGAGTCAGGCAAATTTTTCAACAAGTTGAATTTGATTTTGTCTAACCCCGGAGCTTTATTGTTACACGATAAAAGCGCAAGTGAGAACTCGACCATCGAAAAAGGTGTTTCGTTTCTGTTAGATGAGGCGACGCGCATGATCGTCTGTTCCGGAGCAGAGTCAGGACATACTTTTTTAGCGAAATCGAATATCCAGCGGTTAGAATATTCCTCGCTTTCGTTCGTGGTGTTTTTGTTGCGCATTCGTCGGGCTGTGTTCCAAAGAGTACTCATTGATGTTTCTCTCGATAATCCGTCTACGAATCGACGCCAATAACCGCTTTTCTTCGCTTTAATCAAGCTTTTCATCTTAGCGTCTAATGCCGCGTAGTTTCTAAAATTATCAGGTGTTCCGTTTTTCCTAAACTCGATAAATGATGAAGTTCTCTCCGCGTTTAATTCCGAGCACTCTTTGTCCCACCACGGGTTGGGAGGACGGATGTTAGTTTTCGCGCCGGGTACACGTTTCGTCTGAGCTTGAATCGCGGTGTCGAGAATCAAGCCAGCCAAAAACGTGTACTCTTCCTCCGGAGGAAGTTCTTGTGTTGTTTCTAGTTTCTCAGATATCGAATTTGTGTAGCATTTCCAATCAATATTTCGTGTGAGGTCATACGAAACATTGATTGTCTCCGATGGTCTTAATCCATAGGCGATTGAAATCACGATAGGCAGATGATCGCTACCGTGGGGATCAGGGATCACCTTCCACGTGCAGTCCAACCGTAGCGATGTCGAACAAAGGGATAAATCCAGCGCACTTGGTCTTGCTGGTGGTGCAGGAATTCGTGTCATTTCTCCCGTATTCAAGATTGTCATATTGAAGTTGTCGCAGATATCAAGGATCATAGCTGATCTGTTATCGTCGTGAAGACAACCCCATCCCGTACCATGAGAGTTAAAGTCTCCTAAAACCAACTTCGGTGCGGGAAGGAGCTCAATGATATCACTGAGACGCTGATGCCCAACCGAGGCTCTTGGTGGAATATATATGGAAGCAATGCAAAGGTCCTTGCCCTTGATTGTAACATGACATGCGACAACTTCAATACCTGGTATCGATGGGAGGTTAATGCGATAGAAAGAATAGCACTTTTTGATCCCTAAAAGTACTCCTCCATAGGGATCATCTCGATCCAGACGAATAATGTTAAAATCGTGGAAGTTTAAGGGTATTTCAGAAGTTAGCCAAGTTTCGCACAATGCAAATGCGTCACATTTCAGATTATTTACTAGAAATTTGAAAGGATCTATTTTTGGGATGATACTTCTACAATTCCACTGTATAACAGTGATTGTATCCGTGACCTCGGTGGGTGACTTAGCCATCGAAGGATACGATCGCTGAAAGAAGGGGCCATTTTGCAGTCAACTGCTTCAAGAATGTTTTAACTGTAGGAATAAAAGCCATTATCAGGCTTTTAAGAGGTTCAGAAATATTGAAAGTAGACATGATCCAGTCCACAATATCAGAGAATTTAACAAACCCAGTATTTGGTAAATTCTCTGACTGATCTTTAGGGACTTTCGGGGGTTTTGAAGTCCCAGGAAGTGATGGAAATTCTTGCTCGGAATTTAATTTTCCAAGGCCTGGAGCTTTTTTCTCTGGTTTTTTGCCATCACTACCAGTTGTTGTAATTTTTCGAGACCCATCAGAGGACATCTTCGAACCCTTACTAGGGAGCTTTTGAGAGGATTTATTTCTTCTCTTTCTAATTGATGAGCTATGAGGGACAGCCGAAGATGTACCTTCGAGGGGGTCATCATATTCGCTCTCGTCAGTTGACAAGTAAGCGTAAGGATTTTCGGTAGGTGGCGTAGCACATTTCAACATTTCCGCAAATGAGCGTTTGGAATGTTGCTTGAGTGAACGCTTCATTTTATCCTTACGCAATTTATACACGGGACAATCAGAGAGGTCATGCGGCCCCTCCTTACAGTAGAGACACTTTTCATTGTCTCCACTGCAGGAGTTATCCGCATGACTCCCTCCACACTTTATACACCGGGATTTATTGCAACAATGGGATGCTGTATGTCCCAATTGTTTGCAATTGGTGCAGTTCATGACCCGCGGTACATAAAGACGAACAGGTAAACGAACTCGGTCCAGGAGGACGTAATTAGGCAAAGCCGAGCCAGCGAAAGTCACCCGATACGAGTCTGATGGGATATAGGACTTAGTCCCATCCTCAGCGGTCGATACTGAACGCAATTGCTTGCAGTCTAGTATCTTAACGTTCTTGAGTAGGGGGTTTTTAAATCCGCCTGCCCCATGCTTAAGAACGTCCTCGCAAGTCAGACTCGGATCGGTGATCACGCCGTCTATCTCGACTTCGCGAGCTGGTACGTATACGCGATACTCCCGCGTGAAATTCTCACTTTGAACGATCTCATTAGCCTGTTTTGCACTGGCTAACAAGACCCTAAGCTTGTCCGGGCGTACTTTTTCAATTTTTTGTACAGTATTGTATCGCGAGGACAGGTCATTAGAAAGTTTTAGAAGGTTCAATTTTTTACCATTCGCTTTGGTCCGGATGTAAATCGCATACGGTCCGGCCGAGAGTGCAAGCCCATCGGGATAGCTTCTAATGCGCGATTTATTGCCATCTGAAGCATCCATCTGATCATCAAGGGGAAGGTCAGGCAATTTGATATCGCCTGTCATGTCACGGACTTGTGTCCGTGCGGTCAGATTCGGGGTGCAATTGAAGTGGTATTAAACAACAGAGAAAATAAAGTTTTACTTAGCTTAAGCTCCAAAACGGTGAACGGCTGCCAATACCCAGTCCGAGGCAATGGGTAAATATTCCTTCCAGTAGAGTGCAAAAAACCTCTTTCAGGAAAAAGCACTTTTTTTTGTCTCTCACTACACTGTCCAATGAAACGTTTCTCTTTTTATCACTATATATATATATAAAAGGTGATTTTTTTGAGGTTAGGATTTTCATGCATTAGTATTTGCTCAGATTTTTTGAGGTTATGATTTTCATGCATTATTATTTGCTCAGTATGCTCTGACATTTCATCATGAAGCCGAACGATCTGCCACAACGTCGAATTTTCAGTGAATGGGCCCTAGAAAAGTTGGCAGAAAATCCGCTTTTTTATCGACAAATTTTGTTCAGCGATGAGGCTCATTTCTGGTTGAATGGCTACGTAAATAAGCAAAATTGCCGCATTTGGAGTGAAGAGCAACCAGAAGCCGTTCAAGAACTGCCCATGCATCCCGAAAAATGCACTGTTTGGTGTGGTTTGTACGCTGGTGGAATCATTGGACCGTATTTTTTCAAAGATGCTGTTGGACGCAACGTTACAGTGAATGGCGATCGCTATCGTTCGATGCTAACAAACTTTTTGTTGCCAAAAATGGAAGAACTGAACTTGGTTGACATGTGGTTTCAACAAGATGGCGCTACATGCCACACAGCTCGCGATTCTATGGCCATTTTGAGGGAAAACTTCGGAGAACAATTCATCTCAAGAAATGGACCGGTAAGTTGGCCACCAAGATCATGCGATTTGACGCCTTTAGACTATTTTTTGTGGGGCTACGTCAAGTCTAAAGTCTACAGAAATAAGCCAGTAACTATTCCAGCTTTGGAAGACAACATTTCCGAAGAAATTCGGGCTATTCCGGCCGAAATGCTCGAAAAATTTGCCCAAAATTGGACTTTCCGAATGGACCACCTAAGACGCAGCCGCGGTCAACATTTAAATGAAATTATCTTCAAAAAGTAAATGTCATGTACCAATCTAACGTTTAAAATAAAGAACCGATGAGATTTTGCAAATTTTATGCGTTTTATTGTTTAAAAAAGTTCTCAAGCTCTTAAAAAATCACCCGTTATATATTTATCACTGTTTCTAATGTACAACGATATATACGCAGCGCCCAGCGCTGGCGCTGGCTAACGGTACCGCACGCAGTGCTGCTTCACACAAGCTCACAGTCGGCCTTGAGAACGGGTTAATTCGAATTATCACTGATGCAAACAATAGAATACGGAATGACCTTGATAACGGAATAAAACAATTCACCACGCGATTGGAGAAAGCCGAATTTACGTCCGATCGATCCGATAGTCACGGCACGAATGATGTTGAATCATTGTTATCAAGAAAGGGCCTCATACATTTCATTAAGCTTTCGATGTCCAAAGTTGTGGAGGAATATATACCGAAGCTATACAAATGCCTTTTTTAACGTTTATTTGATAAGCAACAACTTTCATAGTAGAATCAGACACGTACCCAGAGTAGGGTCCGAGGGGCCTTGCTCCTCCTGAAATCAGAAACAGAAATATTAAAAAAGTGTGGATAGTGGTTTTATGACTTGGTTGACACTCCAAAATGGATACTAAAATAAGAGTTAAATAAACGACTATAATAATAATAATAATAATACATAAAATTGTACTGGGTGACCGAAAAGGCGCTAGAATGCCATAGTTGAGCAAGATTTTGCAGATGAGAAAGATATCCTGCCGCTGGATCCCGCACATACTTATTAAGGACTAAAAATACGAAGGCAAGCGCACTTCGAATACATGTTTGGCTGGATCCATTATTATACGCCAGAGCAGAATGATTACCCGACAACGAACTGAAGTCAGCACGAGTTCTTCCAAGCGGCACGAATGCCTCAAAGGAGGCTCAATGGGTCGGAAAGATCATAATGTTTCTCTGAAATTGTCATAGTACACCTTTGTAGGACCACCTCAAAACAGAAATGCAAGTATTGACGTGCAAAGATATTTGTACGGTCATCAACTAATATGACCTTCAAATTTAGAAGATGTTTTTCGTTCTCCATCCCAATTCTTGCGGATTGTTGTGCTCTGTAAATGTTGAAGTCAACTGAAAATCCCGAAATAAAATGCCTGACGAGGGTACGAGCCTGACTAGAATTCAAATGAAATGTATAATCTATTGAAGAAATAGCATTTCTCAATTCCTAAAACCACTCAACCATGCGGATAGTCTCTAACGTGACGTATAATGTTAAGGACATTAAAATTTGAAGCAAAAAACGGAAAACAATTTCCAAAAATTACAGTTATTCTGTTGGTGATTGTGAAATGGAGCCCACTGAATTATTGTCCTTTTTGTACTAGTTCGTGGTTTGGTGGATGGTGAAGTTCTAGGTTTTCTTTTTCGGGTAGCTTGGAGAAGGACTATTTTCTCTTAACTTACCCCTGATGGAGTAACAAACGATGTATTCACTATTTTTATCAGAGTCAGATTTGAATAAGAGTTTTCTGTTTCAAAAGGGGGGACATCAATGACAGTTTTAAGTATTTTTGTCTTTCTCATATAGAAAGGTTATGCAATCACTGTAAAAACCGATTTTTGAACTGTGGCCCGGAGGGCCGAGTGTCATATACCATTCGACTCAGTTCATCGAGTACGCAGAATGTCTGTATGTGTGTGTATGTATGTATGTAAAATTGGGTTGTTGATGAATGACCGAAGATTGTAGCCATAGACTCAAAAATGGATCCCAGTCACTTTGCTCGAACCAACTTCGATTTGACCGGTTCCCAGATTCCGGTTTCGGAAGTACCTCTTTTCGTTTCCTCAGAGATGGCCTAACCGACCTGAGTTCTGTTCCAATCTGTAGGTTATACTAGTTTATGGACAAACCTTTTGTTTTTTTGAGAATCAAAGAAAATTATTTTGAAGAATACCACACATTTATATATAAGAATATGTGAGATATGAGAAAGGCATCATTAAACCACTAGGTGGATTAAAACAGGTTTTTGTATATGTGCGCTTAGACCGTGCTTTTAAATTAAGTTTAATTTTGTTTTTAAAGAAAGCTTCATTTTGTCTTTGCGCAACTTTAATGTACCGCATGTTGAGAGATTATGAGGACTCTCTCTCCTCAATGATGTCTTTCTCCTATTCTCATTCTTCAAAATAATTTTCTTTGATCCTTGAAAAACAAAGAAGTTTTTGCATAAACTAGTAGGTGTAGATGGGGTAAAACACACCCCCTAAGGAAATGTAGCTATATCTTAACTATAGAAAATAACACGGAAGAGTTTCATGCATGACAATTTTCCGTAATCATTATTTCTCAAAATTACTCGCTGAATTCATTGAAAAATACATGAAATATCTTATTTTCCAAAACCCCTAAAAATTGTCTATTGAAATATATGCGGGGCATGACGCCCGATCGTGGAAAACATGAAAAATATACATTTTAAATTATGCGAAGTGACGATTATCTGAACATAGAGGCAGGATGATCTTAAACAACGGGTGAACATCCATCAAAACAACGAATTAAAGCTCATAACATCCACGGGACAATATGCACCCTCATAAAGCTTCTTCTTCTTATTTAAAGAAAGCTTTAGACTTTTCGTTGACGAAATATTTGTCAGGTGGAAGATTGTTCACTATTATTCATTAAATTGATAACATATGAATAATTTTTGTAAGCGAATTCTTGAGCATTTTGACTCACGTAATTCGGGTCGTTTTGCCCCCAAAAATATGAGACGTTATATTTAACGATTTTTCTATAAAATTGCAAATACATCGTCTGTATTAGAACTAATTTTAGAAACCCGAATGATTGGCAAATAAGTTCACTAGTTACATAATTAAAATTGTCTTCCACACCCTAGAAAATTACTATGGAACGAACATCAAAAATTACTTATAACAGAAACATAATTGTTTTTTTTTCTAAATTTTTCCAGATATGATTGAATCATCGCTACCATAATTTTATAGTAATCTATTGTTATGGCGGACTTTCAGTTTCATTAAAATTTCAGTGAAAAAAATTGGTTACTTTTGAGAAAAACAAGAGGTGCATTATGCCTCGGGGGTGCGTTTTACCCCATCTTCCCTTATAACCTATAGAATGAAACAGTTTTCAGATCGGCTAGGCCATCTCTGAGAAAAAAAAAATAAGTAGCAGGTACTCCCGAAACCAAAATCTGGGAACCGGTATAATCGAAGTCGGTTTGATAAAAAGTAGTGAGATCCATTTTTGAGTATATGGCTACGTTCTTCGGACGTTAACCGAAAACCGGGAACCAGATAAGCCGGAATTAGTTTGTTTGGCCGTCTACTGACTACCGATTGAAATAGTTCAAATGGATTTCGAATCAGATGAACAGCCTATTCCGACTAGGATCGGTTCAAAATTAAGAAGGCATATAGTCAAAAAACTCATTACGAGCTGTCACGTGCACCGAAGTACATAAAATAGGAAAAAGACTTGTTTAAAGTATTGTAGCTCCATCATCTCGCAAATTTGTCGGTTTTGCAACTAGTGGAATTTGAAACACAACAGACTGATAACCATCTAAGTTCAATTACGAATCAGTGAATGAGAACTGCTGGAATAACTGTTTTATTGGGAGAAACGCGGATAGGGTACGACACAAACAAATTGAGGAGGGCAAAGTAAGAAAAGTGAAATGATGTGAATTAGCTGCAAACGTCAGATAGAGAAAATAATGGAAAATAAATCGTAGATAGAAGGAGAATAAATTAGTTTAAAGTGATGACTGAAGATCACAGGACTTTATACTTTTGGGAACTGTGAATTTAGAGTTTATCTAATATAGTTTATATGTTGAACTCTTCACCAGGAAAGGCTATACAAATATTTTTGCAAAGATAAAATGAATTTTCTCCAGCAACATTCTAAGCGCTCTTTCGCAGAAATGTTGAAATGTTATTGACTATTCTTTTCTTGTATTCGGAAATTGTTTCAAAAATGATTTTCGGGTTGAGACAAATGGCTTGCTTTCAGATACACAATTTGTTTTCCGCAGGTGCAAAGGAACGATTGTCTTGTGTTGCTCTCAACAGCAATTCAAACGGCATTTGCTCGTAGAGAACAAATGGCATCAGTATTACTAGACATCAAGGGAGGTTTTGAATCAGTTTATATACATATTCTGCATGATAAGTTGTACTAGCATGGTCTTTCACAAGTTTTGAATAACTTTTTGTATAACCTATTGTCTGAAAGATATATGTATTTTGCGTATGGTGATTTATCGACAATACGATTCAGATGAATGGGTCTTCCTCAAGGCTCATGCTTAAGCTGTCTATTATACAATTCTTATGTGAACAATGTTAAGTATCGAGTTCTCTACGAAGAAAACTGAGCAGGTTTGTTTCACAAGGAAGCGAAAAGCAGCATAATTACAGCGTCAACTAAGCGGTCAACCATAGCTCAGGTCTTCGTATTCAAATATCTCGGGATCTGGTTTGACTCCAAAGCAGACCCTGTCAGCTTGAAATCAATCGTCAGTTCAGTAACGCCATCGCACGGCATCACATTCACAATGTCATGTCAATTGTATGAATCCGCAGTGTTGCTATTCTGGCGACATCATATTAACAAGATATCCAACTCTCACATTTCCCGAACAAATCACTGCACGGAACCACCCGCGATCCCATTTCAACCAGAATATTAGTTGATTTTCTGAATTCGATTGGTTAAAATTTGTTACAACTAATCGATTGTTGTTTTAACTAAACTGTCATTTTTGTTTTTCGATTAGCAGAAACGATGGTTGAAACGGATCAGGGTCATTTCGCCGAATCCTGAAATCGTAATTAGAATTGATTTAAATTAAAGACAAACGAAAGATGATAGCGTTAACGCCCGTTTTGTTAATCTACCATTGTACTTCTTTAATAATGATTGATTGTTGTACTCTTGAATAAAGATTGATTCATGAACCTCAGAAAGTAGTTCCCAAGAAAACTTGTCGACTATTAGCTACTAAGCATCAAAGCAATTGCATAGGTGTATCTACTACGCAAATGTAGGGGGTATTTTCCGTTTATTAAGTGAAAATGGAAAAATACTAATGCGGCTACGCCACATCGTTTTGGTTCATGTGCTGTCCGACCTCGCTACCGCTCGTTCGGACATATCTAAAGCAAAGAAACCTAGCTTTGAGTAGTCCGGGCAAACGAGGCGGTTACAGGTTTGTATGCAACAGGCCGCCGCTTCCGACGGCGGGTCGGCGGCCGACTCAGCTGGCGTCGGCTCGGCGGCTTTGTGCCGCCGAGCCATCTTGGCTTCGGTTATGTGGCTGCGCCACATCAGTTATACAGGAGACATAACATGCAGGAGATATGACCCTTACGGCGAAATTACCCTTTCGGCGAGATGACCCTTTCGGCGAAATGACCCTTTCGGCGAAACGACTTTCGGCGAAATGGAATTCGGCGAAACGACTTTCGGCGAAATGGCTTTCGGCGATATGACCCGCTCCCGGTTGAAACAACTAATTTAACGGTTTGAAAAAAATGCTGTCAATTAGTGAGGACACATACCTTTCAATTTCAACTCATATTTTAGTTGAAATAACTGGTGTTGTTATTGAAACAAAATTCTGTTAGTTGAAAAATAAATCGGTTTTATTTGTTTTAGACATTGCAAATAGTTGAATCAATTCGAACAATGTTATTGATTTGCGAAAATTTTAGTCAATTTATATGAGCTTGGGTGCATCAACCGCTGGGAATTGGAATTTTGCGACGGCAATTCAAACGCGCCATTCAATCGCAGCGCGTTCTATGTGTTTGAAACCCTTCGCTCCTGTTACTTTTATAAATTAAATTCATGTCAAAAAGCGTTTTATTGCTAATGCATGAACATCATCATCGGTATCAAACAGCTGGAAGTAAAACAGTCTTCTGGAAGTAAATCAATGATCGAATTTGAAGCATAAAATATTTTCGCATACCTGAAAGATTACGAGATGATCATTCGTTAACATGAATTTAACGAAAATAATTAGGTATAGACGAACGCATATACATTTGATTGATGATATTTGGTTATTAACAATCTTTTTATTTTAAAATCTCTCAGGGGTACAAATTAGAGATGGTCGGGTATCGGGTATTTTACCCGAAACCCGACCCGTACCTGTACCCGACGGGTTTTTGGTCGGGTACGGGTAAAATTTTTTATTTTCAATCGGGTACGGGTCGGGTACGGGTAAAAAATTTTACTGCTCACTCGGGTACGGGTCGGGTACGGGTAAAAAAATTTACCGCTCACTCGGGTACGGGTCGGGTAAGGGTAATTTTTTTTTTCGGATCGATTACCCGTCCATTTGTACTTCACATAAATATGTTTACACGTTGACGAGATTTTTTCATTGCAAAACAGTTCTTCCGAAAAATAATCAATTTGATTCAAGGGGTTTTGATATTCGCGCCTAGGACCAGACCTGTCAACTGGCATCTTTTTCCAGAAAAATTCATTTTTTGCTTCATGAAAAGTTATGTGAATATTTCCCGCCCTACTTTGTTTATAACATATTTAATAAGACACACTGCCTTAGCTCTATGATGTTGCGGTCGGAATCTACTTTTCACGTAGGTTTTAATGGACTGCCATTTTAAAGCTGTTTAATGCACAATCCAGTAAAAATTATTTGATTTATATACTGCCCATACTCGCATATCAGTCTCATATCGATTTTCGCCAATTTTGAGTTAGCTTGAGGAATGGAGTCTTTCCTCAATATACTCTCAGAAATTGCAATGAGTTGAGAGTTTGTTCAGTAAAATATAAAAAAATATCAACTCATTTCTGTGTCCCATATGCTAAAGTACCCGCATATCAGTCCCATTCAGTGCAAAATTTCAATAATTTCATTTGTTGCAATATTGGAACACCAAAGGTGTATTACCGATATTTCATGTAATAATACCAAGATTTAGCATTAGGGAGCAAAGCAAAGTCTTGGCATTACATTCCTTTCGTGGAATTTGGCCTTTCTGTTTCAACAGACTTCGCAGCCGATTCTTAGCGTACAGAATCATTGCATGGCTAGTACTATGAATGACACTAAGAATCCTTCCAGGTCGGGGCTCGAACATACGACAGCTGGCTTGTAAGACCAGCGTCCTATGCATTTAACCGCCAACCCGGGACCAGCAATAGGGTGCACAATAAATAAAAAAAATTCGGAAATAAACTTTTGATCGTCTTTTTCTCAACATGCCGATTTCCCATATGGGACTGATATGCAAGTATGGGCAGTATATAAAATGTAGTGTAGTACTCATATCAGGCCCGTATCCAGGATTTCATTTCGGGAGGGGCCCAAAGATTAAAAAATAATGTTACTGGAGATTGCTCATGTACCTAATTCTCGGTGTACCTTTTACGGCTGTTTTTAACATACTTACACTTTTAACTATTCCACTGGAACTGATATTGTATTACATTTCATTACCTTTACTGTCTTGTTATTTCTGTAACACATGTCTGAGACATTCTAAATAATTATATGTTTTTGATTTCGGGAGGGGCCAGGGCCCCTCGGGCCCCCCCTTCTGGGTACGTGACTGACTCATATCACATTCAGATACCAGAAAACTGTTATTTTAAATATTGATTTTCAAAATTTTCCTAAAAATCATTGGGATTCTTACCATAGAAGTTCTTATTATTCTGCACTTCTGGGTGGTGTCACCTCACTTTAAATGTCACCGATTGATGGCACAGCAAGTTGGGCTATATTGCTAGTTAATTTTCGTTTCTTTTCACTGGACTACAAGTGGAAATCTCGATGCGTGACAACGTGGAGTCGCAAAAGTAAGGGCGAAAATCTTTTCTCGTGAAATACTCAAATTTTCACCGTGTTCATTCGTTGAGGTTCCACCGGTTCAATGGCTGTAAAAACCACCAGCTACCGATAACATCGTGGGTGTGGGTTTGTGAGGCTTATAAAACGGGCATAGTTGACAGATTAATTTAAATCAAAATCATAATTCATTTTGCTTTGTAGTAAAAAAATTGTAGCCAAAAAAATTTCCTTCGAATGTTCAAACTACTTACACTTGAAGGACTCACTGTTCACCATGTTCAAAATTGAATTTTTCACACCGGGAATACACGTACGTTGTTTGATTCTTTGGTCAATTCACGTAAACGAACTGATAACACACTATTTATTTTAGGGGATGTTCGCATAACATTCATTTTCATCACGTATTATATTCAATTTGACATTTGGAACTATTTTACGTGATTTTTCCAGTGATTCGAATGTGAATTTTTATTTGTGTGCCAAGATAATGAGCACGCTTACTTATAGTTCTAAAGAATTGGATCAAAAGTCGCACTGTTTCGTAAAAACCATACCTACCCAAAATTGAGTACAACGGGTATTACGACATATTGGGTAAATATGCTTCTCGAAAAATTTGAGTAGATATTACTCGCTTTTGTTGATATTTGTAAATGAAAATAAAGTACCAAAGACATTGGAAATCTACAGGGTCCGCCATCTAACATTTATTTTTGAACTAGCGGTTATTTCGACATTGGTAACCTAAATGTCACTTCTGATTTGACAGAAACTTAGTTGTATCCTTCCGCTGAACGAAAATGGTTGTGTGTACGCTTGAGGACCGCGTGAAAATAGTGCAGTCTTACTTCCAAAATTATGGTAATGTTGCGGAATATGTGCAAAAAATCATCTTCTCGGATGAGGCACATTTTCATCTCGGCGGGTATGTTAATAAGTAAAATTTTCGCATCTGGTGACGGAAAACCCGCACGTCATCATGGAGAAGCCGATCTCAGAGAGTGACGGTTTGGTGCGGATTTTTGTCTGGCGGCATCATTGGGCCTTTTTTCTTAGAAAATGAGGCAGGAGCCGCCGCCACGGTCAATGACGAGCGGTACCGCGTCATCATTAGCGATTGGTTCTTCCCGTTACTTTAAGAGGAAGACTTGGACACCTTTTGATTCCAACAAGACGGCGCCCCGTGCCACACATCCAACGCTACGATCGATCATCTGTGCACAGTCTTCGAAGATCGAATTATCAGTCGAAATTCGGATGTCGTTTGGTCGCCTCGGAGCTGTGATTTGACACCGTTAGACTATTATCTTTGAGCGGCTGTCAAAGATAAGTGTTATGTGGACAAGCCAGAGACAAATCAAGCCTTGAAGGACAACATTCGTGCAGCCATAGCTGAAATAAAGCTGCATACAATCGAAAATTTATTAAAAAGCTGGACCGAGGCAGCCATTTGAATGAAATTATATTCCACAATTACCCGGAAGGATTGTAATTTAATATGAAAAAATAAATTTTGAATTCGGATGAACCGTTTGTTTTTTTATGCATGTTTAAAAAAAAGTTACATTACATTATTCATGCTTTACAGTGTATTTATATGTTTAAAAATAAACAAGCATTTTAATGTATTTTTCTTACCAATTAGAGCCTGATACGGCTCGATATCTAAAACACTTTATTTTTTCCATACTGAATTTTGGTAAAATTTTTACTACTCATTCGGGTCGGGTACGGGTACAGGTAATTTTTAATCGGGTACGGGTAAAATTTTTTATTTTTTTTCGGGTACGGGTCGGGTACGGGTAATTTTTATTTATTATTGATCGGGTACGGGTCGGGTACGGGTAATTTTTTTTGCTGATCACTCGGGTACGGGTCGGGTTCGGGTATAAGAATTTCTATACCCGACCATCTCTAGTACAAATGTGTATGAACCAAGTCCCTGCTAGGCCGCCATGTTTTCGTGACCATCATCTTTTCCGCAAAGACGAAAACAACGAAGAAGTATATAAGTTCGTTGTTGCTCAATATCTGTGATATTTAGCTGTGAAAGTTGATTTTTTTATGTTTGATTATAAATGTGATATCGTTATGAAACGTGCTCTGCCAAATTGTAATACTGACTTTCACAATCAATGAAGTGTTGTATTTTACTTCATTTTGTTTACTTTGCTCTCACTGACTTGCTAGCTTTGATGGCCCCGAAGGACTGAGATGTTGGTTACGATAGCACTAGCTGGAGCGCCTTATTGTTGCCACCGTGCTGGTATGAACTGTTTGATTTTTGCAACACACATTTTCTGATTTGTCACTAAAACCTTTTCACCTTAAACAAGGTTAACTTTTTCACAACACCGCTGTTAGATAAACACTTGTTATGGAATCATAAATTTCTCAAATCGAATGAACACAATTTCACCAAACGCTTTAACCATCGATGTTGTTTTCATTTACATTTTGAAGCGACGCGAACAGATTTCTACTAAAAAAGTTGTTGATTTTGCATTGCAATTATTGTTTTGCTTTTAACTGTCTCCGGCATTTGACAGCATTCATAACAACATATTTTTCAACTACTGGAATATATGCAAATCAAAAACCATATTGGTTGAATCGAAAATAAATTATTTAAATCAACTATCGCAAAAATCAAAAACTGCGTGTCGCAATTTTATGATCGAAGGGTTCTCCGTGTGGTAACATCATTTTTTGCAAGCATGGCGCCCCCAGGCGAGTCCGCATCGAATCTCGTACATAGAAGTAGAGAAGAGAAATGTCAAATTCGTGCGCGCCAAAATAACAAATGAATTCACTTTACATCAAAAACAGAATAAGAAACCATTGACCAATTACAAAAGCTTTTTACATGAAAAGAAACACAAAGTAAACAGTTTTAAAACTTCTCTAGGAAAGTTTATTAATTCGATTTTCAACGTTTTTCATAAATGTTGCATCAACGATAGAACAAAAGTATTTGTAAAATGAGTTACATTCTATTCCATAGAAAATTATTTGTAAATTTATTTCAAAGAATCAGAATCAATTTGGCACTCCGATAATTTTGACGACCCCAAGATCGTACCGCTCTAGGCCCAGGCCTCGCCGGCCTACTCGTAAATCCATCACGTGAACAGTGTCAAATAATCATGTGAGAAAAACGTATAGTAGCACTTGCTAATAATGTCATGTTAAATAAACACATATATATTGGAACTCGCATGTACCGTACTTAAAACAGAACTTATTTTATTGTATACAGTATGTACGAATATTTCGCAGACCTCAGCATCACTAGAATACCTTGTCAATGCGATTACAAGTTAAACTATACAGCATAATTCATTCCATTTGTTACCTTATATATAACTGAAAAGCAGTATTTGGGATGAAAATTAAATTTCATGGAATCGCTAAACGGATTTGATCCAATATGACGGTGAATATCACCTTTGTGCTCATGAATAAATCGTTAATGGGAACTTAGTGTAAGGAAGGAACAGGTAGTTTTTTTAATATGCTGTACCGCGGCAAAACACAGGTAATAAAAAAACATCAATAGCAATATATCATCTTTAAATTACCATTCCCTTTAATACACATCATACACATTAACGAGGTGCAGGTAGATCGTACTGTTTTATTGATTTCAATTATATATAACATGCAGGCTCAGTATGAAAACTTATCTTCTACCACACGATTATATATGCGTTTGCAAGAGCACTCTTTTTTCATTGCAGCATGGATGGGTTGGCAGTGGCCATCGGGATGACGAAATAGGCATCTACTGAATGGAGAATCACCATTAATCAAGACAGTAATCCGAGGATAAATTTTACCACGAATGTGTGATTATTGAATTAGAGCAATTCATTAGGGTCGATTATCGGTCATTTCCGTAAAGATGGATGTATTTTATTCATTTGTCGTGTCTTGCATATGTATGTTTATTGATTATAAATAAGAGTGTTAAAGTAATTTGAAGAATGGAAAATATGACAGAGCTCGGTAAAAGAAAAATAGTGCAAAAAGATATACAGCTTTCACCAATATTTACATATATAGGAAAAAGGCTACACGGACTAAAATTTCATCACTTTCAAATGGTTGTTACTTTTCACCCGTTGGGTATTTTCAATTAAACCTTCAGTTTAATGTGTAATGTTTACTTTGGGTAAATGACAGTAATAGTTTTGCAATTGTTGCGAAGATGAAGTCAGAAGAACAGCAGAGGGGAAAAAATTACGCACGCACCTTGAAAATCCGGATCTCTTTCATCTACTGAGGATTGTACAATATACAGTATCTCGTGTTTTAAATCGGTACAACGTTGCTGATCGGAAGGAAAAACATGGTGAAAATCTCTGCCTAGTGAAAAGGATCACAAGCATATAGTTCAAGCTTTCAATTGAAATCTAAACAACTCTGTTAGAGATGTGGCGAAAAAACTGCAGTTGAGTATGACTTACGTGCAACACGCGAAAAAATTTAAAAGACTACACACGTACAAAGTTCCAAAGTGCAAATCTGTAACAATTGAGACGATCAACGAGCAGAATGGAATGCCTCCCAATGCGTCTACTCCCATTTCTAATTTTCTGCCACAATTTTCTGCCACAATTTTCTGCCAGATTTATTCTTGTGACATTACTTAAAAGATGTTCTGAAGGCTAATGAGGTCAACTACTTGCCGAAGGACTACAATCCTCCGAACGCATCAGAACTACGACAAATGAGATGTACTCTGACGTCCGAAGTACGTTTTGCGCGTTTTCGGTTCGCTTCATGTGGTTTAGACTCGAAGAACAGGTAGGCTAGAATACGTTGTTTAAATGCAGCCAATGTTACAGAATGTTTAATAAACATACAATTTGGGCAACAAAACTTTCGAAATCATAAACCAGACGCTGTTGTAGATGGAAACGTCATTGTGTGGTTTTGTTTTACCTTCGTCTTTATCATTCTTTGGGGTGAAGGCGTCCTTATTATTTGTAGAAGAGGTACCTAGATCTCTCAGTGGGCATTGAAATCAATTCATCTAATGCAGGTATTAAAGATAGTTATTTTCGTGCAGTGGTGTATTTTTATCCATCGTAGTGTTTTTTTAGCTGAAAGTATCCAAGATTTCATGCTAAAATATGTATGTAATTCTGAGCTATGATCATGAAAAGAATTACTGGCTGCTTACGGGATATGACTATCTATATGAGAAAAGCAAAACATAACAGTTCGGCTGAAAAGTTCGTATCGTTTAATAGAAACACACATTTTTTTTGCCAAAATTCGTTTTTATTATTCAACATAATTGCCATCAGAGGCGACACAGCGATTATAGCGATCTTCCAACTTTTCGATACCATTTTTGTAGTACGATTTGTCTTTGCCTCAAAATAGGCCTCAGTTTCAGCGATTACCTCTTCATTGCTTCTAAATTTTTCACCAGCGAGCATTCTCTTGAGGTCTGAGAACAGGAAAAAGTCACTGGGGGTCAAATCTGGAGAATACGGTGGATGAGGGAGCAATTCGAAGCCCAATTCGTTCAATTTCAGCATGGTTTTCATCGACTTGTGACACGGTGCATTGTCTTGACGAAACAAAACTTTTTTCTTCTTCAAATGAGGCCGTTTTTTGAAATTTCATCCTTCAAACGCTCTAATAACGCTATATAATAGTCACTGTTGATGGTTTTTCTCTTTTCAAGGTTGTCGATGAAAATTATACCATGCGAATCCCAAAATACAGACGCCATAACCTTACCGGCCGATTGTTGAGTCTTTCCACGATTTGGGTTCGGTTCATCGCGTGCAGTCCACTCAGCTAACTGTCGATTGGACTCCGGAGTGAAGTGATGGAGCCATGTTTCGCTCATTGTTATATATCGACGAAAAAAATCGGTTTTATTTCGATATAACAGCTCCAAACACTGCTCAGAATCATCAATTCGTTGTTGTTTTGATCGATTGTGAGCTCACGCGGCACCCATTTTGCACAAAGCTTTCTCATATCCAAATATTCGTGAATAATATGTCCAACGCGTTCCTTTGATATCTTTAGGGTGTCAGCTATCTCGATCAACTTCACTTTACGGTCATTGAAAATCATTTTGTGGATTTTTTTCACGTTTTCATCGGTAACAGCGTCTTTTGGACGTCCACTGCGTTCATCGTCTTCGGTGCTCATATGACCAGTACGAAATTTTGCAAACCACTTACGAATTGTTGCTTCGCCCGGTGCAGAGTCTGGATAACACTCATCAAGCCATTTTTTGGTATCGGCGGCACTTTTTTTCATCAAAAAGTAGTGTTTCATCAACACACGAAATTCCTTTTTTTCCATTTTTTCACAATAACAAAAGTAGCTTCACTTAAAATGCAATATCTAACAAACTAATAATCAGACAGCTGTCAAATTTATACACGTATCTTTTGAAGGTTGGTACCAACTGAAAATGGTAAGGATTTAATTCTAGTGGCGCCCTCTCATAGAAACGATACGAACTTTTCAGCCGATCTGTTATGATAGATTGTATTGCTCTATAGGCTGTTGCCGTTATTCTCACTTGAGTCCGAGTTCCGGTTTGTGTGGTATGAAGCAAAAAAAATCTGAAAATAATCATTAAGAAGTAACTTGATATCCTAGGAAAATAATCATACTGCCCTTAAGTGTACATATAGAAATTAAATATTTATTCATTCATTTATTTTATTCGATGCTCTAACATATTAACAACATATTACAATAATATAACATATTACAATAATATAACATATTACAATAATCCAACAGATACAGATCAACAACTATTGTGAGATTAATACTAAGCATCAAAACTAACCTTATTGCTAAACCTAGCACTTAGGAAAGAGAAAACTAGGGGACTCCGGGGCTAAGGCGGACATTTTTAGGAAATTGAAAAAAAAATCATCTATTACAAATAGGTTTTTACCCCGTTTATCTGTACAGTTTCAGCTACAATTCCCAATTTGCGTTTTAGCTACAATTCCAAACGTGCAGTAGTTTTTGTACAAAGTCACCATGAAGTGACCAACCTAGCATCCAATATTTAGGAACCGCGGGACTAAAGCAGGACTGTTCCGTACTATAAAATTTCACACAAACATGAAGAACGAATGCAGTAGGTCACCAAGGCTTAACTTAACGCCCTGTAGAACCCCGGCCAGTTCGCAGAGAGGAGGGAGGTTTGGAAAATCATGAACGTGTGTCGAGAGTAGGTAAACCGTTCCATAGCAAAACCGGTAGTTTTCCGAACTCTGCCGAAAGGTTACCCCCAAGAACCATCTTAACCGGGTCGTCATCCGGCATCTCTACGAAGTGTCCTGCCCACGGCAAACGTCCGTTTTTTGTGCTTCGTACGATGTGTAGTTCTTCCAACAGCGAGTGGAATTCATTATTGAAAGGTTGAGTACGCACTTGGGTGGTGGAGTTTTATGAGTACATCAAAAAACTTTGGTTTCATCCCCGTTTACGAACAAGTCAGGAGTTCCACAAGGTAGTAATATGTTTATGGATGCAACTTCGACAATTTGATACTGCTTTGTATTGAAAAAGGTCTGCTTAGTATGTGGCCTCATCATTTGGAAATTCCGAACTGAGCGTGTTAAAAGAACATCTTCTTAGGCCACATTCTATCATAGGCTACTGGATGACCATAATTACTGGGTTAGTTTAATTAAACAAGCATTACAACAGCAACCATCGCTTTCTGTGTCTTTGCTTCGTTAATGTACTTTGGATGAAACTTTGCACATGGCTTCAGTATGGCAAACCATAAGTTTTGAACCGATGGAGAGGTCAATCCGACTCACGACTGATTTTTAAAAAGGGCGTATGTATTTTTGTATTTCACCAAAATTGCCTTTTTCAAATCGTTGTAACTCGGAAACCGTTAATTGTACAAAAATGGCGTTCAGGAAGAAGTTGTAGGGAATCGGTTGGTCTCTCTAAGAAAAGTATACACTGAAAAAATAATCCGAAAAAGTTAAATAAAAAAGAGCATGGTTTTATTATTTTTTTGATAATTTTTATTTCAAAGCTGTTATTAAAACCTACAGATTGAAGATTATAGCAGCTCCGCCTAAATAAAATATTTGCATCAAATGGATTCGAACATTGTAGGGTGATGGTGAGCTCACTTCGTCGTCGTCCCTTGTCGCAATGTTTTTGCCTTTCTCTATAGAAAGGTATTAGAATTGCTGAAAAAACCGACTTTCGAACGGAGCCTCGCAGATATGATGGTATAAGTGACGTAACTGATAAAACGCGTTGTTTTTTATCACGCAATTTTCTCAGAGATGGCTGAACCGATTTCTACAAGATTTGATTCATTTGGAAACTACTATTAGGCCATTGATCAAGTTCGAAGATCAAACGATTGCTACTTTGGGTTTCGAAGATATGATGGTATAAGTGACGTAACCGACAAAACGCGTTGATTTGTTACCGCGCAAGATTCTCGGTGATGGCTGAACCGATTTTAACAAACTTATTCTCGTTTGAAAGCTACTATTGGGCCATTAATCGAGTTCGAATATCAAATAGCTGTGACTTTTAGTTCCGGAGATATAATGGTATAAGTGAAGTAACTACAAAACACGTTGTTTTTTATCACTCCTACGTATATAAGTGTGTCAATCACCTCTAATTTCGTAAAGCGTCATTGTTCAGAAGTTTAAGCACCTCGAAAAAAGTTCTCATGCAAAATTTGAGCTAAATCGGACATGGGTAAGGGGTGCTGCCCAGCAGTTAAAGTTTGAACATTTTCGATCTTTAAAAAGCACCATAGGGGGGAGTACATGAAATTTCCGAAATCGAAATTTTTTTTGATGCCAAAAATCTTAAAATTGCATGAAACGTTGGGTGTTATCTTAAAAAAATTTTTTTTTTGAGAAAAGTCAACTTTCTGGAAAAATCTTAATAGTCCCAGAAAGTCGATATTTAAAAAAAAAATTTCGAGATGACACGAAATCTCGACGTTTCATGCAATTCTAAGACTTTTGGCATAAAATTTTTTTCAAGATATATGAAAATTCCACTAAGTGGACTAAGTAGAGTTTTTTTAGATTATGCATCACTCTTCTCATACAAATAGGCAACGCAAATGTCAAGCACTAGTTTGAAAAAATGATGCTGACTGTCTTACAAATACTCGAGTTTGCATTCAATGTTCCATTTCTTACCGTATCAAAACATTCCAAACCTTCAGTCTTCTGAGCCTACCAATAAACCCTTGGAACATAATATAATATTGTACACTTCTGAATATTTCTTTAGACACTTAAAACACTAATAATAAGAATTGAATAGCTATTTATAACCAAACAGTTATTCTTACTCACAAAGCGTATTTTGTTTTATACGTCAACTATATAAGGACTATATGAAAATGTTAGCTTATGAATTGCAAGGAACGCTGCAGACGGTTTCTATGCAAACAAGTTGATTATTTGACGTCACATTAAGTAGTTTAATACACTTCAGCAATAGGACGTCAAGCCTTTTTTAACAGTTACGTTTTTAACATTCAGAGCTTTTCTAACTGGAAGTGTGATTATTGAGTATTTAAATAATATTGGTGAATGTGTCCTTTTTTAGAGCATAACAACCTATAAGACTTGATTAAGATGCGTTTGGTTTTGAGAGGTGGCTCGACAGCTGCGTCACTCCGATTCGAGAAGAACGGAAAAAATATAAACTTTTAGGTCATATTAGTTGTAGACAATACAAACTTACTTTGGCTATACTGGTTTCGGTTCCAGGTTCCGGAAGTAGTGGTCTAAGATTTAAAAAAACGAAATTCACATCGATTTCTCAGAGATGACTTGAGATTTGGGAACAGACAATAGTTCGATAATAGCTAAATCAGGTGAACAAGGTGGATCTTTCCGACCCACTGCTTCGTTCTGCTTGGAAGCACTTGTGCCGACTTCAGTTCATAGTCGGGTAATCATTCTTTTCTTTGGTTTATAATAATGGATTCATCAAAACACGTATTCGAAGTGCACTTGCCTTCGTCTCTTTAGCATTAAATATGTATGTTCGAGATCCAGCAGCAGGATATCTTTCTCATCTGCATAATCATTTTGGTTATCCAGTACAATTTTATCTATTATCACTATTGCCGTTTATTTTGCCCTGGTTTCGATGGAGTTTCGAACATCACTAAATTCTTAAAACCACTAGTTTGCATGATCAACAGTCCCATAATATTTATCAAGCTTTTTCTCGTTTCCGTTTCTGATTTCGGGAGGGGCCGAGAGGACTCCCTCTAGGTACGTGCCTGGGAACTATCGAAGTATCTTCGTAACGTACAATCGTACGACCGTACATGATCTGATCTGATAGTTTCTTTTATAGTCTCCGTACATTATTATATGAACAGAATTTGTCTTTACCGGAAAGCATATTCCAAATAATATGTCGGTAAACCTATATCGCAAATGAATGTAGTCACAAACCCTCACAACTACTAATAAAACTGCTAGATTGATGATACTGTTCGATATCTGCTGTATGTACAAAAAAGCTCACTTAAAATGTCTTCTGATATATTCAATTAGGCGTCAGCACGGTCTTTATGGCGAAAATGATCAACGGCGAAATGGATTCCCCCAACATACTGCCTCTTATCGACTTCCGCCTTCCGTGACTGGCTTCAACCAAGATTCCATGGTATATCATTCGCAACCAACTATATTTAACTTTTATAAATCATCTTAAAAGTTTGTAAAAAAAACTTCAATAATTGGTTAAACAGATCAACTATGGAACGGTGCGGCCAGTTCTTGGCTTTATTTATAAGTTTCTTACTTTTTATCTAGTTGTGGACGAGACACAATCTTTTCCACAAAACGACTCGCTAAACTCTATTGTTATCACATAAAATTGAGTCTTAGAGGTATGCCATGATAAAGCTTTTTTCATGTTTATGGATTCGTAATAATTCATCCCTGTTGAAAATATGTTTACCAAATTGAATAATAAGAAAATGTTTTCTCTCCATCTAGCATGTCAAATACATAACTTTTTTCCTGAACTGACTGAACTTTTTTATACCTTTATGGAAGTTGCAGCAAGCCATAGATTGCTGGTTGGTACGCGTCGTTGCATATAGTACCAAAGTCTCAATGTGTCTCGTCTAACGACTGTCGGCTTCTTTCTTACTATGCGGAAGAAGATACATAAAGCAAAGTGATCAACAATGTCTGCTGCTTTTTCATGCTGTTCTATTCCCAATCCAGTAGCATGCCTAGCAGACTACACCCACAGCATCCGATAACAGGGCCGGTGGACTAGTGTAATGCAATGAGCTGGAAGATGAATCATATGTCACTACCGGATCTGGCAGAGATAGGCAACAAGAGAAACGAAAAACTCCTAGACAATTTTGTTAACATTTCCACAAAGAATTGTTTTCTGTTTTCGACAAACGGCAAAAAATATGCGGGTAGTAATGAGACTGTTTTCGTTTCCCTTGAATGCGTGACAAAGCATAAATTTGCACTTTTGTTCAACTTTTCGACCGATTCAATTGAATACATTTAATGAACTCTACAAACGCTTTAATTGTTGTCTGATGCCGGAACGTTTATGAATAGTAATTGAATTGTTAGAAATAGTACCAAAACAGCTTTCATTTTGGCATTCCATCCTTTACGACATATCAAAGTGAGTCAAATTTTGGCAGCTGTTCAAAATATGCACAAACAACAATTACTTTGCATTTTATTCCACTTCCCGCAAACATACTTTCGTTCATATGTATCATAACTGAGAAAAAAGTTTTCGTGTGACACAAGCAACATATGTGAGATCGAGAGTGTCAAGAATGAACGTAAAGTACCAATTTCTTCAGCAGTTAAAAGTTTTCTTCTTTCATAAATATCTGGCGTAATCGTGCAATTGATAATGCAATTTAGCGGAAAATCAGTGCAATACCATCAGAGTTATGTTTTTTGGTGGTCAGAATGAACTTCTCCAGTGATACATTATATGAAGGAAGTCCAACGTGTAGGGAATTGTCCTGGTGCTACGGAGTGTTATTACACTATAAATTATCTAAAATGTGAACTAAAAGCAATTGAAATTTTCATAAAAATCCTATCGGTATTGTGGATAAATAACATAAATTTGATCAACGTAAGCGCTAGTTGTAACAGATATATTTTTCCGTCCGTACTGCCAAGTATGTTTTTACTTTAAAAAGTTAAAAGTGCTGTACGGTTCTGTTTAATAAATATTCACTTGGATGTTATTAATAATACACATCTTTTTTCCGGCAGACTGGTCAAAAGGTTTTTACTGGCCCGAAGAGGTGAATGACCTCAAGGTTAAAAAAAAGCTTCCTAGCATTAGCAGCATACTAAAATTTGTATACTCAAAATAAAATAAAGCATAATTTATCAACACTTACCAATACTAGGGATATTGTAGGGTAATGGTACCTACAATCATCTCATATACGAAAACCACAAGTTAGAGTGAGATCTACTGTCTCTATTCGATAGAACTTTGAGAGTAAGATGAAAATAGATGCATTCGCTTTGAGTTATGGAAGCAAAATTAAGCATTTTTTGAAATATACAGTTCTTGTTCATTGAAAAATTAATACTTTCCAATTTAATTTTACTTTAATATATTTCATTATTGTTTTCTGTGTTAGGCTACTTTGAAAGCTTCTTTTCGGTTGTGAATCAAGTTCTAAACTGAATTGGATGTAACCGATAAAATGCATTTTTTCTATATTTTTGGGTTATAAATCAAGTTTAAAGATCAATTGGCTGTCACCTCTGGCTCCAGAGATGTAATGGTATAAGTGACGTAAGCTTAGGCTTATTTAAAAGTTACTGTTGGATTATGAATCATGTGTGGGGATGAAAGGTTCTAAGCTAAAAAGGTTGTCATTTCTAGTTCTGGAGGTATAATGATATAAGTGACATAATCGATGAAACGCATTTTTTCCCTCCGCTCAATTTTCTCGAGATGTCTGCATCAATTTTCTCATCCTTAGGCTCGTTTGAAAGCTAAAAAATTCACAGTTCATGAATTATGTACGAAGATCGAAGGGTTGTCACTTTTAGTTTCTTAGATACAGTGTTATACGTAAGTGAAGTAGCCGATTTTTTCTCTATATTCATTTTCTTCGGAGAAGGGTGACTGATTTCAACAGTCCTAGGCTCTTCTGAAATCTCCGGTTGGAACATTGATAAAGTTCAAATATTAAATTGCAGATACTTTTGTTTCCAGAACTATAAATTTTCTTCAAAACCGTCAATTTACAATAGGCTGAGCTCCTGCACACGTGCTGTCAAGAAAAAAATGTGGAATACTTTATGAAATGAAATTGATCTGAAATGTCATGCTAGAAAAAAGATTTAGTTTTATAAGAGGCTCATAAATTTCAGTGAGAATGTTTGGAAGCCCAATTGAGCGTGGCGGTACTATCTTAATTTAGTACTAGCTATTTTATTTTTGTAGAGCTACAATGCAGTTATTCAGCCTAATATTGGCCGAATCATAAATTTTTAGGATAGCTGCTGAGGTTTTCTTTATATTAAGATAATTGAACCAGGAATTGAAAACTAGCAATTTAATATAAATGTTTTTCAAAATTTATTTGACATAATCACTAAACTTGCAGATATAAGAGCACAAAAAATGCCGAAACTAAGCTTTATATACCCAAATGGAAACAGAACTCCACCAAAAAAACTTGTATATAATTTGCATTCCGCTCAAATAATAAGCATACCTGACATCTATTTAAAAGAAAATTCAAACGAAAGTGGCACTTGAACACATAAATATGTTCTTGTAGGGTGTATCAAGAATATAGGGCGGGAAAAGATAAATTCCAGAAATCAACAGCAGGAAAGGTGACAAAATCAAGGTCGACTTTCTTTAATATTATAAAACCGATACTCTGAAGAAGGATGTAAATAACATTCCGAAATACGCGTATCTGTATTGTAACGTTTGTTATGCTTCATTAAAGTATAGTGACTTTGTGAAAGTATAATAACGTGACAGTGAAATAGTGGAATTAAATGGTACATAAATAGTGACACTATTGTTTCCTTCCATTTTATAGACAAAAACCTTCAACGCATTTTTCTTGAAAGCAGGTTTTGAAAGTCAGTGTTTATCGTCATTCAAAAACTACTGCAATAATTTTCTCCAAATTTTGCACACAGTTTTTAAATGTAAAATACCAGACCGCAACGTTTTCCTATTCGTTTTTTATTACTTTGAAGAAGTTTTACAGCAACTAAACGTTTTTTTTTCGTAAAAATCGTAGTTTTGACATTAAACAACTACAAAAAATTAAAAAAAAAAATCAAACAGAAACGTTGGGGTCTAGAAACAATTCCAAAAATGATGTTATTTTTTCATCATTTAGACTGTACTCCTCCTTCCTTAAAACAAAGTCTATTGTCTCTACCATCATTATTCATTTGCTGTATTTGAATTGCACATTGCTATAGCGTCTTGCACTACCGACATTTGAATATCTTCATCTGCTAGTGATAATCGTTACATGGATGATAATCGTGAGAATGATTATTCATAATCATGAGTGAATTAAAAGAATATGACAGTTGTAATATTGATAGGAATGAGATAATACTCAGCGGCGATATTTGACTAGGTGATAATTACGCAATATCTCAGAAAATCAAAGGATTTTCGATATCGTGATCGATGATGATTTTGTAAACGATAATCACCGACGATTATTACTGGTGATAATAGATGATTTTTTTAGCATGATAATACCAACACTGCCATCACATGGCTACTATTCAGCGTTCTGAGTATAATTCTTGTGATTTGTGTAAGTGCGATTGCGTACTTCATAGCATATGATATGAAACTGTCTCGCATTGACGCAACTACGTATCCGGGTTTTTTATTCCAAACACCTCGGGGGTTGAAGGTTTTATTAAAAGTGCATGTTTGCATCTGTAGATTGTTCAGCATCGTTTTGTGGATGCAGAACGATTTATTTCTGTTTGTTTTGTGCTGTTTGCTCACCTTGCCCGCTTCACATATCCCTTCCATGTTCCTTTTATCCTTTCCTTTCCATCAGAAAAGTGATGAGAAGCCATGGCTAGGCACAAATTTTAAAATAACTAGGGGAACGTGCAACTTGAGCCAATTAGTTCTGATTCCTGTTAATCATATATTCATTGACTTAAGGAGGCTGACGACACAATTGACTCAGAACAGTTATGGCTGATTACGCGCGACCGCGGTTTTTTGGATTAACTGACACGATTGGTGAAAGCAACAATGGAGAGCGTGATGCGCTACGTCCGAATATCTGGGACGAACTCGAGACCTTTCGAATCTCGTAGGGCTACGGTTATGTGAGAGACTCTCTTGTCTCTTCTTTTTGCGAACAATGTGCCATTTAATTTTGGTTCACTGGTGAACGATGAGGTGGCAGATAACACTGCACTTACTATGCAGATTGAATTACAGTAGTTTTAAACGCTTGTAACTGAAATGTATGGATTTATATTATTTCACAATGAACGTTAGATTAGGTTCTAGGTGCAAATGACGATTCTTTTTGCTTACCTTTTCTTCAGATTATTGCGGCACCTTTTAGCAATCCATCTCTATCTATTTGAAAAGGATAACAACTAATAGCCGGCGTGTGTATGTATTGGAATCTCGGATCCGGGATAAAATCCATTTGGTTGCCGCCGATATTCCTCGCCGAGTTCCGGTCGTCCCGGTATCTGCAAAACTGTCATTTGCACTTAGGACCTAATCTAATTTTCATCGAGAAATAATATAAATCCATCTTCAAATCATCTAGTTAGAAGCGTTTTAAATTACGGTAACTCTAAGCCTGATCATCGAGATTTAACTTCCAGTAGGTTTGAAAACATTCAACTCAAACAAGCATAAAATATTTAAGCAATTCCACCGCAAATGACAGATTTTTTTAAATTTGATTTTTGTATATTTTGATTTAAATTATTTTGAAAAGAATACTTAAAACTCAAATATCTCAAAAGAGTTAATTTTTTTTGAAATGTTGTAGCTAAAGTCCAAAGTAAAATACTGTCAAATTTCTAGACTGGAGAAATGATATTTGAAAAAGTTAAATATTGTTCAAGTATTGTAAATTTTTGAAAAAATCATGGCAAACAATTTTTTTCATATTTTTCAACAATTGTTTTTGAAAGAACGTTAAATTTCTAATGAAAAAATTGTCAGTCAAAATTTTGCTATATGCTATGGTTCTCGAGATACAGCGGTTTAAAAAAAATATCGGGAATTTTTCTTTGTAACGATTTTAGATGATCTTTGAATCTTCCCGCATGTAGAAGTATCATCAGACCTGCCTAACAACCTATCCCATGTATCATCCGTATGGTCCTTAACGTTTGACGATATCTGGTATAGTTGGTTTATAGTATCCGTTCATGTGAGTTGTAAACATATAAGCCAATTTTTTAAAACAACAAACAAATTGTTAATCAAAAGCATGTATTTATTCTACGATATGGTTTTTAGAATGTATGAAATATATGAGAAAGAAATCAGAAAATGTTTTTTCGGTCTCTGCACCTGTGGTGACGGTTATCAGGACATCAAGCATCTCGTGTGGTCATGCGTAGAGTATCACGACGCCAGGTCGGAGCTACTGGAACCCCTCAGGGCCCGAGAGAGATGTGCCAGCGTCACATGGATAAGTTCTAACCTACTAACCATTACCAACCTGGAGGCAGAATCCTCCAAAGTAGATCATCATTACGCAAATGTAACATCTTCACTATTATTAAAATTATCCTAGTTTTAAGTAAATATTTAATTGAAAGTAGAAAATGCCCTCGGCATCTTAGAGCTTAAGCAGTGTGCCTATAAAATTAGATTATTAAATATAAAAACAAGGTCTTAGGGTTTCATACAAAATTCCTGAATTGCATTTGGATCCGATTTCCGGTTTCGGAACTACTGGATTAAGCGTTAAAAGTTTTAAACCGCCACATAAAGCTACGAAATGAAAGAGGAAAAAGACTAGATTCAAAACTGTTCCAATTTGTTATATTTGTTACTGGCCATACGAACCAACTTCTGCTATCTCGGTCTTCGGAATCCGGATTCGGAAGTATTATAAATAGTGATCAAAAACTGCAAAATTGATCTCCTATTTCTGTTCAATGAACAGATGTGTAAAAATTCCACAGCAATATTTATGATGTTATGTGTAATATGAGAAAGGCATCATTACACCCCTAGGTGAATTAAAACAGGGTTTTCTTTCAATCATGGCTGTTTTTACTTAATTTTTCTATTTCTAGCAGATTTGCCTGGGATGCCAGTAACCGAAAATTCGATGAGTTGTTAGCTAAGGACTATAGCATTCCATTGCTATATAAAATAGTAATGGATAGCTGAAGTCCTTAGCTAACAACTCATTGAGAGGTTAAATTGTTTACAGCGATTCATTTTTTTTATCTAATTTAGAAAGTGATCATGTTTGGTCATTTAAAAAAAGGTGCACTTATAGTTAAGAGTTATAAGCCAAAAATAAAATGTAAAGCGAGTCTTGGGATTACTTTTCTTTTGTGGAATTTGATCATACTGTTAAATCAAACTTCGCAGCCGATTAAGAAAGTACAAATTTATTAATACTAAGAACCCTTCCTTTCATCCGTGAAATGGTGCTAGGTGTATCATCAGTCATAACTAATTTTAAAAAAGTGTTTTGATTTTTTCAGTTTGATGATCGATGGTCAAATGAAACTCAGTAATAGTAGTTATAGTAGCATACACGTCTATAAGGAGGGAACTAATATGCTGGTGGGTGGATAGGTTAAATTAGTTTTACCTAGTGTGCGGAACGTACCTATACGATTTATTTCACCGTTTTACAACACGGTGTTCTATTTTTGCTCCCGTATGAGCGTGAAAGATGATTCATCATGTGACATTTTCTTTCGAATTCTCCGTGATATACACATGCACTTCCCCAATAAGAGATATCGGTAGAAACTTTTATGGCGCCGCCAGTTTCCGAGATTACATCCCACCATTCTGTACACCGTTCGCGCTGGTGGCGGCGTCGGCGGCATAGCTTGATGCTGGAGAACTCGAATGTGTTCCCATTGATGCTGTGGCTTCGCTCTAGGACAACTCTGCTTCACCAATGACTTTGGCACGATCGTATAGCGTGAGGAATATACACATTCTACGAAAACAAAACTGTTTGTTCAGCCAAAAAGTAGAGAAAAAGAAAAATCTACCACGTGGAGAAACCCGACAAGTGACAAAATGCTGGGGAAATACATAAAAGTTTATTCAACTTCATTTTTTACTTTCCTTCGCTTTTGGTTGATATCGATTTTGGAAATCATCTCGCTTCAAAAATTGTGTAATAAAACAAGGCTTTCGAACTTCGTTCGTTATTACGAAATAGTTCTATCACGGAGAACCCTTCGATCATGAAATTGCGATATCGCAGTTTTTGATTTTTGCGATAGTTGATTTAACTAATTTCTTTTTGATTCAACCAATATGGTTTTTGATTTGCATATATTCAAGTAGTTGAAAAATATGTTGTTTTGAATGCTGTCAAATGTCGGAGACAGTTGAAAGCAAAACAATAATCGCAATGCAAAATCAACAACTTTTTAGTTGAACTCTGTTTGCGTCGCTTCAAAATGTCAATATCGATGGTTAAAGCGTTTGGTGAAATTGTGTTCATTCGATTTGAGAATTTTATGATAACAAGTGTTTATCTAACAGCGGTGTTGTGATAAAGTTAACCTTGTTTAAGATGAAAAAGATTAGGTGACAAATTAGAAAATGTTTATGAATAATCATCTCGTAATCTTTCAGGTATGCGCAAAATTTTATGCTTCAAATTCGATCATTGTTTACTTCCAGCAGACTGTTTTACTTCCAGCTGTTTGATACCGATGATGATGTTCATGCATTAGCAATAAAACGCTTTTTGACATGAATTTAATTTATAAAAGTAACAGGAGCGAAGGATTTCAAACACACAGAACGCGCTGCGTTTGAATGGAGCGTTTGAATTGCCGTCGCAAAATTTCAATTCCCAGCGGTTGATGCACCCAAGCTCTTATAAATTGACTATAATTATCAGTGCATAACTTTAACTAAAACAAATAAAACCGATTTATTTGTCAACTAACCGAATTTTGTTTCAATAACAACATCAGTTATTTCAACTAAAATATTTGTTGAAATTGAAAGGTATGTGTCCTCACTAATTGACAGCTTTTTTTTCAAGCATTTAAATTAGTTGTTTCAACCGTCGTTTCTGCTAATCGAAAAACAAAAGTGACAGTTTAGTTAAAACAACAATCGATTAGTTGTACCAAATTTTAACCAATCGAATTCAGAAAATCAACTAATATTCTGGTTGAAATGGGATCGCGGGTGGTTCCGTGTACAAACTGATCTAAAGATAGAGAAAAAAAACTATAGTGCAATAATTTTACCAGGAAGTAACATCTTATTTAGGCAGTCCACTGGCACCTGTTGCTTGCACCGTGACGTATTTTTGGCACCGTTTTTTGAGCTTGTCTTGTTAATCGACTAATCCAAATCTACCAGGACGCGAGCTTTGGCATTTTTTTTATTATAGTTTTAGAAAAGTTTGAATGCTCAATTTGATATACTTGACCGATCTCTATCAATATCTATAAATATAAAAATGCAGAGATCATTCTTTGTAATAGCATCACTTAAGAACGGATGGACGGATTTACATGAATCTTTTTTTGTTTGATTTGTTTCTACCCCCACCGGGTTCGTACATAAAAAAAATTAGGAAAATTTACCGGAAAAGTGGGAAAAATCTATAAAGTAGTTTTATATGGACAATGGAATTTTACACCGAAAAAGTCGCCAATGATTGCTAGATCATCGATAGGTGTTTGGCGCACAAAGAGCTGCATAAGTGTTGGGCCGCTGGAGGAAAGAATACTAGATCATTGTAAAAATTGTTTGGCGCGCTACGAGTTGTTTTGTTTGAAGACTCCACATGCATATTTGATGCATGGAATTCGTCATTTCGAGCCACGTGCTGATACCCATTTATATAAAAATTATTACTTGATTGCTTGCAAATGGATATAACTGTTCTAGCTATATAATCGGTAGAAGTTCTGATATTGTTTACCAGTAGATAGTGTACAATGGAGTCAGATGAGAATAATACAGAAAACTATTGAATGAATCAATGAAAAGATTCTGCTGTAGAAGCGATAAAGTCAAACTAAGAAATTTTCTTTGCATTTCGCTTTCAAATGATTAAGATTAAATTTAGATGACACAAAATTGCCATAATGAATTGAAACTGGCATTTTATATTCTATGAATAATATTCAAATTGGTAACATCAATATCAAATTAAAATTGAAGTCTCTCCAGCCAACCAAAAGTTTCACAGTATCTGAAATATTTTTGGCAACTTGAATGTACAGAACTAGTTCTTAGCAAACTTTGCTCACTGCTGAATAAGGAGCTGATTCTGAGCATTTTATCGATTTAAATATCGGGTTGCAAGCATCATCTGAAAGAGAAAACGTGGCACCATTATGCCGCATTATAGACTCATGTGTTGAATCTATTAAAGAGTGATATCTATTCAGTGCATTGACTCAAGGGATGAGATGACAATCTGTGCATTCGCTTCATTTTACATAGCAGTAATATTGCACATTTTCACATTAATTTTTGGTGAAATTTCTTTTTCGGGTCAAAACGAATTCCATTGATTGTAGCAGGCCCGTATGCATGGAGGGGGTTGCTGATGGTTATTGGAACTCTTTACACCCCCCCCCCCCTTGGAAGATTTTTCAATATTAAGTTCCATGAATAACTTATTTTTCTTTCAAATTTTTGCGCCCCTTGAACCCTCTCTTGAAACCCCCCCCCTCCCTTCAGTAAAATAATGAAGTAAAACGTTAACCACATAGTCGTTTGATAATTCTACCGTCCGAAAACATAAATTTGAATAAATATATTTGGGCGAGACGAAGTTCGACGGGTCAGCTAGTATTATATATTTATTTTATTTCAGCTATGGCTGCACGAACGTCCACATAACGCTTATCTTTGACAGCCCTCCAAAGATAATAGTCTGACGGCGTCAAATCACAGCTCCGAGGCGGCCAACCGACATCCGAATTCCGACTGTTAATTCGATCTTCGAAGACTGTGCGCAGAAGATCGATCGTAGCGTTGGCTGTGTGGTACGGAACGCCGTCTTGTTGGAACCAAATGGTGTCCAAGTCTTCCTCTTCAAGTAACGGGAAGAGCCAATCGCTAATCATGGCGCGGTAGCGCTCGCCATTGACCGTGGCGGCGGTTCCTGCCTCATTTTCGAAGCAAAATGGCCCAATGATGCCGCCAGACCAAAATCCGCACCAAACCGTCACTCTCTGAGGATGCATCGGCTTCTCCATGATAACGTGCGGGTTTTCTGTCCCCCAGATGCGACAATTTTGCTTATTAACATACCCGCCGAGATGAAAATGTGCCTCATCCAAGAAGATGATTTTTTGGCAAAAAATTTCGCACACATTTCGCAAAATTGCCGTGATTTTCAAAGTAAAACAGCACTATTTTCACGCGTTCCTCAAGCGTATACACTACCATTTTCGTTCAGCGGAAGGATAAAACTGGGAAGTTTCTGTCAAATCAGAAGTGACAATAAGGTTACCAATGTCGAAATAACCGCGAGTTAAAACATATATATATATATATATATATATATATATATATATATATATATATATATATATATATATATATATATATATATATATATATATATATATATATATATATATATATATATATATATATATATATATATATATATATATATTTATACACTCATAAGTAGATGACCACTTCATTTCCACTGGATTTGAGCCATTAGGCATTGTTCCAAACGGAAATATAGTCCCGCCGAACCGAGCCGAGAAATTCAGTAGGGAAAGATAAAAACCGATGACAAGGTCTTATCGATGATTACCTGTATCCGAGAAATCTAAACAACCGATCAAGTGGCGTATAAGTACCGAGACAAAATTTACTTTGCTGTATGATAGCTTTAAATAAGAAATCGAATTTATTTGTATGATCATTTGGAATATTTGAAATAGTTGTTCTTGTAGGGAAATCATTTTACTTTCCGTTATGTTGCCTGTATCAATGTCCTTAAAAGAGTTGAAGGTATATTTATGTACGTTTGAATCTTTTTTTGTTTGATTTGTTTCTACCCCCACCGGGTTCGTACATAAAAAAAATTAGGAAAATTTACCGGAAAAGTGGGAAAAATCTATAAAGTAGTTTTATATGGACAATGGAATTTTACACCGAAAAAGTCGCCAATGATTGCTAGATCATCGATAGGTGTTTGGCGCACAAAGAGCTGCATAAGTGTTGGGCCGCTGGAGGAAAGAATACTAGATCATTGTAAAAATTGTTTGGCGCGCTACGAGTTGTTTTGTTTGAAGACTCCACATGCATATTTGATGCATGGAATTCGTCATTTCGAGCCACGTGCTGATACCCATTTATATAAAAATTATTACTTGATTGCTTGCAAATGGATATAACTGTTCTAGCTATATAATCGGTAGAAGTTCTGATATTGTTTACCAGTAGATAGTGTACAATGGAGTCAGATGAGAATAATACAGAAAATTATTGAATGAATCAATGAAAAGATTCTGCTGTAGAAGCGATAAAGTCAAACTAAGAAATTTTCTTTGCATTTCGCTTTCAAATGATTAAGATTAAATTTAGATGACACAAAATTGCCATAATGAATTGAAACTGGCATTTTATATTCTATGAATAATATTCAAATTGGTAACATCAATATCAAATTAAAATTGAAGTCTCTCCAGCCAACCAAAAGTTTCACAGTATCTGAAATATTTTTGGCAACTTGAATGTACAGAACTAGTTCTTAGCAAACTTTGCTCACTGCTGAATAAGGAGCTGATTCTGAGCATTTTATCGATTTAAATATCGGGTTGCAAGCATCATCTGAAAGAGAAAACGTGGCACCATTATGCCGCATTATAGACTCATGTGTTGAATCTATTAAAGAGTGATATCTATTCAGTGCATTGACTCAAGGGATGAGATGACAATCTGTGCATTCGCTTCATTTTACATAGCAGTAATATTGCACATTTTCACATTAATTTTTGGTGAAATTTCTTTTTCGGGTCAAAACGAATTCCATTGATTGTAGCAGGCCCGTATGCATGGAGGGGGTTGCTGATGGTTATTGGAACTCTTTACACCCCCCCCCCCTTGGAAGATTTTTCAATATTAAGTTCCATGAATAACTTATTTTTCTTTCAAATTTTTGCGCCCCTTGAACCCTCTCTTGAAACCCCCCCCCCTCCCTTCAGTAAAATAATGAAGTAAAACGTTAACCACATAGTCGTTTGATAATTCTACCGTCCGAAAACATAAATTTGAATAAATATATTTGGGCGAGACGAAGTTCGACGGGTCAGCTAGTATTATATATTTATTTTATTTCAGCTATGGCTGCACGAACGTCCACATAACGCTTATCTTTGACAGCCCTCCAAAGATAATAGTCTGACGGCGTCAAATCACAGCTCCGAGGCGGCCAACCGACATCCGAATTCCGACTGTTAATTCGATCTTCGAAGACTGTGCGCAGAAGATCGATCGTAGCGTTGGCTGTGTGGTACGGAACGCCGTCTTGTTGGAACCAAATGGTGTCCAAGTCTTCCTCTTCAAGTAACGGGAAGAGCCAATCGCTAATCATGGCGCGGTAGCGCTCGCCATTGACCGTGGCGGCGGTTCCTGCCTCATTTTCGAAGCAAAATGGCCCAATGATGCCGCCAGACCAAAATCCGCACCAAACCGTCACTCTCTGAGGATGCATCGGCTTCTCCATGATAACGTGCGGGTTTTCTGTCCCCCAGATGCGACAATTTTGCTTATTAACATACCCGCCGAGATGAAAATGTGCCTCATCCAAGAAGATGATTTTTTGGCAAAAAATTTCGCACACATTTCGCAAAATTGCCGTGATTTTCAAAGTAAAACAGCACTATTTTCACGCGTTCCTCAAGCGTATACACTACCATTTTCGTTCAGCGGAAGGATAAAACTGGGAAGTTTCTGTCAAATCAGAAGTGACAATAAGGTTACCAATGTCGAAATAACCGCGAGTTAAAACATATATATATATATATATATATATATATATATATATATATATATATATATATATATATATATATATATATAATATATATATATATATATATATATATATATATATATATATATATATATATATATATATATATATATATATATATATATATATATATATATATATATATATATATATATATATATATATATATATATATATATATATATATATATATATATATATATATATATATATATATATATATATTTATACACTCATAAGTAGATGACCACTTCATTTCCACTGGATTTGAGCCATTAGGCATTGTTCCAAACGGAAATATAGTCCCGCCGAACCGAGCCGAGAAATTCAGTAGGGAAAGATAAAAACCGATGACAAGGTCTTATCGATGATTACCTGTATCCGAGAAATCTAAACAACCGATCAAGTGGCGTATAAGTACCGAGACAAAATTTACTTTGCTGTATGATAGCTTTAAATAAGAAATCGAATTTATTTGTATGATCATTTGGAATATTTGAAATAGTTGTTCTTGTAGGGAAATCATTTTACTTTCCGTTATGTTGCCTGTATCAATGTCCTTAAAAGAGTTGAAGGTATATTTATGTACGTTTCTACCTGTAACACTGGCGCACGTGACGCCATATGAAGAAGATGACGATTCAGATGAAACGTGCCTTAGAAGAATTGGGCATGGCAGTTGAATGTTTTTGCTGCATTTCAGGTATATGCTGCAACTTTTATGTTGTTGAAGTAACTCGTTATTGTCTAAGCGAACAAGCGTTTAATAAATTTTAAACAGGATATTTCTTAAAATGATCATATATGAAATCTTTTACGTAACAATCAGATTCTGAAATATCATCGATCTTGTTATGTTATCGGTATCTTAAAGCTAAAGTAGAGTACCTTATTAAATATATAGTTGAATAAAAAAACGATTTTGTTTGAAGGCTTTGAATTATAATACTTTTAACCATAGGGTGGGCCTAAGCATTTTTTAAGTAAATGAATTAACTTTCCTAAATTTGTCCTGGAATCGATTTTTAGTTTGAGTATGTTTTGAAAAAGGATTGATTTTGTGCTAGAGCTAAAAAAACTGATTAATTGTTAGTCTGGAAAAAAGACTGATTATCTCGGAATATCATTATTTGGATGAATGTCTTTAAAAAAGGCTGACAAATTATTAGTCTATAATATAAAAAGATTGTTAGTGAAAATGAGTGTAAAAATTGAAGAAATTCTAGGTAGCCAGAAAAATTTCTTTGAGCCAAGCAAATACCCGTGAACGAACGACCGTTCGAAGCAAAAAATCAAAATTTTTTTAAATCTTATGTTTATTTCGCTTTCATGGTGTAAAAAAATAAATTGCATCTGATTGCTTGTTGCTCTGATACGACCGATATCGCCTGATGCTTTCGCCTAGCAAAAAAGAATTTTATAATTTTCTCAAAGTTCCCAAGTACCTTATTAGTATTGTGACTGAAGCCAAATATCACATTAAGAAACAACCCACATTATGTAGTTCATCGATTTGACAGGTCTATTGGAATTTTCCTACGGAAATTTGAACATCCCATTACCTTCTTTCAATGCTAATGATATCGAAAAACTTGAGACCCAATTCAGAAACTATAATGGAATCTATTTTATCACTTAAGCGTATTTGCCATTCCATAGCACTGGTGAAAGAACAAATTTCTGTATAGGAGATTTAAAAAAAAAACTCTCAAAATATCGATCTAAATTTTTCGTAATTAGGAATCTCAATTAAAGGCATTTTGAGTGGAATTGCGGGAAAAACAACCAGATAAGGAATTTTTTTATAAATACGTTTATTTCATAAGGCAATATACATAAATTTTTGTTCACCGTAACATCCACAATACTTAGTACTTTGAACCTAATACATTTCAAATATCATATTAGTATGTCGGTATTCAATCGTTCATCTAAACACTGTTTTGCCTTTCTCATATAGAAAGGTTATGCAATCACTGTGAAACTGACCTTTGAAGCGAGGCTCGGAGGGCCGAGTTTAATATACCATTCGACTCAGTTCGTCGAGTACGCAAAATGTGTGTGTGTGTGTGTGTGTGTGTGTGTGTGTGTGTGTGTGTGTGTGTGTGTGTGTGTGTGTGTGTGTGTGTGTGTGTGTGTGTGTGTGTGTGTGTGTGTGTGTGTGTGTGTGTGTGTGTGTGTGTGTGTGTGTGTGTGTGTGTGTGTGTGTGTGTGTGTGTGTGCGTGTGTGTGTGTGTATGTAACGTTTTTTTTTCACTAACTTTTCTCGGAGATGACTGAACCGAATTTCACAAACTTAGATTCAAATGAAAGGCCTTGTGGTCCCATACAAAATTCCTGAATATTATTTGGATCCGACTTCCGGCTTCGGAATTATGGGGTAAAATGTGCAAAAAAAATGAAAATATGTGTTCTAACTTTTCTCATACATGGCGCGACCGATTTTCATAAACTTAGGTTCAAATGAAAGGTCCTGTGGTCCCATACGTAATTCCTGAATTTCATCCGGATCCGGAAATATAGGGTAACGTGTGTTAAGAATTTTATACCATCACTGAAAAGGGCGAAAACCCGTAAAAAGTTTTCTAAATCGACCTCAAATCTTCTCCAATTGATAGTTTTTATCAGTAGATGATCAAACAAACCGATTTCGGTTATTCTTTTAAGAATCGAAGAAAATTATTTTGAAGAATACCACAGTATTATATATGATAGTATGATTGATATGAGAAAGGCATAATTACACCATTAGGTTGATTAAAACAGATTTTTGTCAAGTGATTCGATATTTTAAATGACATTAAATATAAACATTTATTTTCCACGTGATCTCATTACTCTTTCAGGTTTGTTTGTATCAGTTCATCAAATTTATTCAATGCAAGATATCTGTCTATTGGTTGAACTCATGGAAGAGGAAGGACTCTAGCATAAAATAAAAATTAAATTGGAACTCCAATAGTCTTAATGAAATGATAAAGTTTCATGTAAGGTCGGTCACGACTGGCAAGAATGTCGCGAATTGGGACATTGGATAGTCTACCTTGGGTATGCAAGGAATTTATTAGTTGAGATCTGACATCACGATACTCTACGCATGTCCGAACGATATGATCAATATCGCGAAAACCTTCGCCACAAGAACAATGATTAGTCTCGGAAAATCCAAAGCGTCATACAATTCGTTGAAAGCAATCGGTCGCTCATAAATTTGACCCTCAATAGCACCACGTTTAGCTAAAATATCGGCTCTTTCATTGCCTGGAATGGAGCAATGAGCCGGAACCCAGACTATAGTAAATATAATTCAATATGTCGTTCAGGTACTGTTTTATTATGCCCAAAAAAACGGTTCATTCTTGCCAGTAATATTTAAACGAATTGCGCTCAGACTATCTGTGAAGAGGAAATGATGGTTTGGAGATAATGAGACTATTACACTCAAGCAATAATGAACTGCTGCTAACTCTGCTATATAAACAGATGCAGGTTCTTGAAGCCTAAAAGAGACCGAAACATTTTTGTTGAACATACCAAACCCAGTAGCCTCATCAATCATTCTCAGAGTCAATATGGCTAAACTTACTTGAAAATATTTTTGGGATTTCCATCGAGCGTAAGTGATCTAGGATTCCACGCATAGCGCGCTGCATGGATGTGTCGAAAAATAAAGTTGAGTCAGGGATATTTAGGAGGCTGACACGGATAGGAATATATCTTGAAGGGTTGATTTCCTGTGACATATGGTTAAAATATATTGTCATGAATCTTGCTTGAGATTGAAGCTCAACTAGCCTTTCGAAGTTATTAATAACCAGGGTATTCAGTACCTCTCATCTTATTAGCAGTCGTGATGAAAGCTTTTACCAGAGCTTCAAGACTCACTGTATATGTCGAATGCATGCAGTATAAGGCAATTCGCAAACATAGACAATGAATTCGCTCAAGTTTAATAATATGAGAGTTTGCAGCGGAACAATAGCAAACACATCCATATTCCATCACTGATGAGCACCCCACCAAGATCCTGTTATTCAGTTCGGGTTTACATCTCATCCAAGTCAGTCGATAAAACAAAACCGCTTACGTTGGAGACAGAAGAAACCAAGTACAGTATTGTTGTTGTTGACTTCAGACAATGCAAAATTCGACCTTCGATACGAGAACTTGAAGGTTTGTTTAAGGAGCAAATGCATCTTGACATTAAACGTGTGCATTTACTTCAATGCAATAAGACCAATAATGTTGTTTATATCCAGTTCTATAAAGAGTTGGATGCAATTCGATTCGCTAAAGACAATAATAATGTGCACTATTTGGAGCATGAAAATATCAAGTACAACATTCCAGTATATATAGAAGATAGTGCTATATATAGTGCGTGTGCATGATCTTCCCTCAAGCGTCATCGATCCTTATATTCGCCATACCATGTCCCAATACGGAGAGATTCTCTCTATCGAAAAAGAAAAGTGGAAGAATTTTTTCCCCGGTATTCCAAATGGCGTATGTTTTTTACGCATGCGCTTGAGGAGGCCTATACCTTCTTATGTGACATTCGGTCAGGATACAAGAATACCGTGCAAATCACTTGTTACCTATGACAATCAGATGGCCACATGTCAATATTGCCAAAAAGCTGTTCACTACGGTAAGCCATGTGATAAACCGGACAAGGAGACAACTATACCAAAGGACAACGGTGCTTCCTTCACACCAACCCCAAGCAACCCCAGTACACCTGTGACAGTCACCAACAACAGGGAAGTATCCCCTTCAACGAAACCATCCAACGTAACCCCTATAGAACAAAGTACACCAGCTGCAGTTAACAGCTTACCATCCAACCAACCAGCAACTGCAACCAATGTACAACAAGGCGCATCTACAGCAACTAGCAACGAAATCAACAACAATACCACGGCAATGGATGACGAGACGAACCACGAACAAACTGCCCCGCAATCCTCGCAGGAGGAAAATGGAAGCTCCTCTCCCCCTAGAAAAAGGGTGACAACGAGATCCAATACAACAAAATTTTATCTAAAAACTCAGCTAAATCGGCCACGTAAAGCTTGTACGCAAATAGGCCTGAATAAAAAAAAAAGATCCTGTTATTGTTCGAAGAAAATTTACTCTTTGTTGGCATTTTGTTATCAGATACATAATGTGTACTCCCCACGTGCATTTGGAATCAAACCACACCCCGAGGTATTTAAAAGTCAAAACATGTTGAATCATTCTGTCCATCATATGAAGCTGAAGCTGCGCGAGATCATGCTTTCTTGAAATGACAACCAGCTCTGTTTTTCCCGCTGAGAATTGTAGAGGAGCGGACTTAGGCATGAACCTTGCACGAGACCCATGTAGCTAATTCTGAATGTTGCCAAATCGCGATGTGAAAAATACATGCGCTTCTCTGACAAAAGGTTGCGCAAGTAATTTTTTATAACCGCGGGAAGTCAAAGTTGGTGGAGCTTGTTGGAAAGAACATCAATCAAATGCTCCTTTAATGTCGGCTTAGGAAATTATATCCTAATCAACTTTCCATTGGTTTTTTTCAATTTTATTTCTACATAGTCCAATGTGTTTCTCTTCTGTTAAAGACTCTTCTTCAATTTATCTAGTCCTAACTGATCATCGTCAGATTTGCAGCGGACTGATCACTCATGCATACTTTGACTCAGATCATCTTTTAGATACATTCAGAATTTGCAATGAAGCAATAATTAACCCAATTAGTTATATATGTACTCAACAGTCATGTAGCTATAGGTTTGAATATAAAAATCAATTATAAAGATAATTTGAATCATTACATAGGGTAACTGCTCCCCTATTTCATCTGAGCTCCTATTTTCATCTCATTCCTTCACTTCATAATCTTGAACATGAATAATATCTTTCAACGTACCTGTACCAAACCGTGAAATGTTTTAAAACGTTTATTCTAGTTTTTGGGTTCAAAGCCTTCAGCGATCGTTTTTTCCCCATTTAAAATGAACTCACTACATAATTTAGGAAACACTTTAGTCGCAAGTTTTACAATTCGTCATGTTTCTGAATATTTACTAATCAATTCGTCCCAAAACATGATCACTATTTCACAAAATTAAACCACTATTGAATGTTGGATGACTTAATAGTGGATAATATTCACTTGCCACTTGTTTAATCAACGATAAAAGACTTTTAAATTACCATCAACAATTATTTTTTTGGAATCCGTGACATTCGTTCAATTCTATTGTTGATATTAATATATCAATGAAACTGTTACGGCTTCGAATATTACTAGAAAGTGCTTTTTCAATACTAATAAAATCAACTAATTGCGGCAAATGTAGTAGCACTGGTTTTATTCTGATATATGTTAGGTTTGTACGTTTCATCGGCTGTGCAAACAGATGCCAGATATTTTCATAGAAAATATGTATAGCTTTGCATAAAAAGTCTATATCTGTTCTATCTGTTTTCACTAATAAAATGATTTTAAAAGATAATTCTTCATATCTTCGTAAGTCATTGCCGCACTCACTAGAATATTCACTGAGGAATTTTTTTTCTTATTAATAACAATTAAATTTCGTATATATATATACATATATATATATATATATATATATATATATATATATATATATATATATATATATATATATATATATATATATATATATATATATATATATATATATATATATATATTTATATATATATATATATATATATATATATGTATATATATATATGTATATATATATATATATATATATATATATATATATATATATATATATATATATATATATATATATATATATATATATATATATATATATATATATATATATATATATATATATATATATATATATATATATATATATATATATATATATATATATATATATATATATATATATATATATATATATATATATATATATATATATATATATATATATACATATTAAAGAGTCACTGCAATTTTTAACCTGTATTAAATTTAGGCAATCTGTACTCTGATTTAAATCAGTATGCGAATGCAAAAATCTATGCAATACAAATACATCTGCATAAATCTCATCTCTGGCTCTGCATTTTGTTTTTAGAAGGGCTAATGCCTAAATAGTAACAATTCCTTTTTTGTTTTGTTTTTTAAGTTTATCAGATCAGATTAAACGTCGAAATGATTTCAAACAGGTTCTAAAAATATCGTGTGTTGTCTCATCGTTTGTATTAGGCGCTTTCTGACATTTTGAATCTGATGATATAATAGTGCAATATTTTGTTTTGATTGTTGCTGTCATTGCTAATATGTAGGACGAATAAAGGACGAACGATAAGATGTATAAACAAGTTTATATCCAACAAATGTGAATCAATTCCAAATGTGGAGCAAGGCGAATTAAGCAGAAATATGAAATAGTTATAGTGGTTTTAGTGGGGAAATCAGGTTTTTGAGGTAACGTCCCTACAAATGAGATGAAACAGGGAGCCGTTACCCTAGTTGAAGTTAGAAGTCTATCAGTCCCCAAAGCTGTAACCAAATTCAATCCTCGTCGATTAAAATTATCTGCTATTCATTCGTTTGAAAAATAATCGTTGACGACTATATCACCGTTCTCGTGATCTCGTGGATAGGAAAAAGAGAAAAGAAAATTAAACATAATTTTACTCTTTTGCGATATAAAAATTTTGCTTTAGAAGTTGTACTAATTCAATTCTCCTATCGTCGATGAAAATTATTTACTATTCATTTTTTTGAAGAATGTTCGTCGACGACTATATCAACGTTCTCGTGATCTCGTAGATAGGGATTAACAAAAGAAAATCGAGCATAATTTTACTCTTTTGCGAAATGAAAATTTCGTAAATTGAACAATATTATAAACCTTTATGGAAAATTTCCATGGTTCTTAAGAAACCTCAGAAACCTGTCCTCAAATAAGGAAATCAAACACTTCTTACAAACTACGAAAAATGTTCTAAAACTTGCTTAGCAGTTTAAGAGTGTGCACAATTTCAATTTGAACGTTGTGAGTCCTATTGAAAACGAGGTCTCACTGAAATATGATTTCAACTTCATTAAACAACTTATTTCAAATCATTAAAAAACTTGAAAACCTTAAGGCTCATGATAATGATGGTATTTTTAATATTCTTATTGAAAGTCTTCCCGATGTTGCTTGGTTAAAATTATCAAAAACAAGTATTTTGCGTTGGTCTACTTCCCTAAGGAAAACTTTAAAATAATTCCTTATCAACCAATTAGTAAACAATTAGAGTAACGAACAGGATAAAAGTAAATAGATCTTCTCGTTTTATCCACAGGAGTTACTCTTCTTGGCAATAGAAAATAATCTAATTCCAGTTTCCTATTTATTTGATCAAAATAATTTAACATCTCTTGGCCACAGGTATAAATCTTCGAGGTCTGTAGTTGCCTACTAAGAAAGTTGAATATTTTCAATGATTACCTGTGAAAATGGAAAATTTCACCAAATGCGGAAAAGATTGTGTTTCCTTATAAGTCAAGTGCTTCTTTTCTTGAACCATCCAAAACAAAGTTATCAAATTGAATGGTTAGGAATTCTTATGATATTTTCAAGCAAAATCAAACTTCAAGGATCGGATAGAAATAAATTATTATTTTATAAGCAATAATATAAATAAAACATTAAAAAACCACGTCCTAGAACGTGTCAGATATTTTAACAAAATCTATACAAATGATTTTCAATGTTCGCAGCTACTCATTATCAAATTAAGATATCTCATTCATCAAAACCATTTACTTCTGTATGCTAATATAAATGGGAAAAGATCACAAGATGAAAAACGGCATAACTGAAAAGAGCGACGAGTCAAAGGCTAAAAGCTGCCATCCATCATATCGTCAAGTTGCGAACGAAAGAAATTACGAGTTGAACAAACAAATGTAGATGAAATGATACCTTTTAAACCGTGTGCATACATCTTCTGGGAAGAAAAAAGCAACCTTGCAAATTATTAATGATACATCATTTATACACAATGTATTAAGAAGCGTAGTTTTCAGTGTGAGCGCATTTTAAACTCATCAACTTGCGCTTGCCGCCGTCGCTCAATAGAACCTACTCTGGAACAACCAAGGTGTATAAATCATTTACACGGTTCATTATCAGTACATCCTACGTATGCCTCTATCCTCTGTGCTGGTAGAATGTTAAAATGAACGACTTGGGAACTATTGTTTATTATCCATTTGTGTATGATAGGAGAATGATATATTTTTTCAACATTTCTTACCGAAATAGTTTTTGCATTTCATTCAAATAAATATATAATTGTATAATATATGTACAGTCTGTTACATAAGAGCGTGGTCACGATTACTCGCGATCGGTAAAGTAAATTGTGGTGTGATATTTTTTTAACGCAGAGGCAGTATTGTCCTTGATGCAATGCGAGAATAAATCAGCTGACTATTATTTATAATTCGATTTCAGAATTTTCCCAAAATGAGTACCGCGTGTGGTGTGATTTTTTTTTTAACGCAGAGGCAGTATTGTCCTTGATGCAATGCGAGAATAAATCTGCTGACTATTATTTACAATTCGATTTCAGATTTTTTTCCAAAATGAGTACCGCGTACGCTACGCGCTTCGAAGCAGTTTTTTGTGCTCGCACCCGAAAGGTCCCAAAATGACCCAAGCGGCGAAATATATGAAAAAGTCGAAACAGTTCGTGAGTAAGTGGGTGAATCGTTTTAAAAAGGAGAAAAATGTCGACGACTTTCCAAATCGCGGCTCTGTCGGTGTATTGTCGGAAAAGGACGAAACAGTGGTTTGTGGCCTGTTTTTGACGAATCCGACATTAAGTTTATGCGAAGGTGCTTCAAAATTTATCAAAAAAGGTTTAAATATATCGTACGGAACTGATCGCAGACATTTGATCGCAAATAATTTGAAATTTTAAAGTACTTTGCAAAAACCGATGTTGAGTGAAAATCATTTATTATTTACTTATCGTTGGTAACTTTACTCTCTAGTTCTATTACAGAAATCTCAACGAAAATACAAACTTCCTTATATCTAAACAGTATATTTTGTCAGTAAAAAGTGTAAAATTTAGTGTATGAATAATAGACAATTCGAAGAATCGTTCAAGCGTTACCCGGAGAAAAGTATTATTTAACTAATAAACTTTATTTTTTTTTTTGACTTTCCACACTCTCCCACACCAAAAAGCTTCATTTGGGAGTTCCCTGGTAGTGAACGAAACTGGTCTTAGTGGAACAAAGATATTAACAAAACACATTCAAATTCAATACAATGTCCGCTGTTGTTCTATTTATGATTTGCAATTATTACTATCAGTAAACATATTGAGATAAATAAGAAATAATTCATTAATGTGAAATACTATTCATAATAAATATATTATAAAACCGAAAAACAACAATAATTCAGTCTATGTTTAAAATGGTACTTCAGTCTAACCGCGAATGCGGCACGGAGTTGTTCTTTGTGTATCTAGAATTGTTCTAGAATGAGGTAGAGTTGGAAAATGTAAAATATTATGAGCTGTAGAGTTATGCAGATGAACGAAAAGCATGTTTGAACATCACATAATTATGTTATAGGTAGATTTATATACGATGTAATGTGAGTATGTTATATTATGGTTATTATCAGAGGGTAACAATTAGCTCGATGCCGATGATGCAGTTCTACTTTCTTCCTAGCCAAGTCTTGATATTATATTCCTGTAGTGGAATTTGACCTTCTGTTTCAATAGACTTCGCAGCCGATTCAGAGTGTACAGAACCATTGCATGACTGGTGCTACGATGCTACTGACACTACGAATCCTTTCAGATCGGGGTTCGAACATACGACAACTGGATTGTAAGACTAGCACCCTATGAATTTCTTCCTAGACTCGTCCGAATAAATGCTGACATTGACGTATTTTTTATATTTTAATATTTCTTCGTAAACATTTTACATATTATTCTTCGAATATTACACTTTGATGTGCCATTGATGTTTATAAGAAAAAATGATTATGCCATCTCCAAAAATTCGCAAAACATACCGTTTTTCGTACGAATTAAAATTTCATTCAAAAATTAAGTGGTTACAGCTAAAACAATTTTTAGTTTTCAATATTAGTTTTAATTAATATGTCAAATATCTAATTGAATACAAAGAAATGAAATGATTTTACAGGGCTAAAGTAATAAATTTACTCATAGTAATATTTCACCTAGAAAAGGCTGTTCTAGAGATATTTAGACATGGAATTAGAGGAAACTGTCAAAGACGGGTATAAATAAATAATTAAAAAACCCTTCTTAATCCACCTAGTGGTGTGATAATGCCTTTCTCTTCTTTCATAACAGTCTCATGAAAATATGTTTCATACTTTTATTAAATAATTTTGGATACTAATTTTGACACCAATTGATTCAGATTGATTCGAGTAGTTCACAAAAGCATGCTTCAGTGTTTATGTCACACAGTCAGCATCATTTTTCCAAACTAGTGCTTGACATTTGCGTTGCCTATTTGTATGAGAACAGTGATGCTAATCTAAAATAAAAAAAGCCTTCTTAGTCCACTTATACCGTTTTCGTTTTTGAACCTAGACGCGGGCTACTCTGACTCCGAGTAAAACGAACACGTTTTACGCGCCCTAAACAACAACTCATGAAAAAAAGATAAAATAAACAAACTCGGCTGGAGGCGTGGTGCGACCCGAAAAAATTTTCAGAGCGAAACTACGCGATTGGAGTCCGCTCTAGAGCGACCTCAGGTTGCTAAAACAAACATATTAAACGTTGTTTGGGCGACTCTGGGTCAGCTTTCGGGCTGCTCTGATCAATAAACGAAAACGGTATTAGTGAAATTTTCATATATCTTGAAAAATCACCATAGGGGGGAGTACATGAAATTTTCGAAATCGAAAAAAAATTTTTGATGCCAAAAGGCTTAGAATTGCATGAAACGTCGAGATTTAGTGTCATCTCGAAAAAAATTTTTTTTGAAAAAATCGACTTTTTGGGACTTAGAAAAAATATGAAAATTTTTCTAAGTCCCAGAAAGTTGATTTTTTCAAAAAAAATTTTTTTTGAGATGACACTAAATTTCGATGTTTTATGCAGTTTTAAGAGTTTTGGCATCAAAAAAAATTTTCGATTTTGGAAATTTCATGTACTCCCCCCTATGGTGCTTTTTCAAGATCGATAATTGTCAAACCTTTACCACCGGGCAGCACCCCTTAAGCATGTCCGATTTAGGTCAAATTTTGCATGAAGGCTTTTTTCGAGGTGCTTAAACTTTTGAGCACTAGAACTTTACGAAAATATAGTTGATCCCAAAATTTTGGCACCCTTATATATATATAAGAGCGGTAAAAATCAACGTATTTTGTCGGTTACGTCACTTATACCATCATATATCTGGAACCAAAAGTCACAACCATTTGATCTTCGAACTTGATCAACGGCCCGACAGTAGCTTTCAAACGAGTCCAAGTTTGTTAAAATCGGATCAGCCATCTCTGAGAAAATTGAGCGCGTTCAAATACAACGCTTTTTGTCGGTTACGTCACTTATACAATCATATCTCCGGAACCAAAAGTCACAGCCATTTGATCTTCGAACTTGATCAATGGCCCGCCAGTAGCTTTCAAACGAGTCCAAGTTTGTTCAAATCGGTTCAGCCATCTCTGAGAAAATTGAGCGCGTTCAAATACAACGCTTTTTGTCGGTTACGTCATTTATACAATCATATCTCCGGAACCAAAAGTCACAGCCATTTTATCTTCGAACTTGATCAATGCCCCGATAGTAGCTTTCAAACGAGCCCAAGTTTGTTAAAATCGGTTGAGCCATCTCTGAGAAAATTGAGCGCGTTCAAATATCTTCGAAAAGTGCACACACATACACACACACATACACACACACACATACGCACACACATACACACACACACACACAGACATTTTCCGATCTCGTCGAGCTGAGTCGAATGGTATATAACACTATGGGTCTCCGAGGCTCCGTTCGAAAGTCGGTTTTTCCAGCAATTCTAATACCTTTCTATAGAGAAAGGCAAAACCTTTCTTAGTCCACTTAGTGGAATTTTCATATATCTTTAAAAATCACCATAGGGGGGAGTACATGAAATTTTCGAAATCGAAAAAAAATTTTTGATGCCAAAAGGCTTAGAATTGCATGAAACGTCGAGATTTAGTGTCATCTCGAAAAAAAAATTTTTTGAAAAAATCGACTTTTTGGGACTTAGAAAAAATATGAAAATTTTTCTAAGTCCCAGAAAGTTGATTTTTTCAAAAAATTTTTTTTTGAGATGACACTAAATTTCGATGTTTTATGCAGTTTTAAGAGTTTTGGCATCAAAAAAAATTTTCGATTTTGGAAATTTCATGTACTCCCCCCTATGGTGCTTTTTCAAGATCGATAATTGTCAAACCTTTACCACCGGGCAGCACCCCTTAAGCATGTCCGATTTAGGTCAAATTTTGCATGAAGGCTTTTTTCGAGGTGCTTAAACTTTTGAGCACTAGAACTTTACGAAAATAGAGTTCCCAAAATTTTGGCACCCTTATATATACAAGAGCGGTAAAAATCAACGTGTTTTGTCGGTTACGTCACTTATACCATCATATATCTGGAACCAAAAGTCACAACCATTTGATCTTCGAACTTGATCAACGGCCCGACAGTAGCTTTCAAACGAGTCCAAGTTTGTTAAAATCGGATCAGCCATCTCTGAGAAAATTGAGCGCGTTCAAATACAACGCTTTTTGTCGGTTACGTCACTTATACAATCATATCTCCGGAACCAAAAGTCACAGCCATTTGATCTTCGAACTTGATCAATGGCCCGCCAGTAGCTTTCAAACGAGTCCAAGTTTGTTCAAATCGGTTCAGCCATCTCTGAGAAAATTGAGCGCGTTCAAATACAACGCTTTTTGTCGGTTACGTCACTTATACAATCATATCTCCGGAACCAAAAGTCACAGCCATTTTATCTTCGAACTTGATCAATGCCCCGATAGTAGCTTTCAAACGAGCCCAAGTTTGTTAAAATCGGTTGAGCCATCTCTGAGAAAATTGAGCGCGTTCAAATATCTTCGAAAAGTGCACACACATACACACACACATACACACACACACACACACATACACACACACATACACACACACACACACAGACATTTTCCGATCTCGTCGAGCTGAGTCGAATGGTATATAACACTATGGGTCTCCGAGGCTCCGTTCGAAAGTCGGTTTTTCCAGCAATTCTAATACCTTTCTATAGAGAAAGGCAAAAAGCCTTCTTAGTCCACTTAGTGAAATTTTCATATATCTTGAAAAATCACCATAGGGGGGAGTACATGAAATTTTCGAAATCGAAAAAAAATTTTTGATGCCAAAAGGCTTAGAATTGCATGAAACGTCGAGATTTAGTGTCATCTCGAAAAAAAAATTTTTTGAAAAAATCGACTTTTTGGGACTTTGAAAAAATATGAAAATTTTTCTAAGTCCCAGAAAGTTGATTTTTTCAAAAAAATTTTTTTTTGAGATGACACTAAATTTCGATGTTTTAGGCAGTTTTAAGAGTTTTGGCATAAAAAAAAATTTTCGATTTTGGAAATTTCATGTACTCCCCCCTATGGTGCTTTTTCAAGATCGATAATTGTCAAACCTTTACCACCGGGCAGCACCCCTTAAGCATGTCCGATTTAGGTCAAATTTTGCATGAAGGCTTTTTTCGAGGTGCTTAAACTTTTGAGCACTAGAACTTTACGAAAATATAGTTGATCCCAAAATTTTGGCACCCTTATATATACAAGAGCGGTAAAAATCAACGTATTTTGTCGGTTACGTCACTTATACCATCATATATCTGGAACCAAAAGTCACAACCATTTGATCTTCGAACTTGATCAACGGCCCGACAGTAGCTTTCAAACGAGTCCAAGTTTGTTAAAATCGGATCAGCCATCTCTGAGAAAATTGAGCGCGTTCAAATACAACGCTTTTTGTCGGTTACGTCACTTATACAATCATATCTCCGGAACCAAAAGTTACAGCGATTTGATCTTCGAACTTGATCAATGGCCCGCCAGTAGCTTTCAAACGAGTCCAAGTTTGTTCAAATCGGTTCAGCCATCTCTGAGAAAATTGAGCGCGTTCAAATACAACGCTTTTTGTCGGTTACGTCACTTATACAATCATATCTCCGGAACCAAAAGTCACAGCCATTTTATCTTCGAACTTGATCAATGCCCCGATAGTAGCTTTCAAACGAGCCCAAGTTTGTTAAAATCGGTTGAGCCATCTCTGAGAAAATTGAGCGCGTTCAAATATCTTCGAAAAGTGCACACACATACACACACACACATACACACACACACATACACACACATACACACACACACACAGACATTTTCCGATCTCGTCGAGCTGAGTCGAATGGTATATAACACTATGGGTCTCCGAGGCTCCGTTCGAAAGTCGGTTTTTCCAGCAATTCTAATACCTTTCTATAGAGAAAGGCAAAAAGCCTTCTTAGTCCACTTAGTGAAATTTTCATATATCTTGAAAAATCACCATAGGGGGGAGTACATGAAATTTTCGAAATCGAAAAAAAATTTTTGATGCCAAAAGGCTTAGAATTGCATGAAACGTCGAGATTTAGTGTCATCTCGAAAAAAAAATTTTTTGAAAAAATCGACTTTTTGGGACTTTGAAAAAATATGAAAATTTTTCTAAGTCCCAGAAAGTTGATTTTTTCAAAAAAATTTTTTTTTGAGATGACACTAAATTTCGATGTTTTAGGCAGTTTTAAGAGTTTTGGCATAAAAAAAAATTTTCGATTTTGGAAATTTCATGTACTCCCCCCTATGGTGCTTTTTCAAGATCGATAATTGTCAAACCTTTACCACCGGGCAGCACCCCTTAAGCATGTCCGATTTAGGTCAAATTTTGCATGAAGGCTTTTTTCGAGGTGCTTAAACTTTTGAGCACTAGAACTTTACGAAAATATAGTTGATCCCAAAATTTTGGCACCCTTATATATACAAGAGCGGTAAAAATCAACGTATTTTGTCGGTTACGTCACTTATACCATCATATATCTGGAACCAAAAGTCACAACCATTTGATCTTCGAACTTGATCAACGGCCCGACAGTAGCTTTCAAACGAGTCCAAGTTTGTTAAAATCGGATCAGCCATCTCTGAGAAAATTGAGCGCGTTCAAATACAACGCTTTTTGTCGGTTACGTCACTTATACAATCATATCTCCGGAACCAAAAGTCACAGCCATTTGATCTTCGAACTTGATCAATGGCCCGCCAGTAGCTTTCAAACGAGTCCAAGTTTGTTCAAATCGGTTCAGCCATCTCTGAGAAAATTGAGCGCGTTCAAATACAACGCTTTTTGTCGGTTACGTCATTTATACAATCATATCTCCGGAACCAAAAGTCACAGCCATTTTATCTTCGAACTTGATCAATGCCCCGATAGTAGCTTTCAAACGAGCCCAAGTTTGTTAAAATCGGTTGAGCCATCTCTGAGAAAATTGAGCGCGTTCAAATATCTTCGAAAAGTGCACACACATACACACACACATACACACACACACACATACGCACACACATACACACACACACACACACACAGACATTTTCCGATCTCGTCGAGCTGAGTCGAATGGTATATAACACTATGGGTCTCCGAGGCTCCGTTCGAAAGTCGGTTTTTCCAGCAATTCTAATACCTTTCTATAGAGAAAGGCAAAACCTTTCTTAGTCCACTTAGTGGAATTTTCATATATCTTTAAAAATCACCATAGGGGGGAGTACATGAAATTTTCGAAATCGAAAAAAAATTTTTGATGCCAAAAGGCTTAGAATTGCATGAAACGTCGAGATTTAGTGTCATCTCGAAAAAAAAATTTTTTGAAAAAATCGACTTTTTGGGACTTAGAAAAAATATGAAAATTTTTCTAAGTCCCAGAAAGTTGATTTTTTCAAAAAAACTTTTTTTGAGATGACACTAAATTTCGATGTTTTATGCAGTTTTAAGAGTTTTGGCATCAAAAAAAATTTTCGATTTTGGAAATTTCATGTACTCCCCCCTATGGTGCTTTTTCAAGATCGATAATTGTCAAACCTTTACCACCGGGCAGCACCCCTTAAGCATGTCCGATTTAGGTCAAATTTTGCATGAAGGCTTTTTTCGAGGTGCTTAAACTTTTGAGCACTAGAACTTTACGAAAATAGAGTTCCCAAAATTTTGGCACCCTTATATATACAAGAGCGGTAAAAATCAACGTGTTTTGTCGGTTACGTCACTTATACCATCATATATCTGGAACCAAAAGTCACAACCATTTGATCTTCGAACTTGATCAACGGCCCGACAGTAGCTTTCAAACGAGTCCAAGTTTGTTAAAATCGGATCAGCCATCTCTGAGAAAATTGAGCGCGTTCAAATACAACGCTTTTTGTCGGTTACGTCACTTATACAATCATATCTCCGGAACCAAAAGTCACAGCCATTTGATCTTCGAACTTGATCAATGGCCCGCCAGTAGCTTTCAAACGAGTCCAAGTTTGTTCAAATCGGTTCAGCCATCTCTGAGAAAATTGAGCGCGTTCAAATACAACGCTTTTTGTCGGTTACGTCACTTATACAATCATATCTCCGGAACCAAAAGTCACAGCCATTTTATCTTCGAACTTGATCAATGCCCCGATAGTAGCTTTCAAACGAGCCCAAGTTTGTTAAAATCGGTTGAGCCATCTCTGAGAAAATTGAGCGCGTTCAAATATCTTCGAAAAGTGCACACACATACACACACACATACACACACACACACACATACACACACACATACACACACACACACAGACATTTTCCGATCTCGTCGAGCTGAGTCGAATGGTATATAACACTATGGGTCTCCGAGGCTCCGTTCGAAAGTCGGTTTTTCCAGCAATTCTAATACCTTTCTATAGAGAAAGGCAAAAAGCCTTCTTAGTCCACTTAGTGAAATTTTCATATATCTTGAAAAATCACCATAGGGGGGAGTACATGAAATTTTCGAAATCGAAAAAAAATTTTTGATGCCAAAAGGCTTAGAATTGCATGAAACGTCGAGATTTAGTGTCATCTCGAAAAAAAAATTTTTTGAAAAAATCGACTTTTTGGGACTTTGAAAAAATATGAAAATTTTTCTAAGTCCCAGAAAGTTGATTTTTTCAAAAAAATTTTTTTTTGAGATGACACTAAATTTCGATGTTTTAGGCAGTTTTAAGAGTTTTGGCATAAAAAAAAATTTTCGATTTTGGAAATTTCATGTACTCCCCCCTATGGTGCTTTTTCAAGATCGATAATTGTCAAACCTTTACCACCGGGCAGCACCCCTTAAGCATGTCCGATTTAGGTCAAATTTTGCATGAAGGCTTTTTTCGAGGTGCTTAAACTTTTGAGCACTAGAACTTTACGAAAATATAGTTGATCCCAAAATTTTGGCACCCTTATATATACAAGAGCGGTAAAAATCAACGTATTTTGTCGGTTACGTCACTTATACCATCATATATCTGGAACCAAAAGTCACAACCATTTGATCTTCGAACTTGATCAACGGCCCGACAGTAGCTTTCAAACGAGTCCAAGTTTGTTAAAATCGGATCAGCCATCTCTGAGAAAATTGAGCGCGTTCAAATACAACGCTTTTTGTCGGTTACGTCACTTATACAATCATATCTCCGGAACCAAAAGTTACAGCGATTTGATCTTCGAACTTGATCAATGGCCCGCCAGTAGCTTTCAAACGAGTCCAAGTTTGTTCAAATCGGTTCAGCCATCTCTGAGAAAATTGAGCGCGTTCAAATACAACGCTTTTTGTCGGTTACGTCACTTATACAATCATATCTCCGGAACCAAAAGTCACAGCCATTTTATCTTCGAACTTGATCAATGCCCCGATAGTAGCTTTCAAACGAGCCCAAGTTTGTTAAAATCGGTTGAGCCATCTCTGAGAAAATTGAGCGCGTTCAAATATCTTCGAAAAGTGCACACACATACACACACACACATACACACACACACATACACACACATACACACACACACACACAGACATTTTCCGATCTCGTCGAGCTGAGTCGAATGGTATATAACACTATGGGTCTCCGAGGCTCCGTTCGAAAGTCGGTTTTTCCAGCAATTCTAATACCTTTCTATAGAGAAAGGCAAAAAGCCTTCTTAGTCCACTTAGTGAAATTTTCATATATCTTGAAAAATCACCATAGGGGGGAGTACATGAAATTTTCGAAATCGAAAAAAAATTTTTGATGCCAAAAGGCTTAGAATTGCATGAAACGTCGAGATTTAGTGTCATCTCGAAAAAAAAATTTTTTGAAAAAATCGACTTTTTGGGACTTTGAAAAAATATGAAAATTTTTCTAAGTCCCAGAAAGTTGATTTTTTCAAAAAAATTTTTTTTTGAGATGACACTAAATTTCGATGTTTTAGGCAGTTTTAAGAGTTTTGGCATAAAAAAAAATTTTCGATTTTGGAAATTTCATGTACTCCCCCCTATGGTGCTTTTTCAAGATCGATAATTGTCAAACCTTTACCACCGGGCAGCACCCCTTAAGCATGTCCGATTTAGGTCAAATTTTGCATGAAGGCTTTTTTCGAGGTGCTTAAACTTTTGAGCACTAGAACTTTACGAAAATATAGTTGATCCCAAAATTTTGGCACCCTTATATATACAAGAGCGGTAAAAATCAACGTATTTTGTCGGTTACGTCACTTATACCATCATATATCTGGAACCAAAAGTCACAACCATTTGATCTTCGAACTTGATCAACGGCCCGACAGTAGCTTTCAAACGAGTCCAAGTTTGTTAAAATCGGATCAGCCATCTCTGAGAAAATTGAGCGCGTTCAAATACAACGCTTTTTGTCGGTTACGTCACTTATACAATCATATCTCCGGAACCAAAAGTCACAGCCATTTGATCTTCGAACTTGATCAATGGCCCGCCAGTAGCTTTCAAACGAGTCCAAGTTTGTTCAAATCGGTTCAGCCATCTCTGAGAAAATTGAGCGCGTTCAAATACAACGCTTTTTGTCGGTTACGTCATTTATACAATCATATCTCCGGAACCAAAAGTCACAGCCATTTTATCTTCGAACTTGATCAATGCCCCGATAGTAGCTTTCAAACGAGCCCAAGTTTGTTAAAATCGGTTGAGCCATCTCTGAGAAAATTGAGCGCGTTCAAATATCTTCGAAAAGTGCACACACATACACACACACATACACACACACACACATACGCACACACATACACACACACACACACACACAGACATTTTCCGATCTCGTCGAGCTGAGTCGAATGGTATATAACACTATGGGTCTCCGAGGCTCCGTTCGAAAGTCGGTTTTTCCAGCAATTCTAATACCTTTCTATAGAGAAAGGCAAAACCTTTCTTAGTCCACTTAGTGGAATTTTCATATATCTTTAAAAATCACCATAGGGGGGAGTACATGAAATTTTCGAAATCGAAAAAAAATTTTTGATGCCAAAAGGCTTAGAATTGCATGAAACGTCGAGATTTAGTGTCATCTCGAAAAAAAAATTTTTTGAAAAAATCGACTTTTTGGGACTTAGAAAAAATATGAAAATTTTTCTAAGTCCCAGAAAGTTGATTTTTTCAAAAAAATTTTTTTTGAGATGACACTAAATTTCGATGTTTTATGCAGTTTTAAGAGTTTTGGCATCAAAAAAAATTTTCGATTTTGGAAATTTCATGTACTCCCCCCTATGGTGCTTTTTCAAGATCGATAATTGTCAAACCTTTACCACCGGGCAGCACCCCTTAAGCATGTCCGATTTAGGTCAAATTTTGCATGAAGGCTTTTTTCGAGGTGCTTAAACTTTTGAGCACTAGAACTTTACGAAAATAGAGTTCCCAAAATTTTGGCACCCTTATATATACAAGAGCGGTAAAAATCAACGTGTTTTGTCGGTTACGTCACTTATACCATCATATATCTGGAACCAAAAGTCACAACCATTTGATCTTCGAACTTGATCAACGGCCCGACAGTAGCTTTCAAACGAGTCCAAGTTTGTTAAAATCGGATCAGCCATCTCTGAGAAAATTGAGCGCGTTCAAATACAACGCTTTTTGTCGGTTACGTCACTTATACAATCATATCTCCGGAACCAAAAGTCACAGCCATTTGATCTTCGAACTTGATCAATGGCCCGCCAGTAGCTTTCAAACGAGTCCAAGTTTGTTCAAATCGGTTCAGCCATCTCTGAGAAAATTGAGCGCGTTCAAATACAACGCTTTTTGTCGGTTACGTCACTTATACAATCATATCTCCGGAACCAAAAGTCACAGCCATTTTATCTTCGAACTTGATCAATGCCCCGATAGTAGCTTTCAAACGAGCCCAAGTTTGTTAAAATCGGTTGAGCCATCTCTGAGAAAATTGAGCGCGTTCAAATATCTTCGAAAAGTGCACACACATACACACACACACATACACACACACACATACACACACATACACACACACACACAGACATTTTCCGATCTCGTCGAGCTGAGTCGAATGGTATATAACACTATGGGTCTCCGAGGCTCCGTTCGAAAGTCGGTTTTTCCAGCAATTCTAATACCTTTCTATAGAGAAAGGCAAAAAGCCTTCTTAGTCCACTTAGTGAAATTTTCATATATCTTGAAAAATCACCATAGGGGGGAGTACATGAAATTTTCGAAATCGAAAAAAAATTTTTGATGCCAAAAGGCTTAGAATTGCATGAAACGTCGAGATTTAGTGTCATCTCGAAAAAAAATTTTTTTGAAAAAATCGACTTTTTGGGACTTTGAAAAAATATGAAAATTTTTCTAAGTCCCAGAAAGTTGATTTTTTCAAAAAATTTTTTTTTGAGATGACACTAAATTTCGATGTTTTATGCAGTTTTAAGAGTTTTGGCATCAAAAAAAATTTTCAATTTTGGAAATTTCATGTACTCCCCCATATGGTGCTTTTTCAAGATCGATAATTGTCAAACCTTTACCACCGGGCAGCACCCCTTAAGCATGTCCGATTTAGGTCAAATTTTGCATGAAGGCTTTTTTCGAGGTGCTTAAACTTTTGAGCACTAGAACTTTACGAAAATAGAGTTGATCCCAAAATTTTGGCACCCTTATATATACAAGAGCGGTAAAAATCAACGTATTTTGTCGGTTACGTCACTTATACCATCATATATCTGGAACCAAAAGTCACAACCATTTGATCTTCGAACTTGATCAACGGCCCGACAGTAGCTTTCAAACGAGTCCAAGTTTGTTAAAATCGGATCAGCCATCTCTGAGAAAATTGAGCGCGTTCAAATACAACGCTTTTTGTCGGTTACGTCACTTATACAATCATATCTCCGGAACCAAAAGTCACAGCCATTTGATCTTCGAACTTGATCAATGGCCCGCCAGTAGCTTTCAAACGAGTCCAAGTTTGTTCAAATCGGTTCAGCCATCTCTGAGAAAATTGAGCGCGTTCAAATACAACGCTTTTTGTCGGTTACGTCACTTATACAATCATATCTCCGGAACCAAAAGTCACAGCCATTTTATCTTCGAACTTGATCAATGCCCCGATAGTAGCTTTCAAACGAGCCCAAGTTTGTTAAAATCGGTTGAGCCATCTCTGAGAAAATTGAGCGCGTTCAAATATCTTCGAAAAGTGCACACACATACACACACACATACACACACACACACATACACACACACATACACACACACACACACACACACACAGACATTTTCCGATCTCGTCGAGCTGAGTCGAATGGTATATAACACTATGGGTCTCCGAGGCTCCGTTCGAAAGTCGGTTTTTCCAGCAATTCTAATACCTTTCTATAGAGAAAGGCAAAAAGCCTTCTTAGTCCACTTAGTGAAATTTTCATATATCTTGAAAAATCACCATAGGGGGGAGTACATGAAATTTTCGAAATCGAAAAAAAATTTTTGATGCCAAAAGGCTTAGAATTGCATGAAACGTCGAGATTTAGTGTCATCTCGAAAAAAAAAATTTTTTGAAAAAATCGACTTTTTGGGACTTTGAAAAAATATGAAAATTTTTCTAAGTCCCAGAAAGTTGATTTTTTCAAAAAAATTTTTTTTTGAGATGACACTAAATTTCGATGTTTTATGCAGTTTTAAGAGTTTTGGCATAAAAAAAAATTTTCGATTTTGGAAATTTCATGTACTCCCCCCTATGGTGCTTTTTCAAGATCGATAATTGTCAAACCTTTACCACCGGGCAGCACCCCTTAAGCATGTCCGATTTAGGTCAAATTTTGCATGAAGGCTTTTTTCGAGGTGCTTAAACTTTTGAGCACTAGAACTTTACGAAAATAGAGTTGATCCCAAAATTTTGGCACCCTTATATATACAAGAGCGGTAAAAATCAACGTATTTTGTCGGTTACGTCACTTATACCATCATATATCTGGAACCAAAAGTCACAACCATTTGATCTTCGAACTTGATCAACGGCCCGACAGTAGCTTTCAAACGAGTCCAAGTTTGTTAAAATCGGATCAGCCATCTCTGAGAAAATTGAGCGCGTTCAAATACAACGCTTTTTGTCGGTTACGTCACTTATACAATCATATCTCCGGAACCAAAAGTCACAGCCATTTGATCTTCGAACTTGATCAATGGCCCGCCAGTAGCTTTCAAACGAGTCCAAGTTTGTTCAAATCGGTTCAGCCATCTCTGAGAAAATTGAGCGCGTTCAAATACAACGCTTTTTGTCGGTTACGTCACTTATACAATCATATCTCCGGAACCAAAAGTCACAGCCATTTTATCTTCGAACTTGATCAATGCCCCGATAGTAGCTTTCAAACGAGCCCAAGTTTGTTAAAATCGGTTGAGCCATCTCTGAGAAAATTGAGCGCGTTCAAATATCTTCGAAAAGTGCACACACATACACACACACATACACACACACATACACACACACATACACACACACACACACAGACATTTTCCGATCTCGTCGAGCTGAGTCGAATGGTATATAACACTATGGGTCTCCGAGGCTCCGTTCGAAAGTCGGTTTTTCCAGCAATTCTAATACCTTTCTATAGAGAAAGGCAAAAAGCCTTCTTAGTCCACTTAGTGAAATTTTCATATATCTTGAAAAATCACCATAGGGGGGAGTACATGAAATTTTCGAAATCGAAAAAAAATTTTTGATTCCAAAAGGCTTAGAATTGCATGAAACGTCGAGATTTAGTGTCATCTCGAAAAAAAATTTTTTTGAAAAAATCGACTTTTTGGGACTTTGAAAAAATATGAAAATTTTTCTAAGTCCCAGAAAGTCGATTTTTTCAAAAAATTTTTTTTTTGAGATGACACTAAATTTCGATGTTTTATGCAGTTTTAAGAGTTTTGGCATCAAAAAAAATTTTCGATTTTGGAAATTTCATGTACTCCCCCCTATGGTGCTTTTTCAAGATCGATAATTGTCAAACCTTTACCACCGGGCAGCACCCCTTAAGCATGTCCGATTTAGGTCAAATTTTGCATGAAGGCTTTTTTCGAGGTGCTTAAACTTTTGAGCACTAGAACTTTACGAAAATAGAGTTGATCCCAAAATTTTGGCACCCTTATATATACAAGAGCGGTAAAAATCAACGTATTTTGTCGGTTACGTCACTTATACCATCATATATCTGGAACCAAAAGTCACAACCATTTGATCTTCGAACTTGATCAACGGCCCGACAGTAGCTTTCAAACGAGTCCAAGTTTGTTAAAATCGGATCAGCCATCTCTGAGAAAATTGAGCGCGTTCAAATACAACGCTTTTTGTCGGTTACGTCACTTATACAATCATATCTCCGGAACCAAAAGTCACAGCCATTTGATCTTCGAACTTGATCAATGGCCCGCCAGTAGCTTTCAAACGAGTCCAAGTTTGTTCAAATCGGTTCAGCCATCTCTGAGAAAATTGAGCGCGTTCAAATACAACGCTTTTTGTCGGTTACGTCACTTATACAATCATATCTCCGGAACCAAAAGTCACAGCCATTTTATCTTCGAACTTGATCAATGCCCCGATAGTAGCTTTCAAACGAGCCCAAGTTTGTTAAAATCGGTTGAGCCATCTCTGAGAAAATTGAGCGCGTTCAAATATCTTCGAAAAGTGCACACACATACACACACATACACACACACACATACACACACACATACACACACACACACACACACACACACACACACACACACACAGACATTTTCCGATCTCGTCGAGCTGAGTCGAATGGTATATAACACTATGGGTCTCCGAGGCTCCGTTCGAAAGTCGGTTTTTCCAGCAATTCTAATACCTTTCTATAGAGAAAGGCAAAAAGCCTTCTTAGTCCACTTAGTGAAATTTTCATATATCTTGAAAAATCACCATAGGGTGGAGTACATGAAATTTTCGAAATCGAAAAAAAATTTTTGATGCCAAAAGGCTTAGAATTGCATGAAACGTCGAGATTTAGTGTCATCTCGAAAAAAAAAATTTTTTGAAAAAATCGACTTTTTGGGACTTTGAAAAAATATGAAAATTTTTCTAAGTCCCAGAAAGTTGATTTTTTCAAAAAAATTTTTTTTTTGAGATGACACTAAATTTCGATGTTTTATGCAGTTTTAAGAGTTTTGGCATAAAAAAAAATTTTCGATTTTGGAAATTTCATGTACTCCCCCCTATGGTGCTTTTTCAAGATCGATAATTGTCAAACCTTTACCACCGGGCAGCACCCCTTAAGCATGTCCGATTTAGGTCAAATTTTGCATGAAGGCTTTTTTCGAGGTGCTTAAACTTTTGAGCACTAGAACTTTACGAAAATAGAGTTGATCCCAAAATTTTGGCACCCTTATATATACAAGAGCGGTAAAAATCAACGTATTTTGTCGGTTACGTCACTTATACCATCATATATCTGGAACCAAAAGTCACAACCATTTGATCTTCGAACTTGATCAACGGCCCGACAGTAGCTTTCAAACGAGTCCAAGTTTGTTAAAATCGGATCAGCCATCTCTGAGAAAATTGAGCGCGTTCAAATACAACGCTTTTTGTCGGTTACGTCACTTATACAATCATATCTCCGGAACCAAAAGTCACAGCCATTTGATCTTCGAACTTGATCAATGGCCCGCCAGTAGCTTTCAAACGAGTCCAAGTTTGTTCAAATCGGTTCAGCCATCTCTGAGAAAATTGAGCGCGTTCAAATACAACGCTTTTTGTCGGTTACGTCACTTATACAATCATATCTCCGGAACCAAAAGTCACAGCCATTTTATCTTCGAACTTGATCAATGCCCCGATAGTAGCTTTCAAACGAGCCCAAGTTTGTTAAAATCGGTTGAGCCATCTCTGAGAAAATTGAGCGCGTTCAAATATCTTCGAAAAGTGCACACACATACACACACACATACACACACAAACATACACACACACATACACACACACACACACACACAGACATTTTCCGATCTCGTCGAGCTGAGTCGAATGGTATATAACACTATGGGTCTCCGAGGCTCCGTTCGAAAGTCGGTTTTTCCAGCAATTCTAATACCTTTCTATAGAGAAAGGCAAAAAGCCTTCTTAGTCCACTTAGTGAAATTTTCATATATCTTGAAAAATCACCATAGGGGGGAGTACATGAAATTTTCGAAATCGAAAAAAAAATTTTTGATGCCAAAAGGCTTAGAATTGCATGAAACGTCGAGATTTAGTGTCATCTCGAAAAAAAAAAATTTTTGAAAAAATCGACTTTTTGGGACTTTGAAAAAATATGAAAATTTTTCTAAGTCCCAGAAAGTTGATTTTTTCAAAAAAATTTTTTTTTTGAGATGACACTAAATTTCGATGTTTTATGCAGTTTTAAGAGTTTTGGCATAAAAAAAAATTTTCGATTTTGGAAATTTCATGTACTCCCCCCTATGGTGCTTTTTCAAGATCGATAATTGTCAAACCTTTACCACCGGGCAGCACCCCTTAAGCATGTCCGATTTAGGTCAAATTTTGCATGAAGGCTTTTTTCGAGGTGCTTAAACTTTTGAGCACTAGAACTTTACGAAAATAGAGTTGATCCCAAAATTTTGGCACCCTTATATATACAAGAGCGGTAAAAATCAACGTATTTTGTCGGTTACGTCACTTATACCATCATATATCTGGAACCAAAAGTCACAACCATTTGATCTTCGAACTTGATCAACGGCCCGACAGTAGCTTTCAAACGAGTCCAAGTTTGTTAAAATCGGATCAGCCATCTCTGAGAAAATTGAGCGCGTTCAAATACAACGCTTTTTGTCGGTTACGTCACTTATACAATCATATCTCCGGAACCAAAAGTCACAGCCATTTGATCTTCGAACTTGATCAATGGCCCGCCAGTAGCTTTCAAACGAGTCCAAGTTTGTTCAAATCGGTTCAGCCATCTCTGAGAAAATTGAGCGCGTTCAAATACAACGCTTTTTGTCGGTTACGTCACTTATACAATCATATCTCCGGAACCAAAAGTCACAGCCATTTTATCTTCGAACTTGATCAATGCCCCGATAGTAGCTTTCAAACGAGCCCAAGTTTGTTAAAATCGGTTGAGCCATCTCTGAGAAAATTGAGCGCGTTCAAATATCTTCGAAAAGTGCACACACATACACACACACATACACACACACACACACATACACACACACATACACACACACACACAGACATTTTCCGATCTCGTCGAGCTGAGTCGAATGGTATATAACACTATGGGTCTCCGAGGCTCCGTTCGAAAGTCGGTTTTTCCAGCAATTCTAATACCTTTCTATAGAGAAAGGCAAAAAGCCTTCTTAGTCCACTTAGTGAAATTTTCATATATCTTGAAAAATCACCATAGGGGGGAGTACATGAAATTTTCGAAATCGAAAAAAAATTTTTGATGCCAAAAGGCTTAGAATTGCATGAAACGTCGAGATTTAGTGTCATCTCGAAAAAAAAATTTTTTTGAAAAAATCGACTTTTTGGGACTTTGAAAAAATATGAAAATTTTTCTAAGTCCCAGAAAGTTGATTTTTTCAAAAAAATTTTTTTTTGAGATGACACTAAATTTCGATGTTTTATGCAGTTTTAAGAGTTTTGGCATAAAAAAAAATTTTCGATTTTGGAAATTTCATGTACTCCCCCCTATGGTGCTTTTTCAAGATCGATAATTGTCAAACCTTTACCACCGGGCAGCACCCCTTAAGCATGTCCGATTTAGGTCAAATTTTGCATGAAGGCTTTTTTCGAGGTGCTTAAACTTTTGAGCACTAGAACTTTACGAAAATAGAGTTGATCCCAAAATTTTGGCACCCTTATATATACAAGAGCGGTAAAAATCAACGTATTTTGTCGGTTACGTCACTTATACCATCATATATCTGGAACCAAAAGTCACAACCATTTGATCTTCGAACTTGATCAACGGCCCGACAGTAGCTTTCAAACGAGTCCAAGTTTGTTAAAATCGGATCAGCCATCTCTGAGAAAATTGAGCGCGTTCAAATACAACGCTTTTTGTCGGTTACGTCACTTATACAATCATATCTCCGGAACCAAAAGTCACAGCCATTTGATCTTCGAACTTGATCAATGGCCCGCCAGTAGCTTTCAAACGAGTCCAAGTTTGTTCAAATCGGTTCAGCCATCTCTGAGAAAATTGAGCGCGTTCAAATACAACGCTTTTTGTCGGTTACGTCACTTATACAATCATATCTCCGGAACCAAAAGTCACAGCCATTTTATCTTCGAACTTGATCAATGCCCCGATAGTAGCTTTCAAACGAGCCCAAGTTTGTTAAAATCGGTTGAGCCATCTCTGAGAAAATTGAGCGCGTTCAAATATCTTCGAAAAGTGCACACACATACACACACACACACACACACACACACATACACACACACATACACACACACACACACACACACAGACAGACATTTTCCGATCTCGTCGAGCTGAGTCGAATGGTATATAACACTATGGGTCTCCGAGGCTCCGTTCGAAAGTCGGTTTTTCCAGCAATTCTAATACCTTTCTATAGAGAAAGGCAAAAAGCCTTCTTAGTCCACTTAGTGAAATTTTCATATATCTTGAAAAATCACCATAGGGGGGAGTACATGAAATTTTCGAAATCGAAAAAAAATTTTTGATGCCAAAAGGCTTAGAATTGCATGAAACGTCGAGATTTAGTGTCATCTCGAAAAAAAATTTTTTTGAAAAAATCGACTTTTTGGGACTTTGAAAAAATATGAAAATTTTTCTAAGTCCCAGAAAGTTGATTTTTTCAAAAAAATTTTTTTTTGAGATGACACTAAATTTCGATGTTTTATGCAGTTTTAAGAGTTGTGGCATAAAAAAAAATTTTCGATTTTGGAAATTTCATGTACTCCCCCCTATGGTGCTTTTTCAAGATCGATAATTGTCAAACCTTTACCACCGGGCAGCACCCCTTAAGCATGTCCGATTTAGGTCAAATTTTGCATGAAGGCTTTTTTCGAGGTGCTTAAACTTTTGAGCACTAGAACTTTACGAAAATAGAGTTGATCCCAAAATTTTGGCACCCTTATATATACAAGAGCGGTAAAAATCAACGTATTTTGTCGGTTACGTCACTTATACCATCATATATCTGGAACCAAAAGTCACAACCATTTGATCTTCGAACTTGATCAACGGCCCGACAGTAGCTTTCAAACGAGTCCAAGTTTGTTAAAATCGGATCAGCCATCTCTGAGAAAATTGAGCGCGTTCAAATACAACGCTTTTTGTCGGTTACGTCACTTATACAATCATATCTCCGGAACCAAAAGTCACAGCCATTTGATCTTCGAACTTGATCAATGGCCCGCCAGTAGCTTTCAAACGAGTCCAAGTTTGTTCAAATCGGTTCAGCCATCTCTGAGAAAATTGAGCGCGTTCAAATACAACGCTTTTTGTCGGTTACGTCACTTATACAATCATATCTCCGGAACCAAAAGTCACAGCCATTTTATCTTCGAACTTGATCAATGCCCCGATAGTAGCTTTCAAACGAGCCCAAGTTTGTTAAAATCGGTTGAGCCATCTCTGAGAAAATTGAGCGCGTTCAAATACAACGCTTTTTGTCGGTTACGTCACTTATACAATCATATCTCCGGAACCAAAAGTCACAGCCATTTTATCTTCGAACTTGATCAATGCCCCGATAGTAGCTTTCAAACGAGCCCAAGTTTGTTAAAATCGGTTGAGCCATCTCTGAGAAAATTGAGCGCGTTCAAATATCTTCGAAAAGTGCACACACATACACACACACATACACACACACACACATACACACACACATACACACACACACACACACACAGACAGACATTTTCCGATCTCGTCGAGCTGAGTCGAATGGTATATAACACTATGGGTCTCCGAGGCTCCGTTCGAAAGTCGGTTTTTCCAGCAATTCTAATACCTTTCTATAGAGAAAGGCAAAACCTTTCTTAGTCCACTTAGTGGAATTTTCATATATCTTTAAAAATCACCATAGGGGGGAGTACATGAAATTTTCGAAATCGAAAAAAAATTTTTGATGCCAAAAGGCTTAGAATTGCATGAAACGTCGAGATTTAGTGTCATCTCGAAAATAAAATTTTTTGAAAAAATCGACTTTTTGGGACTTAGAAAAAATATGAAAATTTTTCTAAGTCCCAGAAAGTTGATTTTTTCAAAAAAATTTTTTTTTGAGATGACACTAAATTTCGATGTTTTATGCAGTTTTAAGAGTTTTGGCATCAAAAAAAATTTTCGATTTTGGAAATTTCATGTACTCCCCCCTATGGTGCTTTTTCAAGATCGATAATTGTCAAACCTTTACCACCGGGCAGCACCCCTTAAGCATGTCCGATTTAGGTCAAATTTTGCATGAAGGCTTTTTTCGAGGTGCTTAAACTTTTGAGCACTAGAACTTTACGAAAATAGAGTTGATCCCAAAATTTTGGCACCCTTATATATACAAGAGCGGTAAAAATCAACGTATTTTGTCGGTTACGTCACTTATACCATCATATATCTGGAACCAAAAGTCACAACCATTTGATCTTCGAACTTGATCAACGGCCCGACAGTAGCTTTCAAACGAGTCCAAGTTTGTTAAAATCGGATCAGCCATCTCTGAGAAAATTGAGCGCGTTCAAATACAACGCTTTTTGTCGGTTACGTCACTTATACAATCATATCTCCGGAACCAAAAGTCACAGCCATTTGATCTTCGAACTTGATCAATGGCCCGCCAGTAGCTTTCAAACGAGTCCAAGTTTGTTCAAATCGGTTCAGCCATCTCTGAGAAAATTGAGCGCGTTCAAATACAACGCTTTTTGTCGGTTACGTCACTTATACAATCATATCTCCGGAACCAAAAGTCACAGCCATTTTATCTTCGAACTTGATCAATGCCCCGATAGTAGCTTTCAAACGAGCCCAAGTTTGTTAAAATCGGTTGAGCCATCTCTGAGAAAATTGAGCGCGTTCAAATATCTTCGAAAAGTGCACACACATACACACACACATACACACACACATACACACACACACACACAGACATTTTCCGATCTCGTCGAGCTGAGTCGAATGGTATATAACACTATGGGTCTCCGAGGCTCCGTTCGAAAGTCGGTTTTTCCAGCAATTCTAATACCTTTCTATAGAGAAAGGCAAAAAGCCTTCTTAGTCCACTTAGTGAAATTTTCATATATCTTGAAAAATCACCATAGGGGGGAGTACATGAAATTTTCGAAATCGAAAAAAAATTTTTGATGCCAAAAGGCTTAGAATTGCATGAAACGTCGAGATTTAGTGTCATCTCGAAAAAAAATTTTTTTGAAAAAATCGACTTTTTGGGACTTTGAAAAAATATGAAAATTTTTCTAAGTCCCAGAAAGTTGATTTTTTCAAAAAAATTTTTTTTTGAGATGACACTAAATTTCGATGTTTTATGCAGTTTTAAGAGTTTTGGCATCAAAAAAAGGCGGGTGGGTAATGTCAGAGACATAACTGGATGTCGTGAATACGAAAACAAATGACATGTTCCTTAACACTTCCGAATATCAAATAGTTGATCAATTGTATGAATTATGCAAGCATTCCCCTTTTCCACATTTTTCGCAAAAACAAAGAAGGCTTCACTTGATCTCGATTACTGTGAATTTCACACAGCGAAAAGTGCAAGAATCTAACCAAACTGTTCTACATTTGCACTAAACTGAGGATATTTTCTTTCGATTTGCGAACAACACATCCTAATAGTTCTTCAGAAATCTTTTAGAGCCATTAGAACGGCTGATTTTTTATAATGCTTTCCAACGATGCTTATTCATCCATCGAAATGACTGGCAGCTGTGACGTAATCACTCTTATCGGAAGCGAAACTAGCTTTGCAAACGGCACAAAATACATCTGCTCGCATTGGCGATAGAATCCAAACTGATTAGATTTTTGTTAGGAGCTTTCTTTTACGTGATTTCGTTTGTAGCATTTTCACTAATGGGCGGTCCTAACGGCTATAAAAATAGTCGCATACAGAATATTAATGTCGATTATTTTATTTCGCATTTGCAAATTTATTGAAAAAAAAAACTATCAATATGCTGTAGGGATTCATTTCCAGCATTCAGAAGGGACAAATTGCGTAATTCTCTACGATATTAAACTCGGAACATTTTTCGCAAAAAAAAGCTTCACTTGATCTCGATTACTGTGAATTTCACACAGCGAAAAGTGCACAAATCTAACCAAATTGTTCTTGATTTGCACTAAACTGAGGATAATTACCTGCGGTTTGCGAAAAACAAATCCTAATAGTTCTTTAGGAAAATTTTAGAGCCATTAGAACGGCTGATTTTTTATAATGCTCTCCAACGTTGCTTTTTCATCCATCGAAATGACTGGCAGCTGTGACGTAATCGCTCTTGTCGAAAGCGAAACTAGCTGTGCAGACGACACAAAACACATCTGCTCGCAGTGGCGATAGAATCCAAACTGATTCAATTTTTGTTAAGAGTTTCCTTTATGTGATTTCGTTTGTAGCTTTTTCACTAATGGGCGGTCCTAACGGCTATAAAAATAGCCGCATACAGAATTTTTATGTCGATTATTTCATTTCGGATTTGCATAATTTATTGAAAAAAAACTATCAATATGCTGTAGGGATTCATTTCCAGCATTCAGAAGGGTCAAATTGCGTAATTCTCTACGATATTAAACTCGGAACATTTTTCGCAAAAAAAGGCTTCACTTGATCTCGATTACTGTGAATTTCACACAGCGAAAAGTGCACAAATCTAACCAAATTGTTCTTGATTTGCACTAAACTGAGGATAATTACCTGCGATTTGCGAAAAACAAATCCTAATAGTTCTTTAGAAAAATTTTAGAGCCATTAGAACGGCTGATTTTTTATAATGCTCTCCAACGTTGCTTTTTCATCCATCGAAATGACTGGCAGCTGTGACGTAATCGCTCTTGTCGAAAGCGAAACTGGCTGTGCAGACGACACAAAACACATCTGCTCGCAGTGGCGATAGAATCCAAACTGATTCAATTTTTGTTAAGAGATTTCCTTTTATTTGATTTCGTTTGTAGCTTTTCCACTAATGGGCGGTCCTAACGGCTATAAAAATAGCCGCATACAGAATTTTTATGTCGATTATTTCATTTCGGATTTGCAAAATTTTTTGAAAAAATCTATCAATATGCTGTAGGGATTAATTTCCAGCATTCAGAAGGGTCAAATTGCGGAATTCTCTACGATATTAAACTCGGAACATTTTTCTCAAAAAAAGGCTTCACTTGATCTCGATTACTGTGAATTTCACACAGCGAAAAGTGCACAAATCTAACCAAATTGTTCTTGATTTGCACTAAACTGAGGATAATTACCTGCGATTTGCGAAAAACAAATCCTAATAGTTCTTTAGAAAAATTTTAGAGCCATTAGAACGGCTGATTTTTTATAATGCTCTCCAACGTTGCTTTTTCATCCATCGAAATGACTGGCAGCTGTGACGTAATCGCTCTTGTCGAAAGCGAAACTAGCTGTGCAGACGACACAAAACACATCTGCTCGCAGTGGCGATAGAATCCAAACTGATTCAATTTTTGTTAAGAGATTTCCTTTTATGTGATTTCGTTTGTAGCTTTTTCACTAATGGGCGGTCCTAACGGCTATAAAAATAGCCGCATATAGAATTTCAATGTCGATTATTTCATTTCGGATTTGCATAATTTATTGAAAGAGACTATCAATATGCTGTAGGGATTCGTTTCTAGCATTCAGAAGGACCAAATTGAGGAACTCACTACGATATTCACCACTTTTGGAAACATTTTTCTTGAACGATTTGTTGTACAGCAGCAGCTATTTTCTTCTCTTCCTCAGAACGCGTTCTGATTGGCTGGTGTTGACATGGGTCAAATGAGATAGGTTTTTCAATAGTGTACTATTGAAATACTTCAATGCTCTTGCTATACACGTTTAAGTTGAAAAATTTCGATTCTATTGGTAGTTAGATTATATAAATCCTTCCACAGATCACTGAGCTATGAGCTTTCAAAATACGAGAAAGGCAAACGCGCCATATGAATTATCCTCTTTGATACTCGTTTATACCAAACATTTCAGAAAAGTTTAATTTTGAACTATTTGAGATTATGTCACACAACTGAAAATTTTATCATAAAATTGTGATCATATTTCCGATGGCATGTAGCAAAAATTATGTTGATTCGTTAGATACAACAAGAGATATTCACGATCAAAAACTTATCACTCTCTCAGAGGGTAAATTTTGAAAAGGCACCCCATAGTAAAGTAAGTCGTATTCACGACAAAAATTTTCGATTTTGGAAATTTCATGTACTCCCCCCAATGGTGCTTTTTCAAGATCGATAATTGTCAAACCTTTACCACCGGGCAGCACCCCTTAAGCATGTCCGATTTAGGTCAAATTTTGCATGAAGGCTTTTTTCGAGGTGCTTAAACTTTTGAGCACTAGAACTTTACGAAAATAGAGTTGATCCCAAAATTTTGGCACCCTTATATATACAAGAGCGGTAAAAATCAACGTATTTTGTCGGTTACGTCACTTATACCATCATATATCTGGAACCAAAAGTCACAACCATTTGATCTTCGAACTTGATCAACGGCCCGACAGTAGCTTTCAAACGAGTCCAAGTTTGTTAAAATCGGATCAGCCATCTCTGAGAAAATTGAGCGCGTTCAAATACAACGCTTTTTGTCGGTTACGTCACTTATACAATCATATCTCCGGAACCAAAAGTCACAGCCATTTGATCTTCGAACTTGATCAATGGCCCGCCAGTAGCTTTCAAACGAGTCCAAGTTTGTTCAAATCGGTTCAGCCATCTCTGAGAAAATTGAGCGCGTTCAAATACAACGCTTTTTGTCGGTTACGTCACTTATACAATCATATCTCCGGAACCAAAAGTCACAGCCATTTTATCTTCGAACTTGATCAATGCCCCGATAGTAGCTTTCAAACGAGCCCAAGTTTGTTAAAATCGGTTGAGCCATCTCTGAGAAAATTGAGCGCGTTCAAATATCTTCGAAAAGTGCACACACATACACACACACATACACACACACACATACACACACACATACACACACACACACACACAGACATTTTCCGATCTCGTCGAGCTGAGTCGAATGGTATATAACACTATGGGTCTCCGAGGCTCCGTTCGAAAGTCGGTTTTTCCAGCAATTCTAATACCTTTCTATAGAGAAAGGCAAAAAGCCTTCTTAGTCCACTTAGTGAAATTTTCATATATCTTGAAAAATCACCATAGGGGGGAGTACATGAAATTTTCGAAATCGAAAAAAAATTTTTGATGCCAAAAGGCTTAGAATTGCATGAAACGTCGAGATTTAGTGTCATCTCGAAAAAAAATTTTTTTGAAAAAATCGACTTTTTGGGACTTTGAAAAAATATGAAAATTTTTCTAAGTCCCAGAAAGTTGATTTTTTCAAAAAAATTTTTTTTTGAGATGACACTAAATTTCGATGTTTTATGCAGTTTTAAGAGTTTTGGCATAAAAAAAAATTTTCGATTTTGGAAATTTCATGTACTCCCCCCTATGGTGCTTTTTCAAGATCGATAATTGTCAAACCTTTACCACCGGGCAGCACCCCTTAAGCATGTCCGATTTAGGTCAAATTTTGCATGAAGGCTTTTTTCGAGGTGCTTAAACTTTTGAGCACTAGAACTTTACGAAAATAGAGTTGATCCCAAAATTTTGGCACCCTTATATATACAAGAGCGGCAAAAATCAACGTATTTTGTCGGTTACGTCACTTATACCATCATATATCTGGAACCAAAAGTCACAACCATTTGATCTTCGAACTTGATCAACGGCCCGACAGTAGCTTTCAAACGAGTCCAAGTTTGTTAAAATCGGATCAGCCATCTCTGAGAAAATTGAGCGCGTTCAAATACAACGCTTTTTGTCGGTTACGTCACTTATACAATCATATCTCCGGAACCAAAAGTCACAGCCATTTGATCTTCGAACTTGATCAATGGCCCGCCAGTAGCTTTCAAACGAGTCCAAGTTTGTTCAAATCGGTTCAGCCATCTCTGAGAAAATTGAGCGCGTTCAAATACAACGCTTTTTGTCGGTTACGTCACTTATACAATCATATCTCCGGAACCAAAAGTCACAGCCATTTTATCTTCGAACTTGATCAATGCCCCGATAGTAGCTTTCAAACGAGCCCAAGTTTGTTAAAATCGGTTGAGCCATCTCTGAGAAAATTGAGCGCGTTCAAATATCTTCGAAAAGTGCACACACATACACACACACATACACACACACACACATACACACACACATACACACACACATACACACACACATACACACACACACACACAGACATTTTCCGATCTCGTCGAGCTGAGTCGAATGGTATATAACACTATGGGTCTCCGAGGCTCCGTTCGAAAGTCGGTTTTTCCAGCAATTCTAATACCTTTCTATAGAGAAAGGCAAAACCTTTCTTAGTCCACTTAGTGGAATTTTCATATATCTTTAAAAATCACCATAGGGGGGAGTACATGAAATTTTCGAAATCGAAAAAAAATTTTTGATGCCAAAAGGCTTAGAATTGCATGAAACGTCGAGATTTAGTGTCATCTCGAAAAAAAAATTTTTTGAAAAAATCGACTTTTTGGGACTTAGAAAAAATATGAAAATTTTTCTAAGTCCCAGAAAGTTGATTTTTTCAAAAAAATTTTTTTTTGAGATGACACTAAATTTCGATGTTTTATGCAGTTTTAAGAGTTTTGGCATCAAAAAAAATTTTCGATTTTGGAAATTTCATGTACTCCCCCCTATGGTGCTTTTTCAAGATCGATAATTGTCAAACCTTTACCACCGGGCAGCACCCCTTAAGCATGTCCGATTTAGGTCAAATTTTGCATGAAGGCTTTTTTCGAGGTGCTTAAACTTTTGAGCACTAGAACTTTACGAAAATAGAGTTGATCCCAAAATTTTGGCACCCTTATATATACAAGAGCGGTAAAAATCAACGTGTTTTGTCGGTTACGTCACTTATACCATCATATATCTGGAACCAAAAGTCACAACCATTTGATCTTCGAACTTGATCAACGGCCCGACAGTAGCTTTCAAACGAGTCCAAGTTTGTTAAAATCGGATCAGCCATCTCTGAGAAAATTGAGCGCGTTCAAATACAACGCTTTTTGTCGGTTACGTCACTTATACAATCATATCTCCGGAACCAAAAGTCACAGCCATTTGATCTTCGAACTTGATCAATGGCCCGCCAGTAGCTTTCAAACGAGTCCAAGTTTGTTCAAATCGGTTCAGCCATCTCTGAGAAAATTGAGCGCGTTCAAATACAACGCTTTTTGTCGGTTACGTCACTTATACAATCATATCTCCGGAACCAAAAGTCACAGCCATTTTATCTTCGAACTTGATCAATGCCCCGATAGTAGCTTTCAAACGAGCCCAAGTTTGTTAAAATCGGTTGAGCCATCTCTGAGAAAATTGAGCGCGTTCAAATATCTTCGAAAAGTGCACACACATACACACACACATACACACACACATACACACACATACACACACACACACACACACACACACACACAGACATTTTCCGATCTCGTCGAGCTGAGTCGAATGGTATATAACACTATGGGTCTCCGAGGCTCCGTTCGAAAGTCGGTTTTTCCAGCAATTCTAATACCTTTCTATAGAGAAAGGCAAAAAGCCTTCTTAGTCCACTTAGTGAAATTTTCATATATCTTGAAAAATCACCATAGGGGGGAGTACATGAAATTTTCGAAATCGAAAAAAAATTTTTGATGCCAAAAGGCTTAGAATTGCATGAAACGTCGAGATTTAGTGTCATCTCGAAAAAATTTTTTTTTGAAAAAATCGACTTTTTGGGACTGAAAAAATATGAAAATTTTTCTAAGTCCCAGAAAGTTGATTTTTTCAAAAAATTTTTTTTTTGAGATGACACTAAATTTCGATGTTTTATGCAGTTTTAAGAGTTTTGGCATCAAAAAAAATTTTCGATTTTGGAAATTTCATGTACTCCCCCCTATGGTGCTTTTTCAAGATCGATAATTGTCAAACCTTTACCACCGGGCAGCACCCCTTAAGCATGTCCGATTTAGGTCAAATTTTGCATGAAGGCTTTTTTCGAGGTGCTTAAACTTTTGAGCACTAGAACTTTACGAAAATAGAGTTGATCCCAAAATTTTGGCACCCTTATATATACAAGAGCGGTAAAAATCAACGTATTTTGTCGGTTACGTCACTTATACCATCATATATCTGGAACCAAAAGTCACAACCATTTGATCTTCGAACTTGATCAACGGCCCGACAGTAGCTTTCAAACGAGTCCAAGTTTGTTAAAATCGGATCAGCCATCTCTGAGAAAATTGAGCGCGTTCAAATACAACGCTTTTTGTCGGTTACGTCACTTATACAATCATATCTCCGGAACCAAAAGTCACAGCCATTTGATCTTCGAACTTGATCAATGGCCCGCCAGTAGCTTTCAAACGAGTCCAAGTTTGTTCAAATCGGTTCAGCCATCTCTGAGAAAATTGAGCGCGTTCAAATACAACGCTTTTTGTCGGTTACGTCACTTATACAATCATATCTCCGGAACCAAAAGTCACAGCCATTTTATCTTCGAACTTGATCAATGCCCCGATAGTAGCTTTCAAACGAGCCCAAGTTTGTTAAAATCGGTTGAGCCATCTCTGAGAAAATTGAGCGCGTTCAAATATCTTCGAAAAGTGCACACACATACACACACACATACACACACACATACACACACACACACACAGACATTTTCCGATCTCGTCGAGCTGAGTCGAATGGTATATAACACTATGGGTCTCCGAGGCTCCGTTCGAAAGTCGGTTTTTCCAGCAATTCTAATACCTTTCTATAGAGAAAGGCAAAAAGCCTCTTAGTCCACTTAGTGAAATTTTCATATATCTTGAAAAATCACCATAGGGGGGAGTACATGAAATTTTCGAAATCGAAAAAAAATTTTTGATGCCAAAAGGCTTAGAATTGCATGAAACGTCGAGATTTAGTGTCATCTCGAAAAAATTTTTTTTTGAAAAAATCGACTTTTTGGGACTTTGAAAAAATATGAAAATTTTTCTAAGTCCCAGAAAGTTGATTTTTTCAAAAAAATTTTTTTTTGAGATGACACTAAATTTCGATGTTTTATGCAGTTTTAAGAGTTTTGGCATCAAAAAAAATTTTCGATTTTGGAAATTTCATGTACTCCCCCCTATGGTGCTTTTTCAAGATCGATAATTGTCAAACCTTTACCACCGGGCAGCACCCCTTAAGCATGTCCGATTTAGGTCAAATTTTGCATGAAGGCTTTTTTCGAGGTGCTTAAACTTTTGAGCACTAGAACTTTACGAAAATAGAGTTGATCCCAAAATTTTGGCACCCTTATATATACAAGAGCGGTAAAAATCAACGTATTTTGTCGGTTACGTCACTTATACCATCATATATCTGGAACCAAAAGTCACAACCATTTGATCTTCGAACTTGATCAACGGCCCGACAGTAGCTTTCAAACGAGTCCAAGTTTGTTAAAATCGGATCAGCCATCTCTGAGAAAATTGAGCGCGTTCAAATACAACGCTTTTTGTCGGTTACGTCACTTATACAATCATATCTCCGGAACCAAAAGTCACAGCCATTTGATCTTCGAACTTGATCAATGGCCCGCCAGTAGCTTTCAAACGAGTCCAAGTTTGTTCAAATCGGTTCAGCCATCTCTGAGAAAATTGAGCGCGTTCAAATACAACGCTTTTTGTCGGTTACGTCACTTATACAATCATATCTCCGGAACCAAAAGTCACAGCCATTTTATCTTCGAACTTGATCAATGCCCCGATAGTAGCTTTCAAACGAGTCCAAGTTTGTTAAAATCGGTTGAGCCATCTCTGAGAAAATTGAGCGCGTTCAAATATCTTCGAAAAGTGCACACACATACACACACACATACACACACACATACACACACACACACAGACATTTTCCGATCTCGTCGAGCTGAGTCGAATGGTATATAACACTATGGGTCTCCGAGGCTCCGTTCGAAAGTCGGTTTTTCCAGCAATTCTAATACCTTTCTATAGAGAAAGGCAAAAAGCCTTCTTAGTCCACTTAGTGAAATTTTCATATATCTTGAAAAATCACCATAGGGGGGAGTACATGAAATTTTCGAAATCGAAAAAAAATTTTTGATGCCAAAAGGCTTAGAATTGCATGAAACGTCGAGATTTAGTGTCATCTCGAAAAAAAAATTTTTTGAAAAAATCGACTTTTTGGGACTTAGAAAAAATATGAAAATTTTTCTAAGTCCCAGAAAGTTGATTTTTTCAAAAAAATTTTTTTTTGAGATGACACTAAATTTCGATGTTTTATGCAGTTTTAAGAGTTTTGGCATCAAAAAAAATTTTCGATTTTGGAAATTTCATGTACTCCCCCCTATGGTGCTTTTTCAAGATCGATAATTGTCAAACCTTTACCACCGGGCAGCACCCCTTAAGCATGTCCGATTTAGGTCAAATTTTGCATGAAGGCTTTTTTCGAGGTGCTTAAACTTTTGAGCACTAGAACTTTACGAAAATATAGTTGATCCCAAAATTTTGGCACCCTTATATATACAAGAGCGGTAAAAATCAACGTATTTTGTCGGTTACGTCACTTATACCATCATATATCTGGAACCAAAAGTCACAACCATTTGATCTTCGAACTTGATCAACGGCCCGACAGTAGCTTTCAAACGAGTCCAAGTTTGTTAAAATCGGATCAGCCATCTCTGAGAAAATTGAGCGCGTTCAAATACAACGCTTTTTGTCGGTTACGTCACTTATACAATCATATCTCCGGAACCAAAAGTCACAGCCATTTGATCTTCGAACTTGATCAATGGCCCGCCAGTAGCTTTCAAACGAGTCCAAGTTTGTTCAAATCGGTTCAGCCATCTCTGAGAAAATTGAGCGCGTTCAAATACAACGCTTTTTGTCGGTTACGTCACTTATACAATCATATCTCCGGAACCAAAAGTCACAGCCATTTTATCTTCGAACTTGATCAATGCCCCGATAGTAGCTTTCAAACGAGCCCAAGTTTGTTAAAATCGGTTGAGCCATCTCTGAGAAAATTGAGCGCGTTCAAATATCTTCGAAAAGTGCACACACATACACACACACATACACACACACACATACACACACACACATACACACACACACACACAGACATTTTCCGATCTCGTCGAGCTGAGTCGAATGGTATATAACACTATGGGTCTCCGAGGCTCCGTTCGAAAGTCGGTTTTTCCAGCAATTCTAATACCTTTCTATAGAGAAAGGCAAAACCTTTCTTAGTCCACTTAGTGGAATTTTCATATATCTTTAAAAATCACCATAGGGGGGAGTACATGAAATTTTCGAAATCGAAAAAAAATTTTTGATGCCAAAAGGCTTAGAATTGCATGAAACGTCGAGATTTAGTGTCATCTCGAAAAAAAAATTTTTTGAAAAAATCGACTTTTTGGGACTTTCTAAGTCCCAGAAAGTTGATTTTTTCAAAAAAATTTTTTTTTGAGATGACACTAACTTTCGATGTTTTATGCAGTTTTAAGAGTTTTGGCATCAAAAAAAATTTTCGATTTTGGAAATTTCATGTACTCCCCCCTATGGTGCTTTTTCAAGATCGATAATTGTCAAACCTTTACCACCGGGCAGCACCCCTTAAGCATGTCCGATTTAGGTCAAATTTTGCATGAAGGCTTTTTTCGAGGTGCTTAAACTTTTGAGCACTAGAACTTTACGAAAATATAGTTGATCCCAAAATTTTGGCACCCTTATATATACAAGAGCGGTAAAAATCAACGTATTTTGTCGGTTACGTCACTTATACCATCATATATCTGGAACCAAAAGTCACAACCATTTGATCTTCGAACTTGATCAACGGCCCGACAGTAGCTTTCAAACGAGTCCAAGTTTGTTAAAATCGGATCAGCCATCTCTGAGAAAATTGAGCGCGTTCAAATACAACGCTTTTTGTCGGTTACGTCACTTATACAATCATATCTCCGGAACCAAAAGTCACAGCCATTTGATCTTCGAACTTGATCAATGGCTCGCCAGTAGCTTTCAAACGAGTCCAAGTTTGTTCAAATCGGTTCAGCCATCTCTGAGAAAATTGAGCGCGTTCAAATACAACGCTTTTTGTCGGTTACGTCACTTATACAATCATATCTCCGGAACCAAAAGTCACAGCCATTTTATCTTCGAACTTGATCAATGCCCCGATAGTAGCTTTCAAACGAGCCCAAGTTTGTTAAAATCGGTTGAGCCATCTCTGAGAAAATTGAGCGCGTTCAAATATCTTCGAAAAGTGCACACACATACACACACACATACACACACACATACACACACACATACACACACACACACACACACAGACATTTTCCGATCTCGTCGAGCTGAGTCGAATGGTATATAACACTATGGGTCTCCGAGGCTCCGTTCGAAAGTCGGTTTTTCCAGCAATTCTAATACCTTTCTATAGAGAAAGGCAAAAAGCCTTCTTAGTCCACTTAGTGAAATTTTCATATATCTTGAAAAATCACCATAGGGGGGAGTACATGAAATTTTCGAAATCGAAAAAAAATTTTTGATGCCAAAAGGCTTAGAATTGCATGAAACGTCGAGATTTAGTGTCATCTCGAAAAAATTTTTTTTTGAAAAAATCGACTTTTTGGGACTTTGAAAAAATATGAAAATTTTTCTAAGTCCCAGAAAGTTGATTTTTTCAAAAAATTTTTTTTTTGAGATGACACTAAATTTCGATGTTTTATGCAGTTTTAAGAGTTTTGGCATAAAAAAAAATTTTCGATTTTGGAAATTTCATGTACTCCCCCCTATGGTGCTTTTTCAAGATCGATAATTGTCAAACCTTTACCACCGGGCAGCACCCCTTAAGCATGTCCGATTTAGGTCAAATTTTGCATGAAGGCTTTTTTCGAGGTGCTTAAACTTTTGAGCACTAGAACTTTACGAAAATAGAGTTGATCCCAAAATTTTGGCACCCTTATATATACAAGAGCGGTAAAAATCAACGTATTTTGTCGGTTACGTCACTTATACCATCATACATCTGGAACCAAAAGTCACAACCATTTGATCTTCGAACTTGATCAACGGCCCGACAGTAGCTTTCAAACGAGTCCAAGTTTGTTAAAATCGGATCAGCCATCTCTGAGAAAATTGAGCGCGTTCAAATACAACGCTTTTTGTCGGTTACGTCACTTATACAATCATATCTCCGGAACCAAAAGTCACAGCCATTTGATCTTCGAACTTGATCAATGGCCCGCCAGTAGCTTTCAAACGAGTCCAAGTTTGTTCAAATCGGTTCAGCCATCTCTGAGAAAATTGAGCGCGTTCAAATACAACGCTTTTTGTCGGTTACGTCACTTATACAATCATATCTCCGGAACCAAAAGTCACAGCCATTTTATCTTCGAACTTGATCAATGCCCCGATAGTAGCTTTCAAACGAGCCCAAGTTTGTTAAAATCGGTTGAGCCATCTCTGAGAAAATTGAGCGCGTTCAAATATCTTCGAAAAGTGCACACACACACACACACATACACACACACATACACACACACATACACACACACACACACACACACACACAGACATTTTCCGATCTCGTCGAGCTGAGTCGAATGGTATATAACACTATGGGTCTCCGAGGCTCCGTTCGAAAGTCGGTTTTTCCAGCAATTCTAATACCTTTCTATAGAGAAAGGCAAAAAGCCTTCTTAGTCCACTTAGTGAAATTTTCATATATCTTGAAAAATCACCATAGGGGGGAGTACATGAAATTTTCGAAATCGAAAAAAAATTTTTGATGCCAAAAGGCTTAGAATTGCATGAAACGTCGAGATTTAGTGTCATCTCGAAAAAAAAATTTTTTGAAAAAATCGACTTTTTGGGACTTAGAAAAAATATGAAAATTTTTCTAAGTCCCAGAAAGTTGATTTTTTCAAAAAAATTTTTTTTGAGATGACACTAAATTTCGATGTTTTATGCAGTTTTAAGAGTTTTGGCATCAAAAAAAATTTTCGATTTTGGAAATTTCATGTACTCCCCCCTATGGTGCTTTTTCAAGATCGATAATTGTCAAACCTTTACCACCGGGCAGCACCCCTTAAGCATGTCCGATTTAGGTCAAATTTTGCATGAAGGCTTTTTTCGAGGTGCTTAAACTTTTGAGCACTAGAACTTTACGAAAATATAGTTGATCCCAAAATTTTGGCACCCTTATATATACAAGAGCGGTAAAAATCAACGTATTTTGTCGGTTACGTCACTTATACCATCATATATCTGGAACCAAAAGTCACAACCATTTGATCTTCGAACTTGATCAACGGCCCGACAGTAGCTTTCAAACGAGTCCAAGTTTGTTAAAATCGGATCAGCCATCTCTGAGAAAATTGAGCGCGTTCAAATACAACGCTTTTTGTCGGTTACGTCACTTATACAATCATATCTCCGGAACCAAAAGTCACAGCCATTTGATCTTCGAACTTGATCAATGGCCCGCCAGTAGCTTTCAAACGAGTCCAAGTTTGTTCAAATCGGTTCAGCCATCTCTGAGAAAATTGAGCGCGTTCAAATACAACGCTTTTTGTCGGTTACGTCACTTATACAATCATATCTCCGGAACCAAAAGTCACAGCCATTTTATCTTCGAACTTGATCAATGCCCCGATAGTAGCTTTCAAACGAGCCCAAGTTTGTTAAAATCGGTTGAGCCATCTCTGAGAAAATTGAGCGCGTTCAAATATCTTCGAAAAGTGCACACACATACACACACACATACACACACACATACACACACACATACACACACACACACACACAGACATTTTCCGATCTCGTCGAGCTGAGTCGAATGGTATATAACACTATGGGTCTCCGAGGCTCCGTTCGAAAGTCGGTTTTTCCAGCAATTCTAATACCTTTCTATAGAGAAAGGCAAAAAGCCTTCTTAGTCCACTTAGTGAAATTTTCATATATCTTGAAAAATCACCATAGGGGGGAGTACATGAAATTTTCGAAATCGAAAAAAAATTTTTGATGCCAAAAGGCTTAGAATTGCATGAAACGTCGAGATTTAGTGTCATCTCGAAAAAAAATTTTTTTGAAAAAATCGACTTTTTGGGACTTTGAAAAAATATGAAAATTTTTCTAAGTCCCAGAAAGTTGATTTTTTCAAAAAATTTTTTTTTTGAGATGACACTAAATTTCGATGTTTTATGCAGTTTTAAGAGTTTTGGCATAAAAAAAAATTTTCGATTTTGGAAATTTCATGTACTCCCCCCTATGGTGCTTTTTCAAGATCGATAATTGTCAAACCTTTACCACCGGGCAGCACCCCTTAAGCATGTCCGATTTAGGTCAAATTTTGCATGAAGGCTTTTTTCGAGGTGCTTAAACTTTTGAGCACTAGAACTTTACGAAAATAGAGTTGATCCCAAAATTTTGGCACCCTTATATATACAAGAGCGGTAAAAATCAACGTATTTTGTCGGTTACGTCACTTATACCATCATATATCTGGAACCAAAAGTCACAACCATTTGATCTTCGAACTTGATCAACGGCCCGACAGTAGCTTTCAAACGAGTCCAAGTTTGTTAAAATCGGATCAGCCATCTCTGAGAAAATTGAGCGCGTTCAAATACAACGCTTTTTGTCGGTTACGTCACTTATACAATCATATCTCCGGAACCAAAAGTCACAGCCATTTGATCTTCGAACTTGATCAATGGCCCGCCAGTAGCTTTCAAACGAGTCCAAGTTTGTTCAAATCGGTTCAGCCATCTCTGAGAAAATTGAGCGCGTTCAAATACAACGCTTTTTGTCGGTTACGTCACTTATACAATCATATCTCCGGAACCAAAAGTCACAGCCATTTTATCTTCGAACTTGATCAATGCCCCGATAGTAGCTTTCAAACGAGCCCAAGTTTGTTAAAATCGTTTGAGCCATCTCTGAGAAAATTGAGCGCGTTCAAATATCTTCGAAAAGTGCACACACATACACACACACACATACACACACACATACACACACACATACACACACACACACACAGACATTTTCCGATCTCGTCGAGCTGAGTCGAATGGTATATAACACTATGGGTCTCCGAGGCTCCGTTCGAAAGTCGGTTTTTCCAGCAATTCTAATACCTTTCTATAGAGAAAGGCAAAAAGCCTTCTTAGTCCACTTAGTGAAATTTTCATATATCTTGAAAAATCACCATAGGGGGGAGTACATGAAATTTTCGAAATCGAAAAAAAATTTTTGATGCCAAAAGGCTTAGAATTGCATGAAACGTCGAGATTTAGTGTCATCTCGAAAAAAAAATTTTTTGAAAAAATCGACTTTTTGGGACTTAGAAAAAATATGAAAATTTTTCTAAGTCCCAGAAAGTTGATTTTTCAAAAAAAATTTTTTTTGAGATGACACTAAATTTCGATGTTTTATGCAGTTTTAAGAGTTTTGGCATCAAAAAAAATTTTCGATTTTGGAAATTTCATGTACTCCCCCCTATGGTGCTTTTTCAAGATCGATAATTGTCAAACCTTTACCACCGGGCAGCACCCCTTAAGCATGTCCGATTTAGGTCAAATTTTGCATGAAGGCTTTTTTCGAGGTGCTTAAACTTTTGAGCACTAGAACTTTACGAAAATATAGTTGATCCCAAAATTTTGGCACCCTTATATATACAAGAGCGGTAAAAATCAACGTATTTTGTCGGTTACGTCACTTATACCATCATATATCTGGAACCAAAAGTCACAACCATTTGATCTTCGAACTTGATCAACGGCCCGACAGTAGCTTTCAAACGAGTCCAAGTTTGTTAAAATCGGATCAGCCATCTCTGAGAAAATTGAGCGCGTTCAAATACAACGCTTTTTGTCGGTTACGTCACTTATACAATCATATCTCCGGAACCAAAAGTCACAGCCATTTGATCTTCGAACTTGATCAATGGCCCGCCAGTAGCTTTCAAACGAGTCCAAGTTTGTTCAAATCGGTTCAGCCATCTCTGAGAAAATTGAGCGCGTTCAAATACAACGCTTTTTGTCGGTTACGTCACTTATACAATCATATCTCCGGAACCAAAAGTCACAGCCATTTTATCTTCGAACTTGATCAATGCCCCGATAGTAGCTTTCAAACGAGCCCAAGTTTGTTAAAATCGGTTGAGCCATCTCTGAGAAAATTGAGCGCGTTCAAATATCTTCGAAAAGTGCACACACATACACACACACATACACACACACACATACACACACACACACAGACATTTTCCGATCTCGTCGAGCTGAGTCGAATGGTATATAACACTATGGGTCTCCGAGGCTCCGTTCGAAAGTCGGTTTTTCCAGCAATTCTAATACCTTTCTATAGAGAAAGGCAAAAAGCCTTCTTAGTCCACTTAGTGAAATTTTCATATATCTTGAAAAATCACCATAGGGGGGAGTACATGAAATTTTCGAAATCGAAAAAAAATTTTTGATGCCAAAAGGCTTAGAATTGCATGAAACGTCGAGATTTAGTGTCATCTCGAAAAAAAATTTTTTTGAAAAAATCGACTTTTTGGGACTTTGAAAAAATATGAAAATTTTTCTAAGTCCCAGAAAGTTGATTTTTTCAAAAAATTTTTTTTTTGAGATGACACTAAATTTCGATGTTTTATGCAGTTTTAAGAGTTTTGGCATAAAAAAAAATTTTCGATTTTGGAAATTTCATGTACTCCCCCCTATGGTGCTTTTTCAAGATCGATAATTGTCAAACCTTTACCACCGGGCAGCACCCCTTAAGCATGTCCGATTTAGGTCAAATTTTGCATGAAGGCTTTTTTCGAGGTGCTTAAACTTTTGAGCACTAGAACTTTACGAAAATAGAGTTGATCCCAAAATTTTGGCACCCTTATATATACAAGAGCGGTAAAAATCAACGTATTTTGTCGGTTACGTCACTTATACCATCATATATCTGGAACCAAAAGTCACAACCATTTGATCTTCGAACTTGATCAACGGCCCGACAGTAGCTTTCAAACGAGTCCAAGTTTGTTAAAATCGGATCAGCCATCTCTGAGAAAATTGAGCGCGTTCAAATACAACGCTTTTTGTCGGTTACGTCACTTATACAATCATATCTCCCGAACCAAAAGTCACAGCCATTTGATCTTCGAACTTGATCAATGGCCCGCCAGTAGCTTTCAAACGAGTCCAAGTTTGTTCAAATCGGTTCAGCCATCTCTGAGAAAATTGAGCGCGTTCAAATACAACGCTTTTTGTCGGTTACGTCACTTATACAATCATATCTCCGGAACCAAAAGTCACAGCCATTTTATCTTCGAACTTGATCAATGCCCCGATAGTAGCTTTCAAACGAGCCCAAGTTTGTTAAAATCGGTTGAGCCATCTCTGAGAAAATTGAGCGCGTTCAAATATCTTCGAAAAGTGCACACACATACACACACACATACACACACACATACACACACACATACACACACACACACACACACACACACAGACATTTTCCGATCTCGTCGAGCTGAGTCGAATGGTATATAACACTATGGGTCTCCGAGGCTCCGTTCGAAAGTCGGTTTTTCCAGCAATTCTAATACCTTTCTATAGAGAAAGGCAAAAAGCCTTCTTAGTCCACTTAGTGAAATTTTCATATATCTTGAAAAATCACCATAGGGGGGAGTACATGAAATTTTCGAAATCGAAAAAAAATTTTTGATGCCAAAAGGCTTAGAATTGCATGAAACGTCGAGATTTAGTGTCATCTCGAAAAAAAATTTTTTTGAAAAAATCGACTTTTTGGGACTTAGAAAAAATATGAAAATTTTTCTAAGTCCCAGAAAGTTGATTTTTTCAAAAAAAATTTTTTTTGAGATGACACTAAATTTCGATGTTTTATGCAGTTTTAAGAGTTTTGGCATCAAAAAAAATTTTCGATTTTGGAAATTTCATGTACTCCCCCCTATGGTGCTTTTTCAAGATCGATAATTGTCAAACCTTTACCACCGGGCAGCACCCCTTAAGCATGTCCGATTTAGGTCAAATTTTGCATGAAGGCTTTTTTCGAGGTGCTTAAACTTTTGAGCACTAGAACTTTACGAAAATATAGTTGATCCCAAAATTTTGGCACCCTTATATATACAAGAGCGGTAAAAATCAACGTATTTTGTCGGTTACGTCACTTATACCATCATATATCTGGAACCAAAAGTCACAACCATTTGATCTTCGAACTTGATCAACGGCCCGACAGTAGCTTTCAAACGAGTCCAAGTTTGTTAAAATCGGATCAGCCATCTCTGAGAAAATTGAGCGCGTTCAAATACAACGCTTTTTGTCGGTTACGTCACTTATACAATCATATCTCCGGAACCAAAAGTCACAGCCATTTGATCTTCGAACTTGATCAATGGCCCGCCAGTAGCTTTCAAACGAGTCCAAGTTTGTTCAAATCGGTTCAGCCATCTCTGAGAAAATTGAGCGCGTTCAAATACAACGCTTTTTGTCGGTTACGTCACTTATACAATCATATCTCCGGAACCAAAAGTCACAGCCATTTTATCTTCGAACTTGATCAATGCCCCGATAGTAGCTTTCAAACGAGCCCAAGTTTGTTAAAATCGGTTGAGCCATCTCTGAGAAAATTGAGCGCATTCAAATATCTTCGAAAAGTGCACACACATACACACACACATACACACACACACATACACACACATACACACACACACACACACAGACATTTTCCGATCTCGTCGAGCTGAGTCGAATGGTATATAACACTATGGGTCTCCGAGGCTCCGTTCGAAAGTCGGTTTTTCCAGCAATTCTAATACCTTTCTATAGAGAAAGGCAAAAAGCCTTCTTAGTCCACTTAGTGAAATTTTCATATATCTTGAAAAATCACCATAGGGGGGAGTACATGAAATTTTCGAAATCGAAAAAAAATTTTTGATGCCAAAAGGCTTAGAATTGCATGAAACGTCGAGATTTAGTGTCATCTCGAAAAAAAATTTTTTTGAAAAAATCGACTTTTTGGGACTTAGAAAAAATATGAAAATTTTTCTAAGTCCCAGAAAGTTGATTTTTTCAAAAAAAATTTTTTTTGAGATGACACTAAATTTCGATGTTTTATGCAGTTTTAAGAGTTTTGGCATCAAAAAAAATTTTCGATTTTGGAAATTTCATGTACTCCCCCCTATGGTGCTTTTTCAAGATCGATAATTGTCAAACCTTTACCACCGGGCAGCACCCCTTAAGCATGTCCGATTTAGGTCAAATTTTGCATGAAGGCTTTTTTCGAGGTGCTTAAACTTTTGAGCACTAGAACTTTACGAAAATATAGTTGATCCCAAAATTTTGGCACCCTTATATATACAAGAGCGGTAAAAATCAACGTATTTTGTCGGTTACGTCACTTATACCATCATATATCTGGAACCAAAAGTCACAACCATTTGATCTTCGAACTTGATCAACGGCCCGACAGTAGCTTTCAAACGAGTCCAAGTTTGTTAAAATCGGATCAGCCATCTCTGAGAAAATTGAGCGCGTTCAAATACAACGCTTTTTGTCGGTTACGTCACTTATACAATCATATCTCCGGAACCAAAAGTCACAGCCATTTGATCTTCGAACTTGATCAATGGCCCGCCAGTAGCTTTCAAACGAGTCCAAGTTTGTTCAAATCGGTTCAGCCATCTCTGAGAAAATTGAGCGCGTTCAAATACAACGCTTTTTGTCGGTTACGTCACTTATACAATCATATCTCCGGAACCAAAAGTCACAGCCATTTTATCTTCGAACTTGATCAATGCCCCGATAGTAGCTTTCAAACGAGCCCAAGTTTGTTAAAATCGGTTGAGCCATCTCTGAGAAAATTGAGCGCGTTCAAATATCTTCGAAAAGTGCACACACATACACACACACATACACACACACATACACACACACATACACACACACACAGACATTTTCCGATCTCGTCGAGCTGAGTCGAATGGTATATAACACTATGGGTCTCCGAGGCTCCGTTCGAAAGTCGGTTTTTCCAGCAATTCTAATACCTTTCTATAGAGAAAGGCAAAAAGACAAATGTGATTCTTTTTGAATTGCGCCGTTTTTCATCTAGTTGTTGAAATTCGGAAACTATTAATTCTGCTAAAATTGTGTTGAAGAAGTTGTTGAAAATCGTTTGGATATTCTTAAAAAAGTATGTACTTAAAAATGTCGAATGCTTTTCCATAAATTAAAAAAAATAACCGAAAAACTCTCACGAAAAAAGGCTGCTATTTTTTTTAATAATTTTATTTCAAATTTGAAATCCACATTTGTTGATTGATATTTCTGAAGAGTCTTTATTAAAAGTGAAAAAGTTACAGTTCAAATATTTTCAGGCATTTTTCCAGCTCTAAGTTCCTGGGAACGTCGATCAGCCATTTCTAATATGGGGAGCAGATGCCGTTGTGAGCCGCTCCTAATCTGGAGAACAGACGCTCAGGCTTGCAGTGCAAACCCTCTCAGCTAGTTCCAAGAGGAAGTAGAGATACAAGTTACTGGAAAGATGCTAACGATCGCAATGAGGTCTGTATCAATGTTGCTTGAATATCAAAAATGCATCGAACGTCGATAAAAACCGTCACTAATGACGACTCCTACTTTTGAACGGAGCCTCCCCCGGAAACTATTATATACCATTTGACTCAGCTCGATGAGATCGGAAAATATATGTGTGTGCCGTTTGCAAAAATATTTTACCGCTCAATTTTCTCAGAGATAGCTGAACCGATTTTAATAAGCTTAGGCTCGTTTGAAAGCTACCTTAGGCCATTGATCAAGTTCAAAGAACAAATGGCTGTCGCTTCCTGTTCCAGAGATATAATGGTATAAGTGCCGTAACCGATAAAACACGTCGTTTTCTTACCGCACAATTTTATCAGAGATGACAGAGCCGATTTTAACAAGCCTAGGTTCGTTTGAAAGATACTATTGGACTTTTTATCAAGTTCAAAGATCAAACGGCGGCAGTCATTTATGGTTCCGAATATATTATGGTATAAGTGACATAAGCGACCAAGCGCTTTGTTTTTTATCGCCTAATTTTCTCAGAGATGGCAGAACCGATTTTAATGTGCCTAGGCTCGTTTGAGAACTTCTATTGAATTGAGGGTGAAGTTCGAAGATCAAATGGGATTCATTTCTGGTTCTGCAAATATAGTAGTATAAGTTATGTATCCGACTAACCACATATTTTGCATAGGCTGAATTTTCTCGAAGATGACTTTCGATAAACTTAGGCTTATTTGAAAGCTAACAATGTCAATCAAATTTGGGAGGGTAATGGCAAGCATTTCCGGTGTTATATGTGACGTAACTGACAAATCCCAGTGTTTTTCATTGCAACAAAATTTCTCAGAGATGGGATAATCAATTTCAGACTCGTTTGAATCCTAGGTAAAATCTAGGATAGCATCTTACAAATGTTTTAATGGGACTATTTATATGGCAAGAGAAAGGCATTATCGCACTCCAAGGTTGATTAAGAAGGATTTTTTTAAAGAATTATATATAATTTTTTTGGGGAAGTATACATAAAAATGTTTTTTTGGGAAATATAAGCGAAAAAACTGTATTGTTACGTTTATTATGATGATGATTTTTTTCTTATTATTATTACTTTATTTATTTTTAGACAAAAGGTTACGGTACTCCCATTCATATCATTTCCAGTAGTAATCTCATATACAAAAACCATTAGTTAGATCTGCTGTTTCTGTTCAATTGATTAACATTAAGAGTAAGATGAAAATAGGTGCATTCGCTTCGAACTTGCTCGTCGCTATAACAGCTGTAGTGCACAATTGTAGTACTATTGTTTCAGCGGTATTTGCCGAAGCAAAGATATTGTATCCCATTTTATCTCAAATAATTGCTTGAAAGTCGAATAATAGGTAAAATAACATGGCTCCTCTACTAATGAGATGACAATGAGTACAATATCCCCATATTTTCTCGATTCACACTAATCGCAAAGTTTTACACGTTATCGAATCAATAACCTTCGTCGAGAGATGAAGTATGTATTATTTTATTTGTGCGGGATTTTTTGATGTGAGTAATTCAAGTTAAAGTATATTTTTTACTTTTATTCACATCAGTTGATTATACCTCGCCATAACCTTCGAAAACAGCTTTTCAAAACAAGATAGCTGTTTAACTTTCTCTGTTAAAGCTCCATAAAACTAGTTCTACGTTTCTGTTTGGTGTGGTCTGCTATAAATTTATTTATAATTTCAAATGCAACTCTGTTATCGCTTCTGTGCTAACGAACTTGCTCTGCAGCGAGTTCTTGATATTATGAACACAAATAGACATGGTTTTATCCATTTATGCATTTATTTATGAATATACGTTATTCCAATGATAATTTCATGATAAACAATATTATTGATGATTTGGTGGTAATATTGAAAGTAATACACAGTTGAAAATTCTCATTCCTTTGATTTTAAATCTAGATGGATGTTCTATGCAAACCCAGTCTGAACAAGTCTCACGAATTTAAGGAAGCTGGTTTCTACTATTGTATTTTTTATGCTTGGATTGGAACACAATTTTTCATAGTTAATAGCATTTAAACTAACAATCATGTAAAACGACGTTTGATACTTACTATCTCACGTCATGATAAATTTGTAAGTTTCACGAGTATATCGCAACTCATTCTCCTGCCAAACATTTTATTGGTCGAATTATTATTCCTGTAGAATAACGTCATGAAGTAAATTGATTTTCTGAAACAAAATCGTTCTAAAACAACCCTCAATTCTAGTGAGCAAGTTTGTGGATATAGTACCCACAAAATGGGCATGTAGTAAGGGGCTGTCCATAAAAGACGTCACGCTTTTTTCGACTCTCCATCCCCCTTTCTCACAAATTGTCACAGAAGCAAAGACCCCCCACCTCCCCTATGTCACATGTCACGAATTCAAAATAAATAAAATTCATCTCATTACATTCTCAATATGTATGACAAACCATACAAATATGAAGGAAAATCGATTTATTACATGCTGTCATTAGATTAAAACATATCCCTAAAACTACAAAATCATCGGAATTATTTTATTAATATCAATTATATAAATTAACAAAAGTATTTGGTTGGAATTTATGAAACATTTAAATCAGGGGTGGAAATAAGCAAATTTTTTGATTCACAGTAAATAAAAATAGTCAGTATTATCTTTTCATATAACATATTTATTGTAGATATTATAAAAAATTTTGAAACGAATGATTTTTGATAAGATAAATTTTGGTTTTTCTTAGAATTTCAAAATGTCTTCAATTTCATTTCCCCCTTTTAAAACATAATTGCAATTTTAGTTTTGCTACCCAATTTTTTAACTCACGGTGTTCGGTTTTTTGATTCACAATCGGAAATCTTGATTCACATTTTCTTGCGCAAAATGGGCGTATTTTCCCCTCTGATTTAAATCATCTGTTTTATTCCTCCTAGGGGTACACAGATATATTATTGTTTTAGGTAAAGAATAATATTTCCTTAGTGTAGCATACAGGGCTGAGAAAATAAAGACCAAAACCTCATCAAATCACTCCCGGAGAATCTTTTCTTGATCAGTTGATCAGTGAATTTTAAATCACATCGATCAATATCGGTACTGATCTTCCGTCACACAATGGGTAGTGATTTTGAGCTAAAATGATTCTTGTAAGTTCAATCATTGGATGATTCGATAAGCTTTGATGTTGGTGGAGGAAAATCACATATGATCAGGATAACACAAGACATGATCTACGTCTGAAATCGTTGATCTCCCGCCCTTTTTCAAATGGAGTACAATTGAATAAACTGCATCAGAATCAGATAAAAGAAATTCTTATGATATACTATTATCAATGCTAGAAAATCAAATTACTGAAAAAATTGTCAGTGCATAACTTAAGTTAAACCGTTTGAAGGCATCTTTTTTTTAAACTCATATTAGGCTAAATTTATTAATTTCGCTAATTTACTCGCTCCTCCGTGCACTTTTGCTGGTCACAACAGAAATGATTTCCTGCATCACTCATTTCCGAATTTACAAGAAGAAGGTTTTTCATCAACAAATACACGTTTTCCTATAGAATGTAAACGTTTATTGTGGAGATTTTTTCAGGAAATAGGGCAAAGCAGTAATATAATCAGGTATTTCAAAAATGCGCTCATTGAAATATTGGACGTCACATTCCAAAAACCTCCCCCCCTCCCCTCTGTCACAAAAGGTCACGTTTTATGAAACACCCCCCTCCCCCTTGCAGCGTGACGTCTTTTATGGACAGCTTCTAATAAGAAAAAATTAATCTTGAATTTAAGGTGCTGGTATTTTAAGCCAGCTGTCGTATGTTTGTGTCCTGATCTGAACGAATCGTTTGTAGGTTATGTTAGTCTGTGGCCAAATAAAACGACTATACCGGCTCAGGATTCCTAGAAACAGTGGCTAATGTCATTAAAACAGACCTCACTTCATTTTTGCTGAAACGACTCAACCATAAACTTAAGCCTATTGAAGAAAACTATTAAAAAATTGCCATTTAGAGCGACGATGCACAAAACGGAAAAACGAAAAAAACCCTGTAAGAAAATAAACGTCCAACGGAAGTCCTCCGTTGGTCCAATACGTTGAGCCGTTGGTGCTATGAATGTCCAATAAATCATCCAAAGGGAGGCCGATTTGGGACCTTCATTTGCCGATTTTGAAACAGACAATTGAACCACACACCTTTTTTGCCTTTATCTATAGAAAGTTATTAGAATTGCTGGAAAAACTGACTTTTGAACGGAGCCTCGGAGACCCATAGTATTATATACCATTCGACTCAGTTCGACGAGATCGGAAAATGTCTGTGCGTGTATGTGTGTGTGCACTTTTCAAAGATATTTATACGCGCTTAATTTTCTCAGAGATGACTGAACCGATTTGAACAAACTTATGTTCGTTTGAAAGCTACTGTCGGGCCATTGATCAAGTTCAAAGATCAAATGGCTGTGACTTTTTGTTCCGGAGATATGATGGTATATGTGGCGTAACCGACAAAACGCGTTGTATTTATTCGCGCTCAATCGTAAAGCGCTAGCGCTCAAAAGTTTAAGCACCTTGAAAAATGTCCTCATGCAAAATTTGAGCTAAATCGGACATGCGTAAGAGGTGCTGCCCGGCGGTTAAGGTTTGAAAATTTTCGATCTTGATAAAGCACCATAGGGGGGAGTTGCGTAAAGACAAAATGAACCTTTCTTTAAAAGCACGGTCTAAGCGCACATATGCAGAAATGCTTAAAACGGTCGTTTGTCACTTCTCAAGGGTCTGTTAAGAGGAGATTTACAAACCACAAAATACCAAAAAAGACACCTAAAATTACACCTTCAAAGAAAGATCCCCGTGTTAAAGCTAAAAAGTCAAATTTAAAAGCAAAAACTGTGCCTCCTGGTTTGTTAAATTCACAAACCAATCCAGGAACTAGCACAAGAAAAGACAATAATCCAGTGGGCTCCGTTTCACATTCACCAACAGGATTACTGAAGTTTTCGGAAATTATAGAATCGATTTTCGCAGTATTAAATATTTCTGAACCTCTAAAGACCATCATAACGGCATTCCTTCCAATAGCAAGAACTTTTTTGAAACAGTTATCAGCTCAATGGCCAGTTCTTTCAGGTTTTGTTGTCTCGATAGAGACTCCCCTTATGGCGGAGTCTTTTAGGAATTAAGAAATGTTATTCCTTTTATAGATTAAACATTCCTTCGACTTCTAGTACAGAAGTTGTTGCTTGTCAAATAAGCATTGAAGGAAAGGACATTTGCATTGCTTCGGTATATATTCCTCTTAGAGCACAAGTTGGACAGCGACATATTAATGCAATTGTCGAAGCCCTTCCAGCTTCACGTTTGATTCTGGGAGATTTCAATTCGCACGGAATGATGTGGGGTTCCGTTTACAATGATAGCAGATAATCTTTAATATATAATATTTGCGACAATTTTAGCATGACGGTATTAAATATTATTGCTCGACTTCAATTCGACTAGATTGCACCTGAAAAGTATTTCCTGATTTACACGGTAGCGATCATTTACCAATCATCATCTCAATTAGCAGTAACAAATGTATTGCTAATTCAGTTAATATTCCATATGATTTGACAAAAAATATTGACTGGATTAAATACCAAAGTGATATTTCAAGTGTCTTAACTTCAATGGAAGAGCTCCCCACACTTGAAGAATATGACTTCCTCGTTTGTTCGATTCTGGAGGCCGCTGAACAAGCCCAAACCAAACGATTTCTTGGTCCATCGTCTAACAGAAGGCTTCCAAACCCTTGGTGGGACAAAGAGTGCTCAGATCCTAAACACGCGAAACAAAATGCTTTCAAAACGTTTTTAAAACGAGGAGGAGGAACTTCTCAGAATTTTGAAAAATTCTTGTCTTTAAAAACAAAGTACAAGAGCATACTTCGGGCCAAGGAATGTAGCTATTGGAGACATTTTGTCGAAGGGTTGTCAAGAGAAACCTCAATGAGCACTCTTTGGAATACGGCCAGACAAATGAGGAATCGTAACGTAGGAAATGAGAGTGAGGAATACTCGATTCTGTTCCTACGAATAGCATTATTAGGGAGTCTTCTCCAAATAATGGTTTCATTGATAGCCCCTTTCCAATGATGGAATTTTCCATATCACTCATGTCTTGTAACAATAACGCTCCTGGGTTGGACAGAATTAAATTCAACTTGGTGAAGAATCTGCCCGATCTTGCAAAAAGACGTTTGTTGGAATTGTTCAACAAGTTTCTTGAGCAAAATATTGTTCCACCTGACTGGAGGCAAGTGAAAGTTATCGCCATTCAAAACTCATATAGACCCATTCACAACTCATATAGACACATTGCAATGTTGTCCTGCATCAGAAAATTGTTCGAAAAAATTATTCTTCGACGTCTCGACATTTGGGTCGAGAAGAACGGTTTGTCGTCAGATACTCAGTTTGGCTTCCGTTGAAATAAAGAGACGAATGATTGCCTTGCATTACTTTCGTCTGACATCCAAATTGCCTTCGCTCAAAAACAACAAATGGCATCTGTATTTTGAGACATTAAAGGAGCATTTGATTCACTTTCCATTGATGTTCTTTCAGACAAGCTCCACCAACATGGACTCCCAGCGTTATAAATAATTATTTGCACAACCTTTTGTCAGAGAAACGCATGAATTTTTCGCATGGCGATTTGGCAACATTCAGAATTAGCTACAGGGTCTCCCGCAAGGCTCATGCCTCAGTCCGCTCCTCTATAATTTTTACGTGAATGACATTGACCAGGCCCGTACCCAGGATTTCGTTTCGGGAGGGGCCCAAAGATTAAAAATATAATGTTACTGAAGATTGCTCATGTAGCTAATTCTCGGTGTGGCTTTTACGGTTGTTTTTAACAGACACTTTAAACTTTTCCACTGAAACTGTTACTGTATTACATTATTGTCTGAGACCTTCTAAATAATTATATATCTGTTTTTGATTTCGGGAGGGGCCCGGGCCCCTTGGGCCCCCCCTCTGGGTACGTGACTGACATTGACAGCTGTCTAGTAACCCCATGTACACTAAGACAATTGGCAGATGATAGCGTGGTTTCAGTTACTGGACTCAAAGCTATTGATCTGCATAAACCATTGCAAGATACCTTAGATAACTTGTCCGCTTGGGCTGTTCATCTGGGTATCGAATTCTCTGCGGAGAAAACAGAGCTGGTCGTCTTCTCAAGAAAGCATGATCCCGCCAACAAAGAGTAAATTTCCTTCGAACAATAACAGGATCTTGGTGGGGTGCTCATCCGTAAGATATAATGAAATTGTATCAGACAACGATACTTTCAGTGATGAAATATGCATGCGTTTGCTTTCGTTCCGCTGCAAACTCTCATATTATCAAATTAGAGCGAATTCAATAACTCACAATTTACTGAAAAAGTTCCAGTGTTGAACCAATGATATTTATGTGCGTTACGTTAATACTTTATAGATAGATCTCGTTCAAATCTCAATTTATTTATCTATATATATATATATATATATATATATATATATATATATATATATATATATATATATATATATATATATATATATATATATATATATATATATATATATATATATATATATATATATATATATATATATATATATATATATATATATATATATATATATATATATATATATATATATATATATATATATATATATATATATATATATATATATATATATATATATATATATATATATATATATGTATATATGTTCTGTTTTTTTTTTTTTGAAAAGCGAATGATCATTGTTAAATAATTGACTCAATGCTATGTTATGTTCTACATTTGAATTCATATAAAGTTATGACATTACATTACTGTATCACGATTTCGTTTACGTCGTTTGCCTCTACACTGGTCCATAATAATCCGGAGAAAGATATTTGATACTGTCAATCTCCAAGTGAACCACTGCCCTCTGTCACAATGCATAATGAAATCGTATGTTTCGAACTTCAATCATCTTGAATATCGAAATTATAACGTTTATTGAAAACACTGAACCTACTCGTCTTATTAATCGCTGGGTGATCGTCTTATATTTAACTGCGGAAGTTTGTTGAAATTCCAATATGTGTACATGTGTTTGAAACGTTTCAAAAACTTATAAGTTATAAATAAACATAACTGTGAACCAAACTACCAAGTTACGTTGTTAGAGCAAATTGGCAAAAGAAATTTCACACGATCCTGTTAAACTTTTGTCCCTTTGTTGTATTAGAATCCTTAAGAATCACGTTCTCCATTCGAAAGGCAAAATAAATGCTGTTTAATGAAACACTTTCCTCGTTGTTCATTGTTTGCCGTGTAAGAAGGAATCAAGTGAAATCACGATCGTTGTTTTCCCTTTCTCGCTCTGATAAGTTTGCGAAAGAATTTTAAATGCCTCATCGTGTTGTTTTAAAACAGCAACCTTTCCACACATTCTATTGGATTTATTGTGGCGCATCTAGAACAGAGATAGACTGTCGTCTACATTCAGCTCGTTAGTTAATTTTGCGGAATATAGTTGAGTGCAAGTGAAATGGATTTCTCAGATATATTATGGTAAGTAACTTTTCAGAAAGGACTATAATGTATGTGGATGTTCACTGTGCAAGTTTCCGCTAATAACTATTTCCATTTAATCCAAACCCGCTCATGGCATTTTCAAAACTCTATGCACCGTTATACTTCAAAATATATCTGACAAAATCGAACAATATTTTTTATCGTATTATTAGAATTTATTGCGACACGTGTTTGAATTTTAATGCCGCAATGATTAACTGATATTTCGGTTTCATTATTAATATGACCAGTTATCAGTTATCATCAAACAACATATTACGTGAAAAGGAAACAGAAACAGTGTTACCTCCGAATAATTGAGGCAATGATAGTGCTACAGTGATCTTTGATTAACAATGTACTATTTATACTATTAAGAAGACTAAACTTTCCGGTTAAACATCTAAATCATAGAACATAGAAATCTTGATTAATTTTAATTAATATTTGGAAATATTTTGAGCATAATGTGAAATATTTCTGCTAGATTTATTTGATATTATATTGATACTGATTGTATAAAATATTAGAAATGATTTTTTCTTAGATGTCAATAGGTATTATGAATTTCATTTATTTTTCCCCGATTTTATCCGTAAACAAATACTGTAATCCTCTTAAATCATAATCATCTTGGGTAAATTTCGTTTGAAGAGAAATTAAAACTGTACGTCGTTTATGTTACAGTTTTTTTTTTATTTTAGAAGTCGTATCGTTTAAATGTGTTCTAGTCATTGTCCTTGGAGGATTATGTAAAACAAATAATTTGCTTTAGTGCATTTGCAGTGTTTTTGGAACTCTTAATGCCACATTGTAGTTCAGTAAGCGTTAAGCAGACATAAAATTAATCAACGTAGCTCAAACCGGTTGCCTTAGAGGAGCCAAATCCCCAAATGATCATAATATTATTCTATATTTGCATGTACTACATGTTCTATTTTTTGACTTTCTTTAATTGAATAAAAACTTATTACCCAACTCATTTTATTATTAAAACGGCTGAAGGTGCTAGAATTCCTAACCAGAAACGATTACCACTTGAGGTAGCGGATATGATCCTAACTGAATAAACAAGTTATAGTCTGGCAACGAACACTAAAAATCAAACCATATTACAGAGTTGTTTATATTCGCACCAATCCAATGTTATTGTTGGCACACAAGACGACAGAGCATCGAAAGAATCATCTCAGCAGTACCATAAGTGTTTGTTCTCTCAGTACGGTACATGTTTACCTCCAAGAAATCTCAAGTAGGCGAGTTGATGTCTGAATCTTACAAAATTTTCAAAGAGTAATCAGGTTATTCATAATTCGCTGCACGTGTTTCTAGGTCTCACTCTGACCAAGTATACTTGGAGTACTTAATCTCACTTAATCTCAAACATGTTATCTATAAACGGATTCTTAAGCAACACGTAAAAAGATTTTGATATATTTTATATGGCACATAGCTTTAGCTCACAGCTCGTACAATGTAATAACAATTATTATTTAACATATATACATACACGTACAAGGTTGATGGGAGAGTAAAAGAGTCGGGAATACAATTATGTTTAACCTATACAAAATTCAATGTTAGTGTTAAGAAAGGAAGCCGAGTAACAATAACACAAAACAGATAATAATAATGTAATAACTTCAAAGTCTTCGTGCCACGGAAACCCCTCCAATCAAAAAATTACGATCTCGCAATTTTTGATTTTTACAGTTGATGTTTCAACTAATAATTAGTTGATTCAACCAATTTGCTATTTGATTTGCACATATTGAAGTAGTTGAAAAGTATGTTGTTTTTTCCAGAACTATATCGTTCAACAAAATAAATTCAAATGTTTTGCATGATGAAAAGCATCATTCGAACAACATTTTGTATTTTTTTCATGGAAAAATATTGAAGCGCAGACTAATCAGAAGTGAACAAATGAACGCAGCATAGTTAGAGAAGAAGTTTTTCTAGACCCCAACGTTTCTTTTTGAAAATTTGCCATTTTGTAGCTGTTAAACCTCCCTAAAGTAACAAACAACGAAAAGGAAAACGTTGGGGTCTGGTTTTTTATATGTAGAAAATGTGTGCAAATATTGAAAAAAAAAATGGTTCAGTAGTTTTTGAATGACGATGGACACGGACTTTCAAAGCCTGCTTTCGAGAAAAAAGCGTTTTAAGTTTTTTGTCTTTAAAATTAATGGTAACAATTAATTACTCCAGTGAGCCCATAGGGTCTAAACTTTTCAAAAAATCATATTTTTTCTTTTATAATTTATTATAATGAAACCTTTCAAGAATGTTTTGTCAAGTTTTGAAGTCAATCGAAGTAGAAATCTTGAGCCTGTGCGACGAGCTCTTGCTTCTTCGCAGAATGAGATAGCCGTAGATAAAGGTCCATAACTTCCAAAGTTTCGTTCCAATAGGCTTGAAAATTTCACAGAATATTCTTGAAATGTTTTACTATAAGACAATATAAAGAAAACAATAAATGATTTTTCAAAAGTGTTAGACCCTACCCGCCCCTTAATATAAAGCACAATAACATTAACTTTTATTTATACCGTCATAATATAATATATTATTTATATTAAATATTTCATATTTTTTGCCTTTCTCATATAGAAAGGTTATGCAATCACTTGAAAAACCGACTAGTGAACATTGGCCCGGAGGGCCAAGTGTCATATACCATTCGACTCAGTTCATCGAGCTAAGCAATGTCTGTGTGTGTGTGCGTATGTGTCAAACAATCTCACTAGGTTATCTCGAAGATGGCTGAACCAATTTTGACAAACTTAGAATTCCCATACGGAATTCCTGAATTTCATCCGGATCCGACTTCCGGTTCCGGAGTTATAGGGTAAAGTGTGTTCAATATTGTACACCGTCACTTAAACCGGCGAAACAAATAACCTAAAAAAATTTTTAAACTGGTCTCAAAACTACACAAATCAATAGTCATTATAAGTAGGCAACTAAGTAAACCGATTCCGGCTATCCTGGTTCTCTGTATCCGGTTCCGGAAGTACCGGAAATAGTGGTCATATATACCAAAATGGATCTCACTCACTTTGCTCAGCGATGGTTTAACCGATTTCCACAAACCTAGATTCAAATGAAAGGTTTTCCGATCTCATACGGAATTCCTGAATTTCATCCGGTTCCGACTTCCGGTTCCGGAATTATAGGGTAAAGTGTGTTAATATTGTACACCGTCACTTGAACCGGCGAAACAAAAAACGTGAAAAAATTTCTAAACGGGTCTCAAAACTACACAAATCGATAGTCATTATCAGTAGGCAACTAAACAAACCGATTCTGGCTATCCTGGTTCCCGGTATCCGGTTCCGGAAGTACCGGAATTAGTGGTCATATATAGAAAAATAGATCTCACTCACTTTTCTCAGCGATGGTTTAACCGATTTCCACAAACTTAGATTCAAATGAAAGGTATTCCTATCTCATACGGAATTCTTGAATTTCATCCGGATCCGACTTTCGGTTCCGGAGTTATAGGGTAAAGTGTGTTCAATATTGTACACCGTCACTTAAACCGGCGAAACAAAAAACGTAAAAAATTTCTAAACGGGTCTCAAAACTACACAAATCGATAGTCATTATCAGTAGGCAACTAAACAAACCGATTCTGGCTATCCTGGTTCCCGGTATCCGGTTCCGGAAGTACCGGAATTAGTAGTCATATATAGAAAAATTGATCTCACTCACTTTTCTCAGCGATGGTTTAACCGATTTCCACAAACTTAGATTCAAATGAAAGGTCTTCCGATCTCATACGAAATTCTTGAATTTCATCCGGTTCCGACTTCCGGTTCCGGAATTATAGGGTAAAGTGTGTTCAATATTGTACACCGTCACTTGAACCGGCGAAACAAAAAACGTAAAAAAATTTCTAAACGGGTCTCAAAACTACACAAATCGATAGTCATTATCAGTAGGCAACTAAACAAACCGATTCCGGCTATCCCGGTTCCCGGTATCCGGTTCCGGAAGTACCGGAAATAGTGGTCATATATAGGAAAATTGATCTCACTTACTTTTCTCAGCGATGGTTTAACCGATTTCCACAAACTTAGATTCAAATGAAAGGTCTTCCGATCTCATACGGAATTCCTGAATTTCATCCGGTTCCAACTTCCGTTTCCGGAATTATAGGGTAAAGTGTGTTCAATATTGTACACCGTCACTTGAACCGGCGAAACAAAAACCGTAAAAAAGGCGGGTGGGTAATGTCAGAGACATAACTGGATGTCGTAAATACGAAAACAACTGACATGTTCCTAAACACTTCCGAATATCAATTAGTTGATCAATTGTATGAATTATGCTAGCATTCCCCTTTTCCACATTTTTCGCAAAAACAAAGAAGGCTTCACTTGATTTAGATTACTGTGAATTTCACACAGCGAAAAGTGCAAAAATCAAACCAAACAGTTCTAGATTTGCACTAAACTGAGGATATTTCCCTTCGATTTGCGAGCAAGAAATCCTAATAGTTCTTTAGAAAACTTTCAGAGCCATTAGAACGGCTGATTTTGTGTAATGCTCTCCACCGTTGCTTTTTCACCAATGCAAATGACGCAGCTGTGACGTAATCGCTCTTGTCGGAAGCGAAACTAGTTTTGCAAACGACATTAAATACATCTGCTCGCAGTGGCGATAGAATAAAAACTGATCCAATTTTTGTTGAGAGGCTTGTTTTTACTTGATTTCGTTTGTAGCTTTTTCACTAATGGGCTGTCCTAAAGGCTATAAAAATAGCCGCATACAGAATTTTAATGTCGAATATTTCATTTCGGATTTGCATAATTTAATGAAAGAAACTATCAATATACTGTAGGGATACGTTTCTAGCATTCAGAAGGGTCAAATTGCGTAATTCTCTACGACATTAAACTCTGGAAAATTTTTCGCAAAAAACAAAGAAGGCTTCACTTGATTTAGATTACTGTGAATTTCACACAGCGAAAAGTGCAAAAATCTAACCAAGCTGTTCTAGATTGGCACTAAACTGAGGATATTTCCTTTCGATTTGCGAACAACAAATCCTAATAGTTCTTCAGAAAACTTTTAGAGCCATTAGAACGGCTGATTTTGTGTAATGCTCTCCACCGTTGCTTTTTCACCAATGCAAATGACGCAGCTGTGACGTAATCACTCTTGTCGGAAGCGAAACTAGCTTTGCAAACGACACAAAATACATCTGCTCGCAGTGGCGATAGAATAAAAACTGATCCAATTTTTGTTGAGAGGCTTGTTTTTACCTGATTTCGTTTGTAGCTTTTTTACAAATTGGCGGTGCTAACGGCTATAAAAATAGTCGCATACAGAATTTCAATGTCGATTATTTCATTTCGGATTTGCATAATTTATTGAAAGAAACTATTAATATGCTGTAGGGATTCGTTTCTAGCATTCAGAAGGACAAAATTGAGGAACTCACTACGATATTCAACACTTTTCGAAACATTTTTCTCGAACGATTTGTTGTACAGCAGCAGATATTTTGTTCTCTTTCTCAGAACGCGTTCTGATTGGTTGGTGTTGACATGGGTCAAATGAGACAGGTTTTTCAATAGTGTACTTCTATGCTTTTGCTATACACGTTTAAGTTGAAAAATTTCGATTCTATTGGTAGTTAGATTATATAAATTTCTTCACAGATCTCTGATCTATGAGCTTTAAAAATACGAGCAAGGCAAACGCGCCTTATGGATTATCCCCTTTGATACTCGTTTATACCAAACATTTCAGAAAAGTTTAATTTTGAATTATTTGAGATTATGTCACACAACTGAAAATTTTATCATAAAATTGTGATCATATTTCCGGTGGGGTGTAGCAGAAATTATGTTGATTCGTTAGATACAACAAGAGATATTCACGATCAAAAACTTATCACTCTCTCAGAGGGTAAATTTTAAAAAGGCACCCCATAGTAAAGTAAGTCGTATTCACGACAAAATTTCTAAACTGGTCTCAAACCTACACAAATCGATAGTCATTATCAGTAGGCAACTAAACAAACCGATTCTGGCTGTCCTGGTTCCCGGTATCCGGTTCCGGAAGTACCGGAAATAGTGGTCATGTATACCAAAATGGATCTCACTCACTTTTCTCAGCGATGGTTTGACCGATTTCCACAAACTTAGATTCAAATGAAAGGTCCCATACGAAATCCCTGAATTTCATCCGGATCCGACTTCCCGTTCCGGAGTTATAGGGTAAAGTGTGTTCAATATTGTAAACTGTCACTTAAAATATTTTCGGATGCAACAAACATTTAAATCGTAATTCAGAGTGCGTACGAGAAGAATTTGTTTTTCAAGTTAGTTGGTGGTCGTAAGAACCGACTTTGATCATACCGGTTCTCGGGTTCGGGTGCCGGAAGTGCATATAATAGTGAACCCATTTCGTTTTCTTAATGATGACTTACGCAATCAAAGCACTGTTTTATTCTGTATTTTATGCACAAACAATCTCTTGGTTTCATTCAAAAATCGAAGAGAAAATGTTTGAATAGAATACCACAACATTATATGTACATGAGAAAGGCATCATTACACCACTAGGTGGATTAAAACAGGTTTTATATATCCAAACATACCGAATTTTCAATTAAAAAATCAGAACGTATATCAATAAGGAATGTTTTATTGTCATTCAAAATCAATAATTTTGCTTAAGTTGAAATAACTAATCGTAATTTCTAAAACAACTAAAACCGATTTGTTTTTCATCTCACATAACTGTTAAATCAAAAACAAGGTCGGTTGTTGTAACTAAAATCTTTATTGAAGTTGAAAGGTGTGTGTCTTGACTTACTGACAGCATCTTATTTTCAATCAAAAATTCTGTTATTTCAAACATCGTTTCTGTTGATCGAAAAACAAAAATGACAGTTTAGAAAAAACAACAATCGATTAGTTGTACCAAATTTTAACCAATCAAATTCAGAACAACAACTAATATTTTGATTGTTTCACGATCGCGAGGGGTTCCGTGTGTAATCTTCATTTCATTTCGGCTTAAAATATCCGATGTGTGGTTACCAAAATCCAATCAGCACGTCACAAAATAGCATTTTGGGGAAAAGTGAACTGTAAAGGATGTAAATAAAGAGGAGCAGTAACTGGATTGAAAACCAATAGTTTTCAGACAGATGTAAATCGAGTACTTATAAGTGTAATCGCGACTTGCTAGTACATCTCTCACCGACACATTGGGTGGCCTACCCTCGGGTCTCTTAACTGCAATCTTGCACTGATTACATTTATATTTTTTTCAAAGCTAGTGATTTTAGAATCGCATGACATTTAATTTTTATTATTATTAATATAGAGGAAAGAAGTCGAAATAAATAATCTGCAATATCTCTCGATCGATAACTTTCGTGGGTGACTTTTATACCAAGTTCAGTTGACGAAAGTTGTGAATCTTGAAAATTGATGTGTACTTTACTCAAAGTGTATTTTGACAGTGGTGTTACACATTTCTTCGCTTGCCTGTTAACCACACTTTGCAAATGGATTTCACTAAATCTAAGCCTCTGAGCTTCTAAGCTCATTTTAGGGTGTTAAACATGAATCTAATGGAATTATCTATATATTTGTATGCATATTGTATGTATTTGCAATAGTTGCCATAAAAGTGCCGTGAAGCAAATGGGTGCATTACAGTGCGGCTTTTACGTATTAAAAGATAAGACCACCATGCGTGTCCAAAAAATAAGACAATTTCATAAACGTTTTCCGGAAATATAGTGAACGCTATCGAAATTTATTTTTCAGTGTTTAATAAAGTGTACTTCAACGTACAAATAAATATTGTTACAGAATTCCCATAAAAAATAGCCTCTTTATGACCAAGTTGCTGCGACTAGTTTTCCAAGAGGTCTAAAACGGGTGAAGCGGCTGTGGCTTTAAATTTAAAGCTGGTAGACGAACCAAAGTTTTTTAAAGAATATATCATAAACTAGTATACCACGCAGAGGACTTCGAAAATACTATTTTTTCGAAAACTTGTAGACATATAAGTGAAAAATTAAATATTGTATTGTTTATAAAAAAAACTTTACAACATATCAAGAAACCCCTATGTGTTATACTAGATAAGGTGTTAATAAAATAATCAAAATTTGGAAACAATCGATAAAAAAATTGTAGCTGCTATGAGTTCGCCCAATTTTGGAGATCGTGCATCGAGAAAAACATGTTTAAAGCGCTATTCACACTAGGCCGTGACGTAGCCGGAACGCGATCCCGTCCGGGTAACACTTCGAATTTGTTCAATGCAGCTCCATGTGAATATTCCGCTCGAAGCACGGTCAGAGCATGCGTTTATTCAAAGTTACTATTGGCAGGCACTTGAATTGTCACATGCTTTCCATCCAAGGCTCCAAGACACAGCGGGAAATTCCACAAAAATCGTTAGCAATCTCCTTCCACATATCTTCAGTTGGTTTTGGCATTGCATCGTCGATTAATTTATCGGTAATCACACGACATATCTCGTGAACAATCTGGTAGACAGCCCAAGTCTGTAACTAAAAGCTATGGTTGGAGTTTTCTTGATATTTACAAAGAAATCTTGTTAATAAATCAATGAAAATATCTTAAACAAACTGCCAGCCTCTCTGCTCAGTCACTGCTAATCGGAACGCAGTGTCATGCTTTTAAGACACAGATGAATTTTATTCAACAGCGAGTTGAAACAGACTTCTGACATTCGGAAATATTCCTTGATCTTGTCATTCACAAGCTGCTAATATAAGGTGGTGAATTCACCCTCAACTGCTGCGCGCTCTAAACAACAGCTCATAAAAAAAGAAAAAATAAACAAACTCGCTTGGTGCGACCCGAGAAAATTTTCAGAGCGAAACTACGCGATTGAAGTCCGTTCTAGAGCGACCCCAGGTTGCTAAAACAAACATCTCAAAAGTTGTTTGGGCGACTCTGGGTCAGCTCCTCTCGGGCTGCTCTGATCAATAAACGAAAACGATAATATATAGGTTAGGTCATCTCTAAGAATACGTGGTAAGTTCTACTACTAACATGATCCACAAACTCTATTAGATTTTAATCAGTTAAAAGATTTTATACGATTTTGGCTATTGACAATGACTACCGGTTGGAATAGTTTTGAGCCTTGTTTAGAACATGTTTTATATTTTTTGCTTTGCTGCTTCATGTGACGGTATAAAATCAAAATTTTTAATACTCTTCATCCTGTAATTCCATAACCGATACTGATCCTGAAATTTCGAAAATACTGATGAAATTTTGAAATTCCGTATGGGATCATAAGATTTTGTTGTTATTTTTCACTTCACGTTTTTTGAGCTGAGCGGAAACATAAGTCAAGTAAATCTTGACCAATCGATTCAAAAATTTTACAGAATATTCTCGATAGTTTTCTCCACAGAGGTACGTAGGGGTTTTTAAAAATTGTGAATATTTTTTTTATGAACAATTTTGTGATGAAATGCGGTTTTATTTTCAACGGGCTGCCATTTTACAGAAAATCAATTAATTAAAAAACCCCTACGTACCTCTATGCACACTGTAATATGAAATTAGAATATGCTTTGTTTTTTGTTCTACACACTTAAAAATTTTTACTTTTTTTTAGATGCACATAAATGGAGCATCGCAATTCACGCAAATTTACGTGGAAGAACATTTAATATTGTGTCTAAAACTCCATGACATGAAATTCATTGAAATAAAAAATTCTGTAGCAACCCACCGCGACTTGAACCGAGAATCATTGGATCGCAAGTTCGTCTGATAATCGACCGAGCCACAGAAGCATGCATCTGCTTGGCTAGTAAAAGGTGCATTTTAATTCATGCAGTCACACCTGCTAGCAGAACGCAAGTTACAGTCGAAACCAGTAAAATTCAAGCTCATCTAACATTAAGTCATTACAAATGAGATTTTCTGTCATTTGACAACTTAGGTCTTTATGAATTACATCGTATGAGGGATTAAGTCACCTGTAAAATTCAAATTTTTTTGGTGTGTAGATCGAATATTGCGGCCGTCAAAATGCAGCACTTTCGCGGAAATGCCGCCAAGCCGTCAAGCCGCCATTTTGTTTTTAAATTTTTAAAAGTGATCATTTTTTTGTACTTAAATATACATATTAAAAAGTGCTTTATACAAAATTCGGATTACTCCATTTTTTGTATCCCAAAATAATTCCCCAGAAAAGTCTATCTCTTTTTTTTTCTACACTGGTGTAACCCCTTAGATTAATTATTTTATTATTCCATTATTTACTTATTTATCTATTTATTTTTCTATTTCCAATGGGATTGCTTTGGTACTATTACCATGCAATATTGGATAGGTAATAAAACCCACTAATTTTATGTATTTTAACGTCATAACATTCAACATACCTATGACAATCTAATGCCAATTTGAGTTAAATTTGTCTCAAATTAAATAGATTTATAATGCATTATGTACTGATTCAAAACATCCGCTAATCGAAGGACATGTAATACTATCATAATTATCAAAAACAATCAGTCGGCGCCAAAGCTCTGAATCCATTTTGCGTTATCAACTGATATGTCGGATTTTTTTTGACACCTACGATTGATTTTATGTGTGAAAGACGCATTTGTACGGTTACAGTTATGATAATAGTATAGCACAAGTAACAGAAAGGTACTGGCTAGAGTGTAAAATTTTACAATTCTGACACAAAGCACATATATATCAACATGAGGTTTTCAAACACGTTCTCAATGTCCTATAAAAGAATTGAACTCGAACGGGCAAGTTTCCGTTGAAATAATAAACTAATCTTATCAGTTGCCTTTGTATCGATGAGAGCGAAAAACAGAAAAACAAAAAAAGGGGCCAATTTTTTAACGAAACATGTTGATTACGGGAATACAAGGCATGCCGAGTTTACGATACAGGAAGTACTTGCATTGGTTCAATGATATCAAGATTCGAAAAAAGGCATTCAAGCACATTAGATAAATTGTTAAATTGCTATTTTCACATGTCGCCATGACAAGCATTTATAGCTAGAGTAATTAATAACTTTGGGCTCTGATAATATAGGGTAATCTTAAATCATTTTTATTACGTTGTAAGCGATTTATCAAATTGTAATTTGTTGGAATTCTTCGTTCTAGAATTTCGTATTTACATTCAATCGAAAGTTGTAGAAATTGATGGTGTTGTAACTGCAGCGAGCCGGTTAGTCGATGACTTACTTTAGCACTGAGTTGGTCGTTTCAAAGACTTTATGCTTTGAGGAATAATAATTTTCGAGTGCAAACAATGGTACTCAGTATCTATTGAAGATGAAAACAAAGCTTATCTTTCCTCAGTTTCGTTTCTAGTGACAGTCGTTGGGTCTGCGTTGCCTAGTTATGTCTACATCGACTAAGCTAGTCTCCTTGTTCAGCTTTTCATTCCACGTGTTATGAATTGTACAACCGTATACTGAATGTATCAAATGTGAAGAGATTTATTGCAGTTAAGACATTGAAGAATGTGATGGATCAATGGATAATTTTCTCGGGATTTACATCATTCGATGGAATCACCACAAAATTTTGAAAAATGTTTGGATAAAAGATCATATTTCAAGCCGAGAAGTGTTTACTTTTGGAACTATTGGAGAAATTTTGTAGAGGGCTTGTCAAGAGAAATCTCAGTAAGCACTCTTTGAAAAAACGGCTACACCTAAGAAAAAAAAACTTAATAGTTTCATAAGTTGTGACTTATGAACCAGTACAATTTTTATTTCATTGAAGACTTATGCATTCAGTAAGCACACATATGAACTTCATAAGCATGACTTATGAAATTCATACCAATTCCAATGATTCAAACACAATTTAAGATTTTTATAACGGTCTACTTTGTGAAAATGTCATTCCTTATAAGAACAATAAAATTGTTTCAAACCTTTGTGCAAAGCGAAATTACAATTGATCGCCTGTTTAGATGAAGACATAAATTGGTTGGCTTCAAAATATCCCATTCTTTCAGAAATTGTTTGAAATTGGATTGCGGATTAGACGAAAAGAAATGTAAATCTCTATTCAATATTTTATTTCATGATAGTAACACTTTGTTTATGCATGACACAGCAATTAGAAAATATTGCGTTTGTGGAGGAAAATAATATCCAGAAATCGGGAGCTCTTGTTAATCCGGACTCGTTTTCACATGACATAAATATATCCTTTGGAAAGATTCCTAAAAAATCCCAATATGTAGAAAATCATCGTTTACTAATTAAAGTGTTTTTTAGTTATATATATACATATATATATATATATATATATATATATATATATATATATATATATATATATATATATATATATATATATATATATATATATATATATATATATATATATCGACATTTACCATGGAAATCAGTAGCAATCGTCATGAAAACCATTACAAAGTAGCGATGAATTTCATTAGTTGGAATTATGAAATATATAAATAACTTATTACATTCATATCTACATTTATACAGGGTGATTTTTTAAGAGCTTGAGAACTTTTTTAAACAATAAAACGCATAAAATTTGCAAAATCTCATCGGTTCTTTATTTTAAACGTTAGATTGGTACATGACATTTACTTTTTGAAGATAATTTCATTTAAATGTTGACCGCGGCTGCGTCTTAGGTGGTCCATTCGGAAAGTCCAATTTTGGGCAACTTTTTCGAGCATTTCGGCCGGAATAGCCCGAATTTCTTCGGAAATGTTGTCTTCCAAAGCTGGAATAGTTACTGGCTTATTTCTGTAGACTTTAGACTTGACGTAGCCCCACAAAAAATAGTCTAAAGGCGTCAAATCGCATGATCTTGGTGGCCAACTTACCGGTCCATTTCTTGAGATGAATTGTTCTCCGAAGTTTTCCCTCAAAATGGCCATAGAATCGCGAGCTGTGTGGCATGTAGCGCCATCTTGTTGAAACCACATGTCAACCAAGTTCAGTTCTTCCATTTTTGGCAACAAAAAGTTTGTTAGCATCGAACGATAGCGTTCGCCATTCACTGTAACGTTGCGTCCAACAGCATCTTTGAAAAAATACGGTCCAATGATTCCACCAGCGTACAAACCACACCAAACAGTGCATTTTTCGGGATGCATGGGCAGTTCTTGAACGGCTTCTGGTTGCTCTTCACTCCAAATGCGGCAATTTTGCTTATTTACGTAGCCATTCAACCAGAAATGAGCCTCATCGCTGAACAAAATTTGTCGATAAAAAAGCGGATTTTCCGAATGGACCACCTAAGACGCAGCCGCGGTCAACATTTAAATGAAATTATCTTCAAAAAGTAAATGTCATGTACCAATCTAACGTTTAAAATAAAGAACCGATGAGATTTTGCAAATTTTATGCGTTTTATTGTTTAAAAAAGTTCTCAAGCTCTTAAAAAATCACCCTATACATTAATCATAAGTCTACCTCACGAACTTCGTAAGTATGATTTAAGTAATGCATAAGTAGGTAAATACAATTTTTTTTCTGAACATCATAAGATTGACTTATAATTTCCATATGGTAAACTTGCAGCGAACTATCATAAGTGTTTCTTATGGATTTCAATAGCTTTTTTGCGTCCGTGTAAACAAATCGGGGGTTCAAATATTTATTTCATCAACCTCATAAAAAATCATTCAGTAAAAACCATTCAATCGAAGAGGTTGTGTTTCGATAATACTGGCTCGTGAGTTAACGGCTGCTACTCTATACTGCAGGTAGTTAAAACTGCTGGTACTAATCGCAAAGGCAATATACGGGGCGTTTCCCGATATTCAGAGGGTACCACTGGGCCATGGATAGTCTATTTTCGACCCAAAGGAATGGTATAAATTTGATGCGAATTATAAAAGATTTGACATCACATTTCTCTGAACTTGTAGAAATCTCTAAAGTTAATAGAGATAAAATTCGAGTCGTTGTTAACAGTTTGAAACAGGCAAACGAAATTGTAACCTGTAAATTATTTGCTATTGAATATCGAGTTTACATTCCATCGAAGGAGGTGGAAATTGACGGTGTTGTCACTGAAGCAAGTCTCACAGCCGATGATATACTTAAAAATCGAGTTGGTCCCTTCAAAACCTCCATGCTTGATGGAGTTAAGATACTCGAGTGCAAGCAATTGTACTTCGCATCAGTCGATGGAAATAAGTTTTATCATCCCTCAGATTCATTTCGAGTAACATTTGCCGGATCTGCGTTGCCTAGCCATGTCTATATCGATAAAATTTGTCTTCCTGTTAGGTTTTTTCTACCGCATGTTATGAATTGCACGAACTGTAAAAAATCGGCCATACAGATACTTGTTGTAGTAATAAGTAAAAATGTATCAAATGTCAAGGGCCTCATAAGGATATTCTTTGCGATGTGTTTATTGTGGGGAGAGTCCTCACGATCTCTCAGTATGCGCTGCATTCAAAGCAATTGTTGATGTCCCCCCACTCGAAACAGAAAACAGGTTTTCAAATCTAGAGCCAGAGGAATCTGACTCTGATGAAAATAGTGAAGGAATTTCGTTTGTCATTCCTCAAGGTTCTGTTAAGAGGAAGAAGTCCTCCTCTAAATTACCAGAAACGATACCTAAAATTACACTTTCAAAAAAATAAATCCCCGTGTTTAATCTAAAAAGGTAAATTTCAAACAAAAAACTGTGCCTCCTGGTTTGTCACATTCACAAACCAATCCAGGAACTAGCACAAGAAAAGAAAATAATCCTTTGGGCTCCGTTTCACATTCACCAACAGGATTTCTAAAGCATTCAATATTTCTGCACCTCTAAGGACCATCATAACGGCATTCCTCCCTATAGCTAGAACTTTTTTGAATCAGTTATCTGCTCAATAACCAGTTCTCTCAAGTTTTATATCATTTTATGGATAATTTATCATCCGCCGCAAATGATTCAATCACTGTCCTGCAGTGGAATTATCGAAGCATACACGGTAGCGATCATTTACCAATCATCATCTCAATTAGCAGTAACAAAGGCATTGCTAATTCAGTTAATATTCCATATGATTTGACCAAAAGTATTGACTGGTTTAAATACCAAAGTAATATTTCAAGTCTTAAATTCAATGGAAGAGCCCCCCACACTTGAAGAATATGACTTCCTCGTTTGTTAGATTCTGGAGGCCGCAGAACAAACCCAAACCAAACGAGTCCATCGTCTAACAGGAGGCCTCCAAACCCTTGGTGGGACAAAGAGTGCTCAGATGATAAATACGCGATACAAAATGCGTTCAAGACGTTTTACAACGAGGAGGAGGAACTCCTCAGAATTCTTGATTCTAGAAACCAAGTACAAGAGCATAATTGATTCTGTTCCTACACATAGCATTATTAGGGAGTCTTCTCCAAATTATGGTTCCATTGATAGCCCCTTTTCAATGATGAAATTTTCCATAGCACGCATTTCTTGCAACAATAACGTTCATGGGTTATACAGAATTAAATTCAACTTGGTGAAGAATCTGCCCGATCTCGCAAAAAGACGTTTGTTGAAATTGTTCAACAAGGTTCTTGAGAAAATATTGTTCCATCTGACTGGAGGCAAGTGAAAGTCGCAATTCAAAAACTGGGGAAACCAGCTTCCAATCACAACTCATATAGACCCATTGCAATGGTGTCCTGCATCAGAAAATTGTTCGAAAAAATTATTCTTCGACGTCTCGATATTTGGGTCGAGACGAACGGTTTGTTGTCAGATACTTAGTTTGGCTTCCGTAGCAATAAAGGGAAGGCAATCGCCTTGCATTGCTTTCGTCTGAAATCCAAATTGCCTTCGCTCAAAAACGACAAATAGCATCTGTATTTTTAGACATTAAAGAAGCATTTGATTCTGTTTCCATTGATGTGCTTTCAGACAAGCTCCACCAACACGGACTTTCAGCGGATATAAATATTTGTCAGAGAAATGCATGTATTTTTTACATGGCGATTAGGCAACATTCAGAATTAGCTACATGGGAAGAAAGCATGATCCCGCGCAGCTTCTGCTTCATATGATGGGATGAATGATCCAACAGGTTTTGACTTTCAAATACCTCGGAGTGTGGTTTGATTCCAAATGCACGTGGGGAGGACACATTAGGTATCTGATAACAAAATGCCAACAAAGAGTAAATTTTCTTCGAACAATAACAGGATCTTGGTGGGGTGCTCATCCGGAAGATCTAATAAAATTGTATCAGACAACGATACTTTCAGTGATGGTATATAGATGTGTTTGCTTTCGTTCCGCTGCAAACTCTTATACTATTAAACTTGAGCGAATTCAGTATCGTTGTTTGCGAATTGCCTTAGGCTGCATGCATTCGACACATACAATGAGTCTTGAAGTTCTGGCGGGAGTTCTTCCATTGAAAGATCGCTTTTGGGAGCTTTCATCACGACTGCCAATAAGATGTGAGGTACTGAATCCCCTGGTTATTATTAACTTGGAAAGACTAGTCGAGCTTCAATCTCAAATAAGATTCGTGACAGTATATTTTAACTATATGTCACAGGAAATACAACCTTCAATATATATTCTTCTCCGTGTCAGCCTCCTAAATGTCCCTGACTCAACTTTATTTTTCGACACATCCATGCAGCGCGCTATGCGCGGAATCATAGATCACTTACGCTCGATGGAAATCCAAAAAATAGTTTCAAGTAAATTCAGCCATATTGACTCTCAGAAAATGTTTACACGGACGGATCACCAATTGAAGAGATTACTGGGTTTGGTGTGTTCAACAATAATGTTTCGGTCTCATTTAGGCTTCAAGAACCTGTATCTGTTTATATAGCAGAGTTAGCAGCTGTTCATTATAGCTTGAGTGTAATCGTCACGTTATCTCTAAACCATTATTTTCTCTTCACAGATAGTCTGTGAGCAATTGAAGCCATTCGCTCAAACGCTACTGGTAAAAATGAACCGTTTTTCTTGGACAAAATAAAACAGTGCCTGAAAGACATATTGAATAATAATTATCAAATCACAATAGTTTGGGTCCCAGCTCATTGCTCCATTCCAGGCAATGAAAGAGCCGATATTTTAGCCAAACGTGGTGCTATTGAGGGTGAAATTTATGAGAGACCGATTGCTTTCAACGAATTCTATAGCGCGTCTCGCCAAAGAACACTTGCCATCTGGCAAGCTTCTTGGGATAGCGATGATCTGGGTTGGTGGATGCATTCAATTATTCCTAAAATATCGACAAAGCTGACTGGAAGTGAGTAGAGATTTCATTCGTGTGATGTCCACACTCATGTCCAATCACTACACGTTAGATGCACATCTCCTTCGAATTGGACATTCCGTGACTAATCATTGTGCTTGTGGCAAAGGTTATCACGATATTGATCATGTCGTTTGTACATGCGTGGAGTATCGTGATGTCAGATCTCAACTAATAAATTCCTTGCGTACCCAAGGTAGACTATCCAATGTCCAGTTCGCAACATTCTTGCTTGTCGTGACTTTCCTTACATGAAACTTCTTTATCATTTCATTAAGACCATTGGAGTTTCAATTTGATTTTTTATTTATGTTAGACTCCTCCCTCTTCCATGAGTTCAACCCATAGCCAGCTATTATATTGAATAAAAGTGATGAACTGATACAAACAAACCTGAAATATTTATAGGATCATGATCTCCCTTTTATAATTTTTACGTGAATGACATTGACAGTTGTCTTGTCGCTCCATATACGCTGAGACAACTGGCCGATGATGGCGTAGTTTCTGTTACCGGACTCGAAGCAGTCAATGTTAGGGAGAAAACTGATCTGGTCGTCTTTTCAAGGAAGCATGATCCCACTCAGCTTCAGATTCTGATGACGATCGCATAATGACTCAGGTTGTGACTTTCTAATAGAGGGTTTGGTTTGATTCCAAATGCACATGGGAGAACACATTAGGTATCTGAGAACGAAATGCCAACAAAGAGTAAATTTTCTTTGTGAGGTACTCTTTCGGGAATTGTATCAGACAACGATACTTCCAATGATGCGTTTGCTTTCTTTTTCGTAGCATACTCCCATCAGCCAATCGAAAATTTGGGTTCTTTCGAAAATTGCAAAGAATTTCACTGATCCGTACTACTTGAAAGCATTATACTGTTCACTCGTTCGTCCAATTTCAGAAAACATATCTGTTCTTCAGCTGCCCAATAAATTGGTGTAGTGTTTAAGGATTGAAAATGAACAACGTACAGTTCATCAGGTTGGCACTTCGTAATCTACCGAGGCGACATCTTCACAAATCTCAAATTATTATTGAGCATAGATAACAGTTCGGCTGAAAAGTTCGTATCGTTTAATAGAAACACACATTTTTTTGCCAAAATTCGTTTTTATTATTCAACATAATTGCCATCAGAGGCGATACAGCGATTATAGCGATCTTCCAACTTTTCGATACCATTTTTGTAGTACGATTTGTCCTTTGCCTCAAAATAGGCCTCAGTTTCAGCGATTACCTCCTCATTGCTTCTAAATTTTTTACCAGCGAGCATTCTCTTGAGGTCTGAGAACAGGAAAAAGTCACTGGGGCCAAATCTGGAGAATACGGTGGATGAGGGAGCAATTCGAAGCATAATTCGTTCAATTTCAGCATGGTTTTCATCGACTTGTGACACGGTGCATTGTCTTGATGAAACAAAACTTTTTTCTTCTTCAAATGAGGCCGTTTTTTTTAAATTTCGTCCTTCAAACGCTCTAATAACGCTATATAATAGTCACTGTTGATGGTTTTTCCCTTTTCAAGGTAGTCGATGAAAATTATACCATGCGAATCCCAAAATACAGACGCCATAACCTTACCGGCCGATTGTTGACCGATTGTTGACTTTCCACGCTTTGGGTTTGGTTCATCGCGTGCAGTCCACTCAGCTGACTGTCGATTGGACTCCGGAGTGAAGTGATGGAGCCATGTTTCGTCCATTGTTATATATCGACGAAAAAAATCGGTTTTATTTCGATATAACAGCTCCAAACACTGCTCAGAATCATCAATTCGTTGTTGTTTTTGATCGATTGTGAGCTCACGCGGCACCCATTTTACACAAAGCTTTCTCATATCCAAATATTCGTGAATAATATGTCCAACACGTTCCTTTGATATCTTTAGGGTGTCAGCTATCTCGATCAACTTCACTTTACGGTAATTGAAAATCATTTTGTGGATTTTTTTCACGTTTTCTTCGGTAACAGCCTCTTTTGGACGTTCATCGTCTTCGGTGCTCATATGATCAGTACGAAATTTTGCAAACCACTTACGAATTGTTGCTTCGCCCGGTGCAGAGTCTGGATAACACTCATCAAGCCATTTTTTGGTATCGGCGGCACTTTTTTTCATCAAAAAGTAGTGCTTCATCAACACACGAAATTCCTTTTTTTCCATTTTTTTTCACAATAACAAAAGTAGCTTCACTCAAAATGCAATATCTCACAAACTAATAATCAGACAGCTGTCAAATTTATACACGTATCTTTTGAAGGTTGGTACTAACTGAAAATGGTAAGGATTTAATTCTAGTGTCACCCTCTCATAGAAACGATACGAACTTTTCAGCCGATCTGTTCCATTAAAACGGCATCGGTGTATTCATCAAGGTAGTTTTATGGTTAAGTAATTGAATGGTGAAGTTGATAGCTCTGAGCTCCTCTCTATGTTAAATTTTCGAGTTCCTCCGAGAGTTCTTCGCAGTAGCACTTTACTTGAGGCACACTTTCATCGCACTACTTTTGGGTATTTCGAACAAACAACTGCAATGATTCAAGCCTTCACGACCGTCGAGGAATTTCACGAGTTTGAAGAACCATCCCAGTTTATTTCACGAAAAAAGTCACGTATTTAGTTAACTGCTTTGTTGTAAAGTTTTGAGTTTTATTTCATTTAGACAATAGTCAGAAGGAGCTAATAAATCTTTCTAAACAAGTCCAATATAGGCTGCATACATTAGACATATATAAGTCCAGAAGTTCTGGTGGAAGCTCTGCCATTGAAAAAACCCCTTTTGGGAGCTTTCATCATGTCTGCTACAAAAATGTGAAGTACTAAATCCACTGGTCATCGATAACTTCGAAAGGATTGTCGACCGTCAATCCCAAACAAGATTCGCGACAGTGTATTTTAACTACATGTCACCGAAAATCAACTTTTCAATATATATTCCTATCTGAGTGATCATCCTTATTAACCCTGACTAAGAAATTTTATTGTAACATTAGCTACAAACCATTATTATACTGATAATTTAAGAGACCAATACAAAAACAACTTTTTTGTGTAATCTTTAGCACATAATTGCTCTACAAATTCCAGAAAAATTTTGTTTTTAGGTTAAATGTTAGATAGTAGAAAACTACGATGATATTTAAAAATGAATCAATTGAAATATGTTTTATTGAATACAAATCATTGTTACTATTGTGGATCTGTATAAGGTTGTTTCTATGCAAAATGGATGCTCCAGCGAAGATAAACTTGTGTAAATTATCGTAAGGGAGGCACTCTATGAAAAATCGTATTTTCATTTATTGTTTCAATCGATAATAAGAACATAATTTCAAATTTTCAAAGCTGTAATTTGAATATTTGTGGGGATATTGTTTTTTGAATTTACTCATTCCATGCCATTCCATCGAAGCACATAAACTTTAACACGAATCTTTTGTTTTGTTGTAAGACGTTGTACAGAGAAGCCCGTGAACTTCTAATATGTGTATGTAAAAAAAAGTTTCAATATTTTATTTTTAATAGAAACAACAAGAAACACCTTCTTTTCTAATGTGTTTATATATTTATATGTACTAAACATTCACATAGTTCACGTTGAGGTTCACGCACTCGAGAAAAGTCCCCTGATCAATTTGATACATCATTAGGAAGTGTCAGAGTTCAACTTCGGAAAATATCGTGTGAACGGACCACCGACTTTTTTAAAACCAGTCTCGGGAGATACTCGATATGTTCGCCAGTTAGTTGATTGCTGAACTGACTTTATTATACTTTATCATACTGGTCCCTAGTATATCGGTTCCGGAAGCACCTGGCGTAAAAATGATGAACTCATTGGTTCGAACTTGGTTTGCTGTTAAATTTCATCAGAATTTAGTTAGACGGCCACGTATGGTAGACCGAAATTTTAAAATTGTTGATTTTTATTAAAAAAGTTTATAAAATTAATTGTTTATTCTACAATTGCCCAGTGTAACTAAATAGGACTTTGGAAAGTTGGTGGGTTACAATACTTCGAAAAGCGAGCAACGTGCTTTGATTCATAATAATCTGGCCTGAAGAAAGTTTATTTTGACATCGATTCTCATAACAAATTTTGTATTAAGAGATACGCAGTGAAATCTTTTGCTAGAATCTTGATATCTGTAACAAAGTAATGGAAATAATTACCCCAAAAAACAGTTCCACTTTCTCAATTAGTTATATATCTTGTACATCTTTTTCAAGTGAAAACGGATTTTATCTGTAAGCGATATGATTTCTTATCGACGAAACATTCTCGGAATAAACAGTATGCATGCGTCGTCGTACGATATAGACTTATCGCTCAATTAAGTGACGCCAAAGCTAGAATCTCCCTGATAACTGTGAATGTATCTGGAATAGTATGATTAAATGCTATCGTGCCTAAATTCATTTACCGGCAGAGGGGTCGTGTGTAAGCGTACATGGTATTTTTTGCCTTTCTCATATAGAAAGGTTTTGAAATTATGGTTAGTAAGTATTGGCCAAGTGTCTATACCATTCGATTCAGTTCATCGAGCTCTCTCTCTCTCTATATATATGTATATATATATATATATATATATATATATATATATATATATATATATATATATATATATATATATATATATATATATATATATATATATATATATGTATATATATATATATATATATATATATATATATATATATATATATATATATATATATATATATATATATATATATATATATATATATATATATATATATATATATATATATATATATATATATATATATATATATATATATATATATATATATATATATATATATATATATATATATATATATATATATATATATATATATATATATATATATATCTGTGTGTGCGTGTGTGTGTGTGTGTGTGATCGGAAATTGCTGATCCAATTTTGACAAACTAATACCGTTTTCGTTTTAGAACCTACACGCGGGCGACTCTGACTCCGAGTAAAACGAACACTTGGTACGCGCCCTAAACAACAACTCATATAAAAAAGAAAATATAAACAAACTCGCATGGATGCGTGGTGCGACCCGAGAAAATTTTCAGACGAAACTACGCGATTTGAGCCCGATCTAGAGCGAGTTTGTTTGCTAAAACAAACTCATCAAAAGTTGTTTTGGCGACTCTGGGTCAGCTCTCGGGTTGCTCTGATCAATAAACGAAAACGGTATACGATTCAAATGAAAGGTCTCATGGTTCCATACGAAATTCCTGAATTCCATCCGCATTCGACTTCCGGTTCCGGAGTCATTGGGTAAAGCGTGTACAACATTGTACACCGTCGCTTAAACCGGTGAAACAAAAAACGTAAATATATTTCTAAACTGGTCTCAAAATTACACAAATCGATAGTCATAATGAGTAGGCAACTAAACAACCTGAATCCGGCTATGCTGGTTCCCGGTATCTGGTTCCGAAAGCACCGGAAATAGTTGTCATATGTACCAAAATGGATCTCACTCACATTTCTCAGCGATAGTTTGACCGATTTCCACAAATTTAGATTCAAATAAAAAGTCTCACGGTCCCTACGGAATTCCTGAATTTCATCCGGATCCGACTTCTGTTTCAGAAGTTATAGGGTAAAGTGTGTTGAATATTGTACACCGTTACATAAACTGGCGGATCAAAAACCGTAAAAAATGTTATATACTGGACTCAAAACCGTCAATCTTAGGTTTTATGGTCCTACCAAAAATTACTGCATATTTTAGGATACAACAAACATTTAAATCATTTAAAGTAGTGTAGTAAAATTGCATAAAATTTTCAAATTTTTTAAAAACTAGTAGAGTTTGTACGCCATGTTAGTTGGTGGCCGTACAAACCGACTTCGATTATACCGGTTCTTGGGTTCCGGTGCCGGAAGTGCGTATAATAATGAACCCAGCTCGTTTTCTTAAGGATGACCTACGCGAGCAAAGCACTGTTACATTCTGTGTTATACTAGTTAATGCTTAAGCAATCTCTTGGTTTCATTCAAAAATCGAAGAGAAAATTTTTGAGTAGAATGCCACAATATTATACATGAGAAAGGCATCATTACACCACTAGATGGATTAAAACAGGTTTTTAAATTCATCCATCATCTGCTCCTGTAGTAGTATTTAGTAATAGGACTTAATTTTTGAAGTGAATGATTTACTATCTAAAAATAGTGTTTTTGCATTGTTTAAGAAATGTATACGTTCTTTCTAGGTTTTCATTACACTGCTCAGAAGTAATAAAGTGTTCAAATGATACACAGAAAAAAATTATGAAATTCACAGGTGACATAATTCTTCAAACGATACAAGTCATAACTATTTAACTTCTCAAATGACATCATATTCTATTCATTCCTTTCGTGACCGTCGTATCGATCGGATGGTAGTTTGCATTAGAGCAGCTGTGCGTTAATCCATTCTAATCCGTTTCAAGGTCATTTAATATCAAATCTTTTGTATTCGTGAGCTTGTGCAATAGATCAATACAGTATAAACAATAAATACCGTTAGACAGTGCCGGGTGTTATTGTGTTAAAACAATACGAACAGTAAACGGACGCTTAGTGTGGTACCGTGAACCGGTGCTGTGTGCTTATTAATTCTCAGAGGTCGTTGTAACTAACGCTTGGCCTCAGCGGCCGAGTTGCTACGGATCATTAGCTAAGTATTATATTTTTTCCCTTCGTGTCCCTTTATCGTCTTATATTTTGACTCCACCTATAATTTGCGCGGAACCTCAACCGCGCCATGGCAAGTCCATTTGATACTGCCCTGCTCCCCGAAGATAAAATGGAAACAGATTCTAAATCTGCTCCAAATAGTAAGACTCACCGAGTTAAACAGTATCCCGAAGAGCCTTCACCCTCGGCCGGCCTTTATGTGGTTCATTTCCGGACCAAAGAGAAGAATAAACCGCTTAATATTTTGAAAATATCTAAAGACTTGGCGTCAAAATAAACAACATTGAAATTTATCTCAAAAATTCGTTCCGATAAGCTCAGTGTCTCGTTGACCAGTCTGAAACATGCTAATGAGATCGCTCGAAACGATCACTTTACGCGGGACTACCGCGTTTATATACCAGCTCGCGAAGTCGAGATAGACGGAGTGATCACGGAGGGGGGGGGATGTTTTAAAGATCCCTTGCTTAAGAATGTCAAGATACTGGACTGCAAACGTTTGCATTCAGTATCGATCGCCGCGGATGGGACAAAGTCTTATCCCCACTCAGACTCGTATCGGGTGACCTTCTCCGGCTCGGCTTTGCGAAATTCGTTCTCCTGGACAGGGTTCGTCTACCTGTACGACTTTACGTACCACGGGTAATGAATTGCACTAGTTGTCAACAACTAGGACATACAGCTTCCCATTGTGGAAATCGGCCCCGCTGCTCGAAGTGTGGAGAGAGTCATGCGGATGGCGTTTGCGACAGAGACATTGAAAAGTGTCTTTACTGTGGGGCGGCCCCGCATGACCTCACAGCATGTTCTGCGTATAAATTGCGTGGAGATCATTTGAAACGATCTCTCAAGCAACGATCAAACCGTTCGTTCGCAGAAATGCTGAAAATCGCCACACCACCTACACCTGCTTGTCTGCGGAGGATTGCGACTCTGACGATCCTCAAGAAGGTACATCTTCAACTGTCCCTCGTAGTTTTAAGAAGAGGAAAAATATATCATCTCCTAAACTCCCTAGCAAGGGTTCGAAGATATCTCTTGAAGGCCCTGCAAAAGTAACAGCAGAAGGAAGTGTTGGTAAAAAAAACGAAAAGACGAAGCCAAAAGCTCCTAGTTCCGGAGACTTGAAATCGGAGAAAGAATATCCAACACTTCCGGGGACTTTATATTTACCGTCTTCATCATTTCTGACCCCCTAAAAGGTATTTTGATGACTTTCCTACCAAAAGTTAAAATGTTTTTGATGCAGCTGACTGCAAAATGGCCCCTCCTCTCAGCAATCGTTTCCTTCGATGGCTAATTTTTCGAACGAGGACAAGGATTCGATCACTGTTTTACAGTGGAACTGTAGAAGTATCATCCCGAAAATAGATCCTTTTAAATACTTAGTAAATAATCTGAAATGTGACGCAATTGCATTGTGCGAAGCTTGGTTAACTTCTGATGTATCACTAAACTTCCACGATTTTAACATTATTCGCCTGGATCGAGATAATCCCTACGGAGGAGTACTTTTGGGGATCAAAAAGTGCTATTCCTTCTTTCGAATTAACCTCCCCTCGATATCAGGTATTGAAGTTGTCGCATGTCATGTCACAATTAAAGGCACCTTTGTATTGCTTCCATCTATATTCCCCCTAGAGCCTCAGTTGGGTACTTCTTCCCGCACCGACGTTAGTTTTAGGAGACTTTAACTCTCACGGTACGGGATGGGGTTGTCTTCATGATGATAACAGATCAGCTATGATTTATGATATTTGCGACAACTTCAATATGACAATCTTGAATACGGGAGAAATGACACGAATTCCCGCACCACCACCAAACCAAGTGCGCTGGACTTATCCCTTTGCTCGACATCGCTACGGTTGGATTGCACGTGGAAGGTAATCCCTGATCCCCACGGTAGCGATCATCTGCCTATCGTAATTTCAATCGCCAGCGGATTAAGACCATCGGAAACAATCAATGTTTTGTATGACCTCACACTAAATATTGATTGCTACGCAATATCGATATCTGAGAAACTAGAAACAACACAAGAACTTCCTCCGGAGAAAGAGTATACGTTTATGGCTGGCTTGATTCTCGACACTGCGATTCAAGCTCAGACGAAACGTATACCCGGCGCGAATACTAACATTCGTCCTCCCAATCCGTGGTGGGACAAAGAGTGCTCATCACTGAACGCGGAAAGATCTTTAGCATTCAAAAAGTTCAGAAAATATAGAACACCTGATAATTATAGAAATTACGCAGCGCTAGATAAGCAAATGAAGAACTTAGTGAAAGCAAAGAAACTAAGTTACTGGCGACGGTTTGTTGACAGATTAACCAAAGAAACATCGATGAGCACTCTTTGGAACACAGCCCGACGAATGCGCAACCAAAACGAAAGCTAGGAATATTCTAACCGCTGGATATTCGATTTCGCTAAAAAAGTATGTCCTGATTCTGTTCCGGAACAGAAGATATCTCGCACCGCGACTTCGAATACAAACGAAACACCTTTTTCGATAGTAGAGTTCTCACTTGCGCTCTTGTCGTGTAACAATAAAGCCCCGGGGCTAGACAGAATTAAATTCAACTTGTTGAAAAATCTTCCTGACTCTGCCAAAAGGCGCTTGTTGAATTTATTCAACAAGTTCCTCGAGGGTAATATTGTTCCACACGACTGGAGACAAGTATGAGTTATCGCCATTCAAAAACCTGGGAAACCAGCCTCCGATCACAATTCGTATCGGCCGATTGCTATGCTTTCCTGTATCCGGAAGTTATTCGAAAAAATGATTCTCTTCCGTCTAGACAATTGGGTCGAAACTAATGGCTTGCTTTCAGATACACAATTTGGTTTCCGCAGGGGTAAAGGAACGAACGATTGTCTTGCGTTTCTCTCAACAGAAATTCAAATGGCATTTGCTCGTAAAGAACAAATGGCATCAGTATTTCTAGATATCAAGAGCGCTTTTGATTCAGTTTCTATAAATATCCTATCTAAGAAGCTGCACCAGCATGGTCTTTCGCCGGTTTTGAACACCTTTTTATATAATCTATTGTCCGAGAAACACATGTATTTTGCACATGGTGATTTGTCGACAATACGATTCTATAATGTAACGGTATACAGTTCGAAAAAATCTTGTAATCTTACATCTCATAAGATCCTGTCGAAACGTCGGAACGTCGTATTTCATACAAATTTATATTCAAAAACATGTAAAATTGTGTGATTTGAAAATTATATGGCTAGAAATCGAATGAAATAAAAAACAAAAGATCGATAAGCAACAGCGCGACTTGAAACATTCGATCACAAAACACGCCATTTAATCGACTGAACCACAGAAGCACATATCGGGTTATGAATAATTGATACATAATGCAAATTTCACTCGGAGCCTATAAAATTCTGTGCGAATGGAATATTGCGTCATTTGAAAAGTTAAGTGAATCGTATTTGTATCGTTTGTAGAATTATGTCACTAGTAAAATTCATAATTATTTTCAGTGTAATGTTACAAGTAGCCAACACATTTTTTACTAGATCATCTAACAGTTCACGTAAAATCCCTCAAACGTAGACTTATCAAATTTTAAATCATCAATATGATTGACCGTTCAAATAAATGCGTATAATACATAATGGAATAGTCTATTGTTATTACCAAAATATTGTTCTACCTTCTCTGAATTTCAAGCAAAATTCAACCGTCGAAGTAACGTCATGTAACTGAACATCGTCACCCACCCCCGGGAATGTTGCAGGCTACTCAACATAAGAATCTTACTGTTGAAACCCCTTTCTGTGTCACATTGCAAACGTTCGGTGAGACAAAGCGAACCCTCGTACAACAGTCACAAAACAGTGAACTCCTCTAAGGCGGAAATCGCTATGAGAGCAATCGCTGCGTGAAGAAACTATCCAGCAACAACAGCAGCAGCAGACTGCGATCGTTGCAGCCAACCGGCACACGGTTGCAAACACACTCAGCTCGTGTCGAGCATTTAGTACTCTTTTGCGCCTCGTACAGTGAACAACTCTAATGTGTGTGATGTTTTGTATAGTCAGGCTGAATTGTGGTGGACTCGATTGCAGGGATACTAGCGCAAGAGATTGAAGATTGCGGGCCGACGGTGGACATACAGTGCCATTAAGCTGTATAAATGTGATTTACTTTTTTCCTTCCGTATATTACCTGCATCGGGAAAGTGCTTCAGTCGATTTCAATCATCACAATTCTAACCTTAGCAGAGTGTTTACATGAAATTAAAGAGTATCTGTTATGTGATTCGCGCTTTCGGTTAATCAACAAAATTATCAGCCTCCTGATAACGATTTATTTTCGATTCGTCCTCAACCTGAGCTTTGGGTGCATGCACGTGAATTTAGCGGCTCGTTTATACTGGTTGATGTTATATCCAAATTCATATGAGAAAAATTGAATGATTGAAAAGCAAAAAAAGTGAAAACGAAAAATTTGTCAAGTGACCTAAAGCTGGAAATTAAGAAAATTTCTTATTGTTTTACGATTCTCCTTACATCAAAAGAGCACAGGAATAAAATTGAAAGTATAATGTGCACTGAAGATGATGAGTTTATGAATGAAAAGCATAAGAAAGAAGCAGATGTAACCGACGCTGATGATAGAGTTAAACTTAAATAAATATTCAATTGAATGTAAAAAAGACGAGCTTTTTAAATATTTCTTTGGAAATTCAAAGTTTGACGCGTAAAAACGGGCAAAGTAGCACATGGAAATGAAAGCTCTGATATTCAGTGTATCCAGTGGACCAATGTGGTTTTAAATTTGTGCCAAGTAAATACTGAACAAATATTTGTAAAGTTCCATTAACCAACTTCTCGTGACGCCTCTCGAAATGTGTGAAAAGTGATAAACGAGAAAGTAGCGTAATAAATCCTTAAAAAAAATCAAGCAGCCAAGTTCGTGGAAAAATTCCTTTCATAATCAATTTCTAATCATTGCTTTGAGTGGTGTTTACAAACGGTTTTTATATGTGTTTATCAAACCTTTCGGAAATAACTCCCGCAATCTGGATCGGTGGCTATCTGTTCAGTAGCATTAACGAATGTGACATTTTATTAATAAAAAATAAAAAGGTACAATGAGGCCAAACAAATACGATGTAAGTATGCCCATCACAGTACTCGACTGAAGTATATACTCACCGACCCTTCTTGAAATTACCTTTAAAACATTCTTGATTGAGAGCAATCATCCTAGGCGAGTCCTGACATATACTCATTGAAATCTTTTACAACACACAAGCCGCTTACCATGCAAAATAGCTGCGGTTGCGTTTGTACAATATTGTGTCGGGGATATAAACACCAACAACCAAGTAAGCGGCGAAAGTAATGAATACCACGATGAAATTCTAATTAAAGCACATAGAGAGGGTAAATTTATCGAGTGTTGAAATTTCTTCTACAATTGAACAGTGAAAGGTAGGGAAAAGTATTACTAGGTGGGTTCGAAAAGGACGATTTGTAAATAGCGTTAATGTTTTCTGATTTGTTTGACATTTGAAATTAATGCGGGAACTGGAATGTTTTCATTTGTTCATTAGAAGCAAGAATTAAACATATCGCTAATCAATAAATGCTTAATGTTAAAATGAATCCGTTCTAAGGATCATGAGTTAGCGAATAGCAAACATTTCAAGTAAATACAAAAAGCCGTCGGTCGTTCACCGGGAGGATTCGGTGTATTTATTGCAACAATGATTTGTGTATTTAGTTTTAAAGTATCTTAGATACTCACTAACGAAACGGAGTTTCTTTTATAATAAACAATTTACAAGCACACTGCCTTAGCACTAAGATCCCGAGGGCAACGAAACGGAGTTGTTGATGTGATGAGGAACGTTGAAAAAGTTTTAAATAAATATTTGTGATGATCGGGAATCTTGTTACTTAAATTCTGGCCACTTCACAACCGATTGGTAGTTAATTGCTTTTCTGGAGATTATGTGGAGTCTGTGAATAGAACATATGACAGATCAGTTGAAATATTTTTGAATCCCAGCTATAACATATTTGGAACTTTCTGCAGCGTAAAATATTATATTGGTTAACGCTATCTGAGTAAATGTTTATATGTTTATTGAAGTATTTGCAATATTAACCACACCGTGATGATGATGACGACGTCGGGACTATCATGTGCTAGCATGAAGCACTGTTTGCTATGACGCGATGCCTCACATACCCGTTTGCATGCGCCTTGTATTTCCATTGCTCGGTAGCGCACCGATCGACATACAGAAATACCTATAAATAAACAATGTTTCCAATGTTCGTAGGGTAGAAGCAACCCCTATTTCGGTAGTAGTCTAGGACGGATATGATTTTTTTTGCTGTCAGCCGGGGAAAATACCAATGATGCCATGCCACGTGATTCAAAGCAGCACAACCAACGGCTGCTTAAAAAATATATTAGTGTGCATTTACAGTTTACGTGAAAGTTTCAATCCTTGCATTAAATCAATTTGCTTTATTTGATAAATAGTACAATAACAAATAACTGTAGAATTTCGATAGAAAGCGCTCTTGTACTTTTTGTGGCAATCATTAATCTTTTAGAACCAAAAGCCTTACTAATGTAAACTAAATTGTCACACCCTTCATCAAAAAATCAGTTCCTTCCAATTTAGTTTTAGTATTATAACACATAAAACTTTTGGCTGAAATACAAACAAGACTCGAATAACAGTTCCTAATTAATTCAGCATCTTATTATTGCGCCATATGAAACCCGACTTATCAATGTTGGGAGAGTCCAATCTGATTATCAAAGTAAAACATAAATAGTACAAAGTATATAGCTCCAGTGAACCACTTCGAGATAAAACGGTGTCTGCCATGATCACCAACAATTGCTAATGAGCAATAATTTTCTGAACAAATGTTCTGTTGTGGATGGGAATTTGGTGTGAAGAATAAGTAGGGTACACTCTCAGCGCTCCAGTCTAGTGTAATAATCTTTAGCGAAATAAATAAACTTGATATACAATCTGGTTGAAAGATTTTGTAAAATCTGAGAAGCTGTGTGAAATTGAGCTGTAGTTGAAAAGAACAGATAGAAATGAAAAATAGAAGTAAACCCTTTGCCTAGTTTTAATTTATATTGAAAGGGGAACTATATAAAATCTAATATGAAAGACAATGTTCAATTTGTTTAATTTTCAGCCATAATAAGACATGTGATATAATTATTAGTTTGACATTTTTGTAGTATTTTTTTTTTGATTTTGATAAAATGTTGTCCCAAGATAGGTGTTTATGGTCCCTATCAATATATTTTTCTTATATTGCAAGATGGGCACTTTCAAGGAAAAAAAATTCATACCAAAACTATTTATTGTCCAAACTAATACAAGATTTCAATGAAACATAATTTATGAGAAAATTTAATCGAATACCTTATTGCTATTAGGTGTACAACTTTGCTTCCGCCGTTTTTTTTTTCCAAAATTTAAAGGTTTATTGCGAAAAAGTGCTTACAGATGTATTATTCAAAGTATTGTCCGTCGCTAGCGACATTTTTCTCCCATCTTTCCGAAAATTTCCGGATCCCGGCTCGAAAAAAGGAGTCCGTTTTTGACGCTATCCATGAAGCAATCCATTTTTCCAACACTTCGAAGGATTGAAAATGTTGATCTGTCAGGCCGTGTGCCTATTCCACCGTGGAATAGGTGGAAGTCAGAGAGAGCGACATCTGGGGAATACGGCGGGTGGGGCAAGACTTCCCATTTCAGCGTTTCCAGGTACTTTTTGACCACTTTTGCGACGTGAGGCCGATGCTTTTTTTCGAATTGTAACAGAAAAGTAATACTTCCTGCAAATGGCGAGAATTGGGCACATAAACAAACATTTTCGAGCGTGAATAATACGAAAACAAGAACAACTGTCACTGAAACGGCGATGACAATTCGTTAGGCACTGTACACACTCACTTTAAAGGCATTATCATCTATGTATTTTAACCAGCCTCAGCCGGTACAGCCACCTATAGGAAAACGGCGGAAGCAAAGTTGTACACGTGATAGTTGTCCCATATTTTCATAAAGTGTCAAATAATTGTGTCAAACAATTAGAAAAAGTTTTGGTTAGAATAATTGTTTTCTCTTTAAATTTCGCATCTTACAATACATGTTGGCAGGGAACATGATTATCAATGTTGGAACAAAATTTCATTGCAATAAAGAATTGTAGTTCTTTTAATTTGACTTCACATTTTTAAGATCAATTCTTTTTGCCTTTCTCATATAGAAAGGTTATGTAATCACTGTGAAACCGGAGGGCCTAGTGTCATATATCATGAGTGTGTGTGTGTGTGTGTGTGTGTGTGTGTGTGTGTGTGTGTATGTGTGTGTGTGTGTTTGTGTGTGTATGCGTGTGTGTGCGTGTATGTGTGCGTATGTGTGTGCGTATGTGTGTATGTAACGTATGTACGTATGTTTGCAGTAACTTTTCTCGGGATGACTGGACCGATTTTTACAAACTTAGATTCAAATGAAAGGTCGTGTGGCCCCATGAAAAAATTCCTGAATATCATTTGGATCCGACTTCCGTTTCCGGTTTTATGGAGTAAAATGTGCAAAAAAACGTGAAAATAAGTGCACCAACTGTTTTCGGAGATGGCTGAACTAATTTTCACAAACTTAGATTCAAATGAAAGGTCTTGTGGTCCATACAAAATTCCTGAATATTATTTGAATCCGATTCCCGGTTCCGGAGTTATGGGGTAAAATGTGCAAAAAAATGAAAATATGTGGTTCAAATGAAAGGTCCTATGGTCCCATACGTAATTCCTGATATCCGGAAATATAGGGTAAAAGTGTTAAAAATTTTATACCATCACTGAAAAGCGTAAAAAGTTTTCTAAATCGACTTCAAATCTTCTCCAATTGATAGTTTTTATCAGTAGACCGTCAAACAAACCGATTTGGATTATTCTTTTAAGAATCTAAGAAAATTATTTTGAAGAATGCCAGTTCGTGTGGTCGCATACAAAATTCCTGAATATTATTGGGATCCGACTTCCGGTTCCGGTATTATGAGGTAAAATGAGCAAAAAAATGTGAAAATAAATGCACCAACTTTCCTCGAAGATGGCTAAACCGATTTTCACAAACTTCTATTCAAATGAAAGTTCTAGTGGTCCCATAAAAAATTCCTGAGTTTTGTTTGAATCTGACTTCCGATTTCGGAGTTATGGGGTAAAATGTGCAAAAAATCAAAATATGTGTATTAATTTTTCTCATTCTCTTTTTTTTCTGGCATGACCGATTTTCAAAAGCTTAGATTGAACTGATAGACTTGATAGACTGGTCTCATGGTTCTTCACAAAACTTCCGGATTTCATTCGTATCTGACTTCCGGTTCCGGAGTTAAAGATGATTAATGTAAAAATTTTACCTTTCTCAGCGATGGCGTGACCGATTTCAAAAAACTTTGATTCAAATTAATGGTCTTATGGTCCTACACAAAACTTCTGAATTTAATTTGGATCCGAATTCCGGTTCCGGAATTATAGTGTAAAGTTTGTAAAAATTTTTATACCATCACTTAGAGGGGCGAAAATTTTTTATAAGCTTCCTGACTTCCGAATTCACACTTTCATGTAGGGCTATTGTACCAATAGTCATCTCATTAGTAGAGTAGCGATATTATTCTGCCGATAACTCGGCTTTCAATCAACGAATTGTATTTATATCGGATACATTATTTTTGCTTCGGCTCTAAGCACCAATTTCGCAGAAAAAATAGTTTGAACATTGTTAAATACTGCTGCAACATCGACGCGAAAACTCGAAGCAAATGCACTGTTTTCATCTTACCCTTAAGGTCAATCTATCGAACAGAGACAGCAGATCTCACTCTTACTAATAGTTTTCGTATATGAGATGACTACTGTAGCTGAGATGACTATTGGAGCTGTTACACATTTTTGGTCTTCGGGGTGAGAATATATAGAACAATACAGTCTCGTAGCGTTCATCACAAACGAGAAGTTTAGGAACGAGTTCTAGTTTATTAGAAAACGACTTGTTCATTTAATAGTCTAAAACTACATTTTAGAGATTCACTAAACGCGCTATTTCCTAGTTCAGTAAAGAATTTGTCTCAATATTTTGGTAATCTATGAAATCTATAATCCTTATCCTATGGTATTTTGGCGATTCAAAATAATACAAAATAACTTTTCTTGAAAGTTATGTCACACTCATTTTGAAATTACTATGGTTAAAACGATTAAAGCTTGCTTCAAATAGAATTGGAACAAAGACAATTGCCTGTATTTCAGTTATTTATTATTGTATTCAAGATCTTTTTTTATACAAATGTAGCGTTTTCTTCATACTTTTAAGAAAAAATACGGATAAAATTATTCGTCACGGTTTTGAAGGAATTCTCGAATTTTTCCTGTAACACGGCTCAGTAGGCGGCGCACACCTTCTTCGTCCATCGTTTTAGCTATCTTATTCCACCAGGTCGTCATCTGATTGATGTCTTTGACAACGTTTCCCTTTGCCTTGAGTCTCCTCTTCATGATTGCCCAGTATTTCTCAATAGGGCGGAACTGGGGGCAGTTGAGTGGGTTAAGGTTTTTCGGAACAAACTGGACCACTTCCCAAGTAACAATTCGAATGCCTTATGGTTTTGATTATAATTTATAGGAGTTTTGTAATTGATTTTTCAATCACTACCTGTTTTATGCCAACTATAATAAGTGTCTCTTTTAACCAGTAATATCATATGTTTCAAAGCTTCTATAAAAACCCTTTACCTGCACTAAAAATAAAATTAAAATAAAACAATTTGCACTACAATAAAACCATGCAAACACTCTTAATATTGCTTTCAAACATTTTCTTTAAAACATTATTGCCAGTTAAATTCTTTCATAAATCTAGTTTTGTGTGTGTGCGTGTTCATTCTATGACAATTTCACTCAGAGTAAATTTGAGGGTTCTAAAGTACATTTATGACACATTAGTTGTAGGCTATTTGATTTATTGCTTCTTAGGTTAAGTGTAATTTGCATTAAAAGGAATTTCATGGCCGCCATTATGACACAGACTAACAGACAGGACACTCAAATTAGATTCTTCAATCATTTTAACGGTCATTTTGAATATTCCTTTATTTGGGACGTTGAGTCAAATAAATGGTTACCTTCCAACATCGCGAAAAAGTTAAATATATTATCAACGTAATCCAATAATTTATTGTGACGATTCATTTTCAAATATTTTGATGAAATCAGGCATCCCTGCAAGCAGCTGATCGGTGTTGACAAACGAGGGGAAACCAACTAGTAAAAAAACTTGTACATATCACAAGGGGTGTACAGATAGTAAATAGTTCGCGCAGTACAATATAGGTGGAACTAGTGCATCACGAAAAATTATTTTTATAAGAATTTACACATACTGTCATGTCTGTTAGTCTGTGATTATGATGTTCTATACCGTAGCATTTATTGACATCAAATAAACTTCGAAATGCAAAAACGAGGCAATATGTTGGACTTTCATGATTCATTTTCAGATCGTATGCACAAGTTTTATCGCCACAGAATAGTTTTATACAAAAATGACGATGAATCACAAAAAATAATTTTCATAAATCATGGAGACTTTCGCAAAAACCGCATTTATTTCAAGGCGATTAGTTATAATTCTTATTTTTATCCTTACATTCACGATAAAAATAAAAGCGCATAAAGTTTTTACATTCGGAAAAAGGTCTCAAACTCGTAAGTAAAATATAATATATTCTTACTGATTGCATTCAAAGTAGATATGACACACATAGTCAAGAAAAATATCATCAAAACGACAGTTTATTCATAGCGGAATTCATTCCATCCAAAGAAATTTAATGTTGATCGTAAAGCTGGTTTCAAAATTTTCTTGAATTTGGAGTTTTAAAGCAGGTTTATGCTGATTCTTCATTTTGATTTATAAACCTTATGAAGAATGGTCCACTTTGCAGGAACATGCTCTTATAGAGGTTTTCAGTAGGTTTTCGTGGAGTTTAAAGTTTTATTGCAAGATTTATTATGTAGCATTGAAGACAGCTACAAGTATTTAATAATATTAAAAATGTTACTTGGGTTTCTCTGCATACCATTCTTAAACGGCTTTGCTGTAATAACAGCTTGCCAAATCTGGCCAAAACATTACAGGATGGTCGTGGGATCGAATGAACGGCAAAATTCCCCCCGAGTCGTTGCCAAGTAAAATCTTTGGCCTGGGATTTGCCTGAAGTCAGCCTTGACATAGGTTTCATCGTCCATCAGAAGACACCCGTCGAACTTGGTCAGCACCTGGTCATATAGTTTCCGAGCACTAATTTTGACCACACTATTCTGTTTTATGGTTCGATTTGGCTGTTTGCTACCTCGATACGACTTGATTCCTTCCCGGAGTCGAGTTTCTCTCACGGTACTATGGGCAGTACCAAAGTTTCTGGCAAAATCACGGTCCGACAGATTAGGATTCCTCTTAATCGTCTTCAACATCTTACCACGCAGTTTCCGATCGACAGTTCCAATCGTCCGAATCGTCGTCAATCTTTCCTTATACCGTTTGAAAACGCGCCATTTGGTATTTCTGGGCAATTTCAGCTGTTTAGCTAGCTTAGATGCAGACCACAATGGATTTTCCAAATAACTGTGCACAATTTTTTTTCCTTCTTTCGGCTTCCATGTTGATTGTTTACAAAGTACAGTCGATTTTCGGAATGTCAAAAATCATACGTGAAGCTGACAAAATTCCCGACACGTGGGCGCCAAGAGCTTCCAAATTCGTCCACCAGGAGCGCCACAATATGAGCAAAAGTTTGTTCCAATTCTAAATGAAGCAAGCTTTATAATAGTTATGTTTCATAAGTACCAATTTATGGTCAAATTCAAAATGTTGTCGTTTTGCAACATACCCAGTTTGCCATCTTTGGGAGACCTGAATGATTACATGCAGTAAATGACATGATTTGTTTGGAGAGTATTGTAGGCCAATACTCACTCATATACGCTGAATATTCATAAAGTCTGTCCATCGAATAATTTGTACTCCACAAATCGACAGAAATGTTGACTATACCAAAAAATATTAGTTAATTCACTGAAACTGACGTTAAAAAGACATAATGTTCGACACCCGGCGTGATGACCTGCTTTGATTTACTTGTTCAAATATGAGTAAATACAATCCAATTTGTTAGTAGTACTTATTGAAAATAATCAATGCTTTTTCTGTACATGTTTAAGTTAAATGTTTTCGAACAGATTGGTTGTTGAATAATATAAATCCAACTACAAAACTCCGAAAACATCTTTCAATAAACACTGCACCAGCTTAGAAGAATAAGAAAACAGTTACGTGCACTTAGTACGAACCAGTACCAAAACCTTTAAAAAACTACTATTTGCTCATTTAGGGGTTAATCTAAGTTTATGCTTAGGGCACCGTTTTTTTTTCTAAGCCGAAACGTAAAGAAAAATACTATTTACTGACGGCCAAAAAGCCGTCACAAAGTTTCATCCTTCCGAAACTTCAGTAAAGATGGTGCAAAATGTATTGGACCGCTAACAGTTCAACATGAACTGCTAATGCATTAATAGGTCGAAGACGAAACGTAAAAAAAGAAGATAGATATGTACACTCATGTGGCACCAACACTCATAAATAAGGTAATTTATAGGTTAAAAATGTTAATTTACTTTGTTATTGCCCTTTCTTCCGGTGATATTTTAAATCTTGAAAGTACAGCCACAGTTGATGTGAAATTTGAGCGAATCTTTCTGCAGTCATCCGTATTGTAAAAAGCATACATATTGGAGTCTTACCGATAACAAAAGGTCATCCAGGTCAACATATTTGTGTTCTTTTAACTTTTACTGAGAAACCACGATAGATGGACAAAAAACAGCATTTTACTTACTACATGGAATGAAACGTCCCGGGCTTCTCACAAAAAAGACGCGAATAGTTTCGAACTTTGAATATTTCTCTTGAGAACAAACATCATGACGGCCAAATGCCAAAATTTATGACAATCTATTCAATATTGTTTGCATAATAGCTGATCGTGTCAGAAGAGCTCTAATTTTCATCAAGCTATGGAAAAAGACGATTTTCGTGTCCTGATAAAACAGCAACTGTGAAATCGAATGATTTGCGGCACGGATTGGTCTACCATCCCCCGTATTCTCCAGACCTGTCCCACAGCGACTATTATCTTTTCGTCGAATGCTGAGGTCATTGCAGAAATGGAAGCCTTGAAGGCCTTAACAAATATTTTTTTTAAAGGGCATCAAAATGTTGGAGGATCCATGGGTCAAGTGGAGCTCTCTAGGTGGATATTATACTGAATAATAAAAAAGTTTTTACGATAAAAAATCGACTTTTCCTTTGTTAGGCCCCGGACATCTCATTCCATGTAATAATTGCACCATATTATGTAATTTTTAGGACGAACGTCACAATAGTAGTACATTATGCTGCGAGAATTTTTTTTTTAATTTTATGTAGTGTGATTTTACCAACGGTCGTTCAATAAGACCTAAGCTTATCAAGAAGGCTTCATTTTCATATTTCTTCACTGCAAACTAAGTTTTTTCTGGAAGTATAATGTTTCAAAGACTTCATTTTATGTAGTAAACTTATGAGAAGGCACCATGATAATTCACCCTATCCATTGCGATACAGCAGAAGTAAATTGCTGCTGCATTTTAAATAAAACTGAACAAGTTTATATAAACTTTCGAATTCAACTGGATCCGACCTCCGATTATCGATTTACTGTGGATCCAAAATTCGGTTTACAGTATTTCAAAAATTTCAAACGACGATTTATATTTTATAACTTATTTGTTAGACTGCAAATCATCACATCATATAACTTGTATATGGAATACTGGTGTTGAGTTTCTTCCTTGCGTGTTTTGTTTAATGATACAAAAACTACGAAACATTATCAGAATATGCGAAACATAATTAGAATATATGTTCTAATGTCATATCATACTATAGATATATGATATGTCAAAAAACATATTTTCTAGTAGTATGATTATTCATAGATTGGCGTACGAATTACGTATGGTTTATCAATTGATTTTTTTTCCTTCGCTGACAATGCTTCAACATCCAACAACTGGACACTGATAGTTATCCAAACCTGTGTAAATCAATATGACACTGATGATGAATTCCTACACCCACATTGTTACCGACACCTAACGAAGGTACAGTTATCATTTAGCGGTTCACTAAACCAAAAACATGTTTCCAGCTTATTAAAGCCGCCTGAAACACATTCGATGATTACTTACGCCAATCAATGTGGCTGCAGTCCAATTTTTAAATCCCGAAAACAAATGTTGAAAACCGGATCTTCAGCTTTGCGTCAATCATTTTTACACTTCGAGTTTACGCTATATATCATTCACCGCATTCTGAAACATTCCCGTACGGAGAATGTGACGTTGTGTGGTGGCTCAAAGTTTCCGAGGACAGTCGCAACAAAGGAAGCGAACAAATCAAAAAGTATCAAATATCATAATCTCGGCTGTGCTATTAAAACCCATCGGTGTTCATTCATAAATAATTTATTACAAACTTTGGCGGTTGCATTTCATTGGCTTTGAAGAGCATCTCAGTCGGTCTCCTGTGGCCAGGTTTTTTCTCGAAATCTGAAAAGTGATGAGCCGTTTTAACGCTTCGTTGATTGCTGGTGCACAGTCCATTGCATGTTAGAATTCCAGCGTGTTGTTGGTATCACTGAAGGCTCGTGTTTATTTTTGTGTCCTGTCGGATTAAGTTTCACAAAAAAAAAATACTAAACAGCTTCGTGGGATGTAAACGGGCGCACTTTCAATTTTCGTTATGATGACACGCTTACCATTCATGGAAGGAACATACCCCGTACCTTACACTTTGATCAAATCGAATATGTGATAGGGATTTACAGATAGTCTTAGAAGTGTTTCTTTAGGTATGAATGAAATTGATACAAATAAATGAATAAACAATAAATGATGATTTCATACTGTGAATGTTCTGACAGAAACCAAACAGTCATTTCCATGTAAAATTGACCTGACGAAGAGTTTGTGGCATATATGCATGGTTTAAAAATAAACGCGATCAAATAATGCGTAATAAAACATAAATTTTATCTTCTCGTGCCAAACATGCACAGAAAAAAAACTCTTACTAATCCTTACTACGTATTGGTGCGATAATGTCTTTCTCTTCCCAATTAAAAAGTCTCATAATTTCTTTTATGAGATCATACCCTCAATCTATTATATTTTGCATTCCATTCCAGGACAGTTATGTGTAGAACGGTTATGTTGTGAGGTTATCAAATAACTGAATAACACGTTTGTCGGTTAAGTCATATATAAGATTACATCTCCCAAATCCGGGAATGTTTGGAATAATGTCCCAAACTTGATCAGAGCCTAGCTTTTAAATAAGTCTAAGTTTATCGAAATTCGTTGATTATTTTCGAGAAGTTTGAGCCGATGAGAAAAGCTGAATTAGTCGATTACGTCACTTATGCCATTATACATCTAGAACCGGAAATTACAGCAATTTGATCTTTAAACTTGATCAATGACTCAATAGAAGCTTTCAAACGAGCCTAAGCTTGTTGATATATGTTCAGCCATCTCTAAGAAAATAACGTCACTTATACCATTATATCTTCGGAGCCGAAAGTGACAGACAAGTGATCTTTGATCGTGATCAAAAGGATCATCACTCATCAAACGGATTATTACTGGATACGACACGTGGATTTAGGTGTAGGTGCAATCCTTATATCAAGCGAGTAAATGGCGTACACCGAATGTTCCGCGGCCAAACCACGTCGTTTTCAGTCGAAAAAGAATTCGCTTACAGCTAAGAATTTGCTAAGAATTTGCTAATAGTTTTCGTTGATTACAAGAGTGTTGTGTATCATGAATTCCTTCCTCAAGGCCAGACCGTCAACAAAGAGTATTATTTGGACGTAATGAGACGTAATGAGAAGAGTGATGCTAATCTAAAAAACCCTTCTTAGTTCACTTAGTGAAATTTTTATATATCTTGTAAATTCACCATAGGGCTGGGGGGAGGGAGGGTTTAGGGTTGACAAAAGTCTGACACTAAATCTCGACGTTTCATGCAATTCTAAGACGTTTGACATAAAAAAAATTCAATTTCGGAAATTTCATTCCCTTATGGTGCTTTTTCAAGATCGAAAATTTTCAAACTTTAACCGCCGGGCAGCACCTCTTACCCATATCCGATTTAGCTCAAATTTTGCATGAAGAGCTTAAACTTTTGAACAACAGCGCTTTACAATATTATAGGTGATCCCAAAATATTGGTACCCTTATTAACATTAGAGCGGTAAAAAACAACGTGTTTTGTCGGTTACATCGCTTATACCATTATATCTCCGGAACCAAAAGTCACAGCCATTTGATCTTCGAACTCGATCAATGGCCTAACAATTGATTTTATACGGGCCTAAGCTTGTTAAAATCGGTTCAACCATTTCTGGAAAAATAGAGCGCGTAAAAATATCTTCGAAAAGTGGACACACATACACACAGACATTTTCCGATCTCGTCGAACTGAATCGAATGGTATATAACACTATGGGTCTCCGAGGCTCCGTTTAATAGTCGGTTTTCCAACAATTCTAATACCTTCCTACAAAGAAAGGCAAAATGTTTCGAGGATTGGATCAAGCGCTGGCATAAGTGTGTTGCAGTCGAAGGGGAGTACTTTGAAGGGGACAATATCGATTTTGATGAATAATCTTGTATTTTGAATTTTCTGAATAAATTCCGGGAACTTTTAATTCAAGGTAGTATACCATCATATCTCCGGAACCAGAAGTCACAGCCATTTGATCTTCGAACTTGATTAATGGGGCCATTAATCAAGTTCGAAGATCAAATGGCTGTGACAGTAGCTTTCAAAGGAGCTTGCTAAAATCGGTTCAGCCATGTTAGAGGATGTTGCGCGGTAAAAAGAACTCGTTGAAAGATGCACGCACGTACACACACATATATTTTCCGATCTCGTCGAGTTGAGTCGATTGGTATATAACACTATTGGTCTCCGAGCCTCCGTTAAATAGCGGATTCTCTGCAATTCAATTGCCTTTCTATAAAGAAAGGCAAAATTAATTAAATTTATATGTTAATCAATAATACTATGAAATAGACATCAGTTGATTTGAAAATCTGATTTGAAACCGAGATCGATATCGATATGAATTTAATTTTTTTGATATCGTTTACAAATTAAATTGGAACGCATTGATTTTGAATGCACAAGATTGAATATTTAGAAAGAGTTTATTTTTGCTTTCAAAGTATAATTTTAAGTAAAATATTCCATAGTAAATATTATTATAGAGGCTTCTCTGCGAAAGGTTTCGGTTTGAAACCATGCCGTTTATTTGTAAATACATTGAAACTTAGTAATTCTAGTGAGATTTCAATTCGTTTACGAGATCAGTTACGTTCATTTACGTTAAAATTACAAGAGCGTACTAGAAGCAACTGAAACAAGTTGAAATGACCTTGAATAATATAGCAGCAACATATTCGGTTGACGTACTTTAAATCTAGTATCGAAACACTGTAATACTGTATGCTGTTAGCATTAGCTAGATCACGTGTTACTGTGGTGCTATATACCTAATATAGGATAAAAATAAATTAATCCATTTCTAATGGAAAGCCTGCATAAAAATAAACTTATTGTAGAGCTTCAATATATCGGCAGTTGCTCGTTGAAAAGCGGTAATGTGGATGTAAGCACTAATGTAGATATAAGCACTCAGATGTGACATGGGACTAAACATACATTACATATGCTGCTGGAACTTTACCGAGGTGGAAGATGCATATCAGATTCAGAAGGCATTTCTCGATATCGTCTTCTTTTCTTTCATCGGCTCTAACAGCAAATAAAGCCACAACCTTCTATTACTCTGATGTTGGTAATGATGATACGGCACGGATTGATGCGCCTCTCCAGTTTCTGTGCTTTCACCATCGCTTGCTTACTTGGTGTTTGAAGACATGGGCTGCGGACACGACTCTTTCCTAGTCAATCGATCTCGACATCATCATCATCATCATCATCATCATCATCATCATCATCACCACACTCTTATGCGACAGTTGAATGGATGATGTTTCAGGCATATCTTCGGGAGTGTGTTGTAACGAAATTAGGCTCCTTGTATCAGGTTCACATCGTGATATAAATTGATATGATTTGTCGGCAAATGTATATGTTACACCAAAAACTGCAAGTAAAGCCGACAGGCGGAAATGATGAAAATATTTCAATCATACATAGGGTAAAGGCTCCAGTAGTCATCTCATATACGAAAACCATTAGTTAGAGTGAGAACTGCTGTCTCTGTTTGATAGATTGTCTTTCAGGGTAAGTAGGAAATTTGATTGAAAGTCGAGTAATCGGCAAAATAATATGGCGACTTTACTGAGATGGCTATTGATGCAATAGACCTATTTAATTCATATCGTTTATCTTACATGATGGCCGGTCATCTCTTTTGGATTCGCAGAGATAATAGTCGATTTTATTTTAAGATCAAACTCCTCAAAGGTATGCTCTTAGTTGTTAGCAAATATTCTCAAAAATTTATACCTTTTATCTTAAGTATGACAGAGAAAATTGGGGCAAAAAGATAAATTTTTAGCATGAATATTTTTGGGTATTAACAATTGTGTTATATATCAATATGGATCACTCTTGCGATTCTCTTGGGGCATTTCAGTAACACGGTGGTGGCAAAAAAAGATTACTTATACACCACAATTTTTATTATGCACATGTGACTTTTCCAATCAGTACACTGAATCAAACAATCCCAAATACATAAAAAGTTTCTCTATATGCACTGTACGAAAAAATAAGCTTTAAATACAGCTTAAAATACAATCCTTTAATAATTAGTGAGAGAATACATTGTTATATAAAAAAATCTTTTCTGATTTATTTTCAATCTATGTAAAACTATAAATGTAATCCCAGAACTTAACGAATTCATCTTAATACCAATTCCCGAATTTTGTCAACATTTCCGAATGAGGTACTAGAATTTCTTGATTCTACAAATCAATCCACTTGTATTTCGGTTTACTATGGTGATTATTCCAGATTACAGTGGAATAAGTATACAATATCGGATCGTTTTAATTTCAGCAAAGTTTAACACCACTTCATAACTTTTGAATGTGAAGACGATAAGTTTAATTCTACACAGAACTTTGAATGGTTTGTTATTTTGATCGATTTGTATTGAATTCCCTGCAGTGATCAATATTTATATATAATATTTTTGGATATTAATTTGTCGCACACATACTTATAATCCGTTCTCTATAATTTTAATTAATATTTTGTGATTACTTCTTGAAACGACCATGTTTAAAGGCCTTTTCTCCGGAGTGTGATCTTTGAGCATTTTGTCCCACCGTGGGGTACCATATTTCCAATCTTATGCACTAATGCACTTTTATGAGCCCGCGTATCTGTAAAATACACTGTAAAAATCATGAATTTTGACGATTTACGTCAACGTTCATTGGAAAATTTCACGAGTGTTGATAAATGCGCGTTTCACCCAGCGCGTGTGAAAACTCCATGCCGCGGGTCATACTATTCGTCATGAAAAAAGTATTTTCAAGTAATTTTAATTTTTCTTTCTTATTTTTATTTTTATGCGATAAATTTATGGTTGTTATAATATCCGTGATCTGTGAAAGTTTCATTGAAATATGTTTATTTGTTAAAGAATGGTATTTTTTGACGGAAATTTCTATTAACAATAACTTTTAGAAAACAGTTTTTTATGTTTCTTTTGAAAAGTCATTTTTATGAACAAATAGAACCCAATTATCAACACTTGAAAAAATAGTGATATTTTTCTGTACGATTTTACGAACACTGATACAGTGATCAGTCTTCCCAAGTTCACTTTCGAAAGCTAAATAGTCATAAACTTACTGTGCGTAATCGCATCTACAGCACTGAACACTCTAAATATATAAAGAACAATGTGGTTCAATTTTAGTCCTAATGTACTGTATGTACTAATGTATGTACTAATTGAATCAGATTATTTTTAAAATTTCATTACCGCTCGGAACACATTCTTCTGATATAAGTGGCAACAAAATGAGAAATCTTAATATGACTGTTTTACCCTCCATTTAGCTATATGTAAAAATTCCTGATCTTGGTAACCAGAGCTTGCGCCTTCGATTATGTTTGCTGGTCGTTGGTATATAGGTGGGTGATGCGACGTTAAACTGACATCAGGTGCAACCGGGGCGTAACATGAGTCTCAACGGCGAAGCGCTGTGTCGGTTTAAGTTTTTTTTCCGAGACTAGCAAAACATATTGGGCTAAAAGTTCATTTATGATTCATCGGTCGGATCACGTTCCACGCTCTAGTTTGCGAGATCTGCATTGCATGCTCAGTTGTGTGTTGTAATTGTCGAGTCGATCAAGAATGATATCAACAGTATCTAACCAAAACGAGATATAGAGAGACAACTCAGCTATACAAATAATTCACCTTGCAGTGATATCAGAACATAGATCATCATATACGAAATACGAAATACACGTCAACGTATTTTTAGCATTTGAAACATGGTCTCTCGTTGTGGTATTTCAATAAGATAATCTTCTGTTCGTACATACTGTCATATAGATCTAATCAACGACGAATATTGCAAAATAAATAACAAATTCTACTTCAGAGAATTTTTGTATAATAACACTTTTCTCTTTTCATAGAATCCTAATCGCGGTTACAATTTCATGCAAATGTTTCGCTTACTAAACGAATATGAGCGAATCGGTTTGATTAAATTTATTCAAGGTAGTTTTATGTTTCCATGCAAAAATGTGCTAGCTTCAGCATCGTTTAAAAAATATTATGTATTATGGTTTCTGGTTTTCGGAAAATCCAGCCAACTTTTACCCTACTGCTCGTTTCCAACTCCCAGAGTCTATTGAAATATGTTTAACATCAGAGTGCTTTTTTCTTATACGTGTGAAAAAATCACAGCCCAGTGGAGGCGATGTTAATACAAAGTTTTCAGATGTTCAAGTTGAATTAACCACTTCTCTTTTATTTATTTACAGGTTACCACAGCTTACCGTCTATGCCAAGATTTTGTGCCTCCTGATGGTAAGTTTGTTTCAAGTTTTTACCGTCATCTCTTATAGGCTATAAATACATTAGGTCGGCAAAACGCATGATCGTAATGATCGTCACGATTTCTTCCTTCTTTGAGTTTTATCCCTGATCGTAGAAGAAAGCATGCTAGGACTTTACATGGTTTGTTGTATGATATGGTGTGTCAGGGTAACCATGAAAACCGTATACAGTGTGGTGGACGGCTTTATGATAGAGCTCAATTGAAAAAAGTGGTCTTTACAATTTTTTTTTAATTGAACTGCGAGTGAAATTAACTGGTGGTTGAGAATAAAAGTTATATCTTGACAGTATTAAACAAATTACGTTTCTAACAAACTAGTTATTTAAATTTGGCGTTTCGTGCAATGTAACGAAATGACAACACGTACTTTGCCTAACTTTTTGGTGTTGACAAGGAGGTTTCCGTATTCCTCAAAAGACAAATGATCGGCTGAGTTGAAGTTGTGTGAGAGAGGATAAAAGACCCACTAGCACTAGCTGGTTCTTCCAACTCTACTGGTGGACATAGTGGCTTCAGTTGACAAGTCGGCATCGTAAAGTCAATCTGTTTTATTTACACCGCAACAGTCGTACGTGACCAACGTTGCGCGTCTCGAATGCAAGGAATGTCTCCTCGGTCACTAACAAATGTTTTACTAATACAACCGTGTGTCGTCAGCATTGTGGTTTACTAAATGGCAATGTAATCTGTCTGCCAGTAGTGCACTTAATTGACTTCGATTGCATTTGCATATGCATATGGTTTTTCTTTGCCGACAGCCAGCTCGAATCGAAGTGAGGAACTGACAGTTGAGTGTTAATCGAGAACCTTATGTTACAAAATCCCTTGATTTGTGAACTGCACCTTTATTATTTCGATTCGCCATAAGCAATTAATTGAATTTGTGAGACTAACGAAATCGAGAGAAAATGTTCCTATTTGTTCAGTTATATCTTATGTGTGAGCACCTTTCAAAGATATTCTTCCACATAATTATCACGGAGATGGCTAAACCTGTTAGTTTATCGGTTAAGTTCGAAGATCAAACGGCAGTCAATTCTTATTCCTATCGGCTCAGTGTTCTCGGAGATGGTTCAACGAATTTCGAAAAACTAAGGCTTATTTAAAAACAACTCTGAAGTCTTTGGAAGTTTTATAGCGAACAGGAGATGTTGATTTTTAGGTAATGTAATTGATAAATCACACGCTAAAATTTCAACACGCTAAAATTTCTAGGAAAAGCCTGAATCGATTTAGATAATTTTAGATGCGTTTGAAAGCTACTATTAGTTTCTTTCTATATAGATTTTCTATTGACTGTAGTAGTCAATATTTCATTTTTCTTATTTCAATATTCATCTAATCAGAGACTATTTTGTAGAAACAGGAAATGGAAATTATAGAATGGTAGTAATCAAGGGAGATGTGAATATATAGAACGGAAACGTGAGACGTGACAGAGGGTCATTTAAACAAACAGAAATCTTCTGGCAACTTACCTTTTACCTTCTACCAGAAGAGTCGGGCTTAGGCATCTGATCAATGCGAGTCCCCAAGTCGCTGGTATGTCGTAAAGTAGTGATAAAGGTCTTTTACCGGTTTGGATAGTAAATGAAATGGCCACTTTTATTAGAAATTACATGATGACTCCATTTTTTCTGCGTCTGCTATTAACTTATAGAGCATCTGGGGTGTTATAGAGTCGATTTCAGCACGAATGTTTGCTTAGAGCTCGTCAATAGATTGAGGCTGGTTGGTGCAAACCTTGCTTTTCTGATAACCCCACAAAAAGAGGTCCGGAGGAGTTAAATCGGATGGTGCCTCTTTCTCGTGATATTTTTTTCTGATATGCACGTTGAAGTCATGCAATGGAACAAATGTTTTTGATGTAGATTGTCACTATTTCAGCGCGTTGTTTCGGTGTTAAGCGATCCATGGCAAAAATTGAACTGAATTAACATATCCAAAACATATCTGATGCAATCGCTCGGTTGGTAAATGTGAAAATTATTCAGCGTTTACATACCGACATAAAAGATGGAGCACCCTGTGTTTACCCTCAAATTTAAGCTAGGTGCAAATACCAATTTTCAAATTTATTTTACGTTTCTTCTTTGACTCATCAGTGCGTAGCTGTTTTTTGTTAGCAGTAACGCAGTGGCTCTAAATTAATCACTTTCTAATATTCTAGTATGTACTATAACATCTGAGTTCAAGTTTGACAAACAATCCATTTATTTATTATTATTTTACCAATATTTCATCGCAGTTGTAATACCCGTCGCATGTTCGTCTGTATATGATTTTTGTGGGGTGCAAAAAGCCATTTAGCGCAGGCAATCATTATGACAGGCGCCAGATACTAATTATTGTCAATGATTCTTGTAATTATTACGTTTTGTGTCCATCGCTGCAGCGTCTAAACTACAATTTATTAATCTAAAGCAAATGCGAGGGGGTTGTGCTGGTAGTATAGCACTGATATCGGAGCGAATAAGTGACTTCGGTGGCACGCCGGACAAGGGCATGGTTGAGCGTTCAGTCTGTTAACTAAAGTGTTCTGCGTCATTTACAGACAGCGGTGAAGCTGGTGGCGACTACGACAACGACGACGACCGATGACCGGCCTTAGCTGATATCATATTTGTTGTTTATTATTAATCCATTCTTATCTTACATTTTGCAATCTTTTCGTCTTACTCTCCCTACTTCGGTTTATTCAGCAAAAATGCACTTGCTTCCTTTCGAAACGTAGAGGGCTAACATCATTCTGAGTAATATGATTCTATCTTCATAATATATAGTTTATTTATTAAACTGATAAAACGATTCTGCAGCTAATGAAAACTGTTTTCTTGGAATAGGAGTTTTCATAGATTAAAGGAAATGGATTGAACTAACTGTAGCACCGCCCGTGCGAAATGCCCGGTGTGCGAGCTTGGGCTGCACATAATTACTTCTTCATTGCTTGACTTAATTTCACTCAACAAATTGCTTCGTTGAGCCATGTAATCAATTTCCAATCCGTTCGAAATATATTTACCTGATATAATGAGCGTCGTATAGGAAGCTGAATTATACATGCTTTTGTCAGATGACAAATTGTTTGGTAACTTGTCTTCTTGTTTTCATTATTTTACTAATATTTTTTATCGCAAAATAATACTAACTCGCATGTTGTTCTACCAGACTTATAGAAATATTTCAAGTGATGAACCTATTTTCAATATATGTTTGGCCTAATGGAATCTGTTGTCTGATATACATTTGGTGTAATGGAATTTTCGGCACCAGAATCAAATTATGTCTATTGCATGTTTGCAATTCATGCGATGTATATGTATTTATTATTTTATTATTTTATTTTAAATAGAGTTGTATCATGTTTAACACTTGGACTCGCTTACAATCAAAACGAAAACCTTATCGAATTTTTAAGTAGTGAGGTCGTGACGACCAATATCTAGGAATTCAGTCAGTTATGAACAATCACCAAAAAGTCAGCTGATTTGAAGTATGTGGAATGCTAAGCCATCGATCGATGCAATTGTTGGGCAGATAAAGGCTTTCCTAGAGATTGTCATACCTGGAAACAAAGTCACGAAAAAATTTTATCAGTGTCCAATAAAAATGCCTAGGAGATTAAAATTTATAAATTCCTCCGTGTCTCTTTCAACCCATTCGCGCCCTGACTGAAGCTTTGATAATGTATCTCATTCGTAGAGTATTTCCATCAGGATATAAGTTTAATAAAAGGGGCTTGAACAATTGTAAATGGGTAATCAACCGCGAAAGGTGTGATTTTTATAGTGAGCAGTATTCAAGACAGAGACGGAGATGAGAATGACGATTAGTTGCTGGAAGATTGAAACGCAGAAGTGGAGCTGGACCTCTGTAGTGCTATTTCTCACAAAGGTTAGTAGAGAATGGCTTGTTCTCACTTTGGTAAGAGTACTGATCATGGTGTGCGATGCTGACCTAGTGGGAAAATTGCAAGTGATAATTTGATAGCAAGAGTAGCAGGCGGTGCGAAAATTATCAACATTTCGATCTACCACATCTGGAAAGAAAACTCTAGAAAAAAACGAATGGTAACAGTTACATCGAAAGTACCACTTATGTGCATGGTCATCGTGATAATGCTTTTACCATAAATTCACGTAAATGACCGTTTTTGTGTATATCCCAAAGCGTAATTTGCAAACGAACAGAGATGAATATATTCTGATTGCGATAACTACCCAGTGCTGCTTGTAATTCTTTCCATGGATGTAGGTATGTTGCTTGGTGGCTTCCAACTTAGGCATCATTGTCAAAAGCGTTGCCAGTAACTCCGAAGTGTAACATGCGAGCACCATGTGAAATAGCGTTGACATATACAAAATCTAGATCAACAAGTATGTATAATCGCAATTTCGCAGATGGAGTGCCAAACTGTGCCTACTGGACACACGGTTTAAACGATGTAAAAGAAAATTCACACATTGTTTTGCGGCAACACCGTGGCAAACAGCTTGAAACAAGATGAGTGCATGTAAGACAGATCGTTGATTTCTCAACTGCAGCATATAAATATTAAACACGCGCCGCTACGCCTCAAGCGATCGCAGAAGGCGCGCAATTTACAATGATTTCATTCGCGTTTCATTATTCCCACGTTTTAGCATGTTTTGGTTGTAGCCAACAGCGGATCAGTAGCATGGTTGCGATTTCCTTGGCGGGTTTTGCTCAGGATACGATAGTTTCCAACCAACAGCTGCTCACGGTGAGGTTTTCTCATTTGATCAAATTATAAAATAAAGAGCGCATCAAATTTCGTCTTCATCTTGACGGAAAGTGCTAGTTAGCAAGCCACGAGAACGAAGCGCTGGCCTGATTTTGCAGATTTGATAAGTGAAGGTAACGTTATGCAAATGAATGCCTCTTTAGCCAAATGAATGCCTGGTAATTTGTGGTCCTTAGTAGGTTTTGGGTTTCAATCTCATTCTCATTTCGAAGCGTGAATTTTTCGTTGTTGCTGTTATGCTCCTTTTATTAAGATATTGGCGACGATGTTAATGATAAAACATAATTTATTTTAGGGTGGTAATGATTACGCTGGCTTCAAAAAGCGACAGCTCTCTTACAAAAATTAAGTTTGGCATGTTCTGCAATTTAAATAGTAATACCAACAAAGCTTGAAGAAAGAGAAAGGAATATTAATCACTTAAGAATTGAATTAATTTTGCATTCATTTGAATCGGTGAGTATGAGTATTCAAACACACAACTCAGAAAACGGAACTCCATTCAGTTTGATAGTTTCATAAAAAGATTAGATTGGATTGTATTCTTAAATTAACTTGTTATAATTATTTTATGTTCTTCAATAATCTTATCCATTTCAGAGAAAATTGCATGACTTCTATTATTCAGCAAAAAATCGGTTTACGAAAAATTGATTAAAGCCAAGAATCGCATTTACTGGCGTTGATTTGTAGACGGCTTTACGAAAGAAACATCAAAATGCATAACACTACGAATGAAAGCAAGGAATATTCCAACTGCTAGATATTCGATTTCGCTAAAAAGGTATGTCCAGATTCTGTTCCGGTAAGATCTTCCGCGCCACGACATTAACTACAAACGAAACACCGTTTTCGATGGAAGAGTTCTCACTTGCGCTCTTGTGATATAACAATAAAGCCCCGGGGTTAGACAGAATCATATTTAACTTGTTTAACGATTTGCCTGACCCTGACAAAAGGCGCTTGTTGAAATAATTTAACAATATTTCCAATATTGTCCCACATGACTGGAAGAGAGATCGCCATTCAAAAACCAGGGAAACCAGACTTCGATCATAATTTGTATCGGCCGATTTCTATGCTTTCCTGTATTCGAAAACTCTTTCAACTAGACAAGCTTGCTTTAAGATACACAATTTGGTTTCCGCAGGGGTAAAGGAAAGAACGATTGTCTTCCGTTGCTCTCAAAAGAAATTCAAATGGCATTTGCTCGTAAAGAACAAATGGCGTTAGTTTTCCTAACAATTAAGGGGGCTTTTGACTCAGTTTCCATAAACGTCCTATCTGAGAAGCATGGTCTTTAGCCTATTTTGAATAACTTTTTGTATAATCTATTGTCCGAGAAACACGTATATTTCGCGCATGGTGATTGGTCGACAATACTATTGCGTTACATAAGTCTTACTCAGGGCTCATGTTTAAGTCTCCTTTGATGCCATTTTTACGTAAATGATATCGATGAATGTATCAACACATCATGCACTCTAAGACAAATTGCCGACGACAGCGTTGTGTCTATTATAGGACCCAAAGCTGCTGATCTCCAAGGACCATTACAAGAAACCCTTGACAACTTGTCGACATGGGCTCTTCAAATGCGTATCGAGCTCTCTACGGAGAAAAATGAGCTGGTTGTATTTTCTAGAAAGCAAGAGCCAGCACAACTACAGCTTCAACTAAAGGGTGAAACCATAGCACAGGTCTTCACATTCCAATATCTTTGGGTCTCTTCGACTCCAAAGGCATCTGGGGATGTCACATTAGGTATCTGAAACAAAAATGTCAACAGAGAATCAACTTTCTTCGTACAATAATTGCATCGCGGTGAGGTGCCCATCCAGAAGACCCGATCAGGTTGTACCAAGCAACGATTTTGTCCGTGATGGAATACGGATGCTTCTGCTCCCGATCCGTGACGAATACTCATTTCATCAAGCTGGAAAGAATTCAGTATCGTTGTTTGCGTATTATTTGGGTTGCATGCAATCGACTCATACGATACGATCTCGGTACTCTTATATGTTTTGCTCAGATAGGTCAAATCCCAATGGGTCCACAAGGCTTCGGCATCTTCAATCAAAGCATCATCGCTTCGTTCAAACTCAGTGATCCGGCTTCAGTTTACGTCGTAGTATTAGCTGCTATTCTGTTCTCCCTTGAGATCATTAAAACCTCGTCCAAAGACCACTACTTTATTGTCACGGATAGTCTCAGTTCAATAGAAGCTCTCCAGGCAATGAAGCCAGAAAAGCATCCCCCATTATTTCTGGGGAAAATACGGGAACATTTGAGAACTTTATCTTAACGGCCTTATTTAATAGTCTGGGTTCTTTCGCATTATTCCACTTCGGGCAATGAAAAGGCAGATTCATTGGCTTAAATGGGCGTATTGAAAGGTGATATTTATGAAAGACCAATATTTATTTATTTATTTCTTATTGGGTTCATCGGACATATGTCTGATTTTTATTGGGTCTATATGAGATGAACAAATTTCATGCCATTCTCATACAGGCGCAAAAACCACTATCTTTTAAACAATAAACACAAAACAAAATGTAATTACAATGCGTCTTAAATCAGGTAAAATAAATTGACACATAAAAATTGTCGTTTTAATATGGTTCGTCTCATTCTTTCTGCGAAGCGACGGAAAGGCTCATCAAACTCAAATAAATTCCCAATAATTGTCATCTGTCCGGATATGGTGCCAAGTTTACAGGATCTCTCCAAGGCATATGTCATAACGCCATGCGAACAAAGCGTTTCTGAACACGCTCAAGTCTAAGGCTTCACGATATTTGATACGGATACCAGATTACTGAAGCATTTTCCAGAATCAGGCCTTCAAGCAAAGCGGATCTTTGAAGTCTTTGGCAATTCTAAAGATGAATCCCAGCTGACGGGAAGCTTTCGAAATAACTAGCGACCGTTGGACATCGAACGTAAGCTTGGCATCCAGTTGCACACCAAGAGCACACGCCAGAGTCACTCTAGACTAAATTGTTCCATCAATGTTGTCGTGTGGTCGTGCGTAGAGAATCGCGACATCAGGTGGGAGCTAATGGAATCTTTCAAGATCTTTTGCTGTCACTAACTTTTTCGCTCCCCCTGCCCCTGTCTTTTCGGCATCTCGTTGTCAACTAATTAGATCTTTATTGTTCTTAGTCAGTTCGTTTCCCCTTGTTCCACTATGTTTTCCACAACATTTACTTCTCTATATTTCTTTCACTCTCTTCGGCAACATCCTCATGGGATACAGCCGCCATCGATGAGTATCCACGTCATCTGGACAATACCCATGCAATTCCATCCCATCAGCTATTGCAGACTGGAAACTAAATCCCCCATAGTTGTGGAGATCAGCACACGCCAACGTGAACCAAATACAACATTGTTATAATTCATGAAATTATCTTAGTCTTAAGTACTGTTACGAAATGTCCTCGGCATCTTAGAGCTAAGACTGTGCGCCTTATTAAATGTATCGTCGAATAAAAAAAACAAATGGGCTCAAATATAAATCAAAGTCCTTCTGCAGTATGACAACTCTTCTATACATTTAGTCGAAGCAACATTTTCAATGCATGGTTGGAAACATCTGCCACACCCGCCCTATTCATCAGACCCGGTGACTTCTGATTATCATCTCTTTTCATCGATGGAGCACGCACTGGCTGAGCAACATTTCAAAACTTTCGAAAATGTACTAAAATTACGATGAGTGGATGTCAATGAAAGCTCAAGTTTTTTTTATGATGCTAACAATTGACAAAGATATGGACAAAATATATGGAAAGCGAGAGCCAATACTTGAATACAAAATATTTCGTCATCGTTTTAGAATACTGGAGAATTTTTGATGAAAAAATGGTGTTTTAAACATGCGCTCCTGGTACTACTATTAGTGACACTAGAAATCCTTCGAGGTCAGGACTCAAACATACGACAAAGATCATTATTGATACAATTGGTGCATCAAATCTCAACCGGTCTGTGTCAGCGTCACAGTGTAGCGAAAAACTATTCTCAATTTTGAAAGATCAATCCAATTTTGAAGCATCAATCCTCTTAAGTTGAATTGAACCTACTTAGTCTAACTATTCCGATCAAATTTCATGACTGGTTCAATCTAGAATCCATCTATAAAATTCATATATTTTAGCTATGCACCAGATAACACTAAATAAAATACAGTAAGCGTTTTAAGGCAGGGATTGTAGAATCTAGTTATTTTTCGTTATATTGCCGAACTGGAAGACAATGTAATAAACTTCAATAGTATACGTTCCTATTTCAAATTTTCATTGAGCTATGAATTGTGATTGCGGAAAATCTACTCATTCAGAACTCGACTTTAAATATGATAAGCGTGGAAACCAAAACTTAAGAAATGCAGGTATTCACT